>NW_023494809.1:16602151-17092151 GCF_904425465.1 Colossoma macropomum | reverse complement strand
GTGTGGAGTTTGCCTGTTCTCCCCGTCTCTGCGTGGGTTTTCTCCGGGTACTCCGGTTTCCTCCCACAGTCCAAAGACATGCAGTCAGGCTGATTGGACGTGCTAAATTGCCCCTAGGTGTGAGTGAGTGTGTGAATGTGTATGTCTGTCTGTCTGCCCTGCGATGGACTGGCGACCTGTCCAGGGTGTATCCTGCCTTCCGCCCAATGACAGCTGGGATAGGCTCCAGCACCCCACCGCGACCCAGAAGGATCTTCTAAGCTGCTTATCCTCCTGGGTCGGAGGGAGGGGTGCCAGCGGTCATTGGGCGGAATGCAGGAAACACCCTGGATATGCTGACAGTCCATCGCAGGGCAGTGATGAAGACTGCAGATGCATACTGAATTAAAATCACTTAAACATGGCTTCTGACAGTCTTTTCTCAGTGTGATGAGAGATCTTCAGAAAAATGAAAAGATCAACTAAATTAACCAGTGTCTTCAAAAAATGTACTCCGAATGAATTCATATATTGTAAAGAAAATTCTAATTCAACAAACAATAAAAGCTTAAAATGTACTAATTGAACCCTCACATTTGAGACAGTACGCCAAACTGGTGTTTTACCATAGAACAGTAATGGCAGTAGTCAAAGTTGCACAGCACAGCATTTTCTGGCTGTAGCCGTCCCTGCCATTGTTTCTGCTTTACATTCCTATTAACTGCCAGAGGGTCGCAGAAAACTGACCTTGTCCAGTTTCTGAAGTCCCTCCCCTCAGAAAGAGCCATGCTATTGCACCCTAAAGCAAAACTGAGCCGTGTCCCTTTCCTCCTGTTCAATCTAAAGACAAACAAGCCCACAGTGGCTCTACCTACACATACTGTTCACGGTCCACAATACATACTGGTTAAAACAAATTAAAGCCTCCATTCGTTTAGAGCTGTAGCTCCTTGAAAGTGACCTTGTAGTGCATTAACTACACTGGATGCCCTCAGGATAACACTTTCCGTAGAGTAGCTCAATTACTTATTGAGTCTGCCTTTTAAATTTACATTGATTACACAATCCATGCGTTCAGAGACAGAGAGAGCGAGACAGAGAAGGATGAAGAACTCAGCCTGTGGGGTAGGTGACAAAGTTTGTTAACATTGTTTGTCTCTGACTTGTGTTGAAAAGACACGCAGACAAACATATACTGGTTAAAAATGTATGTGCATGCTGCCTCTAAGCACGCCTGAGGTCAGTTATATTAGGCCTTGAACTAGAGCTGCACTGCACATCACATAACAACTCTACATGTATTTAACTTATACACTGCCCACCAACAGTTGGTGGGGGACCTTTAGCTCTTCAAAATTGCTTTTAACACAAATGGGCATGTTTTCATTGTTGATGTGCAATAGTGTACCAAATTACAAGGGGGATTTGACCCAAAAGTAATTTACAGTGGTTTGATATAAAATGCTGTATTCCAGAGAAACTTACCAAGTCAGAAGTGATTTCCTTAAACTGGTGGAGGTAGAAAACAAGGTTTACTTATTCTAAAAAATGAACGTATACATCTGATTTTTTAATATTTAATGTTAATGGTAAAATTGTGAATTGTAAAATTCTGAATTGTTGAAAAGTTGTCTTTGGGCACTGTTTTACCTCACAACACCCTGCATGTACCCCTCCACCATCAAGATGTTTTTAAGATGACTTTTTATGGCAAAAACCTTCTCAAAAAATTGGAAAACAATGTTTCAGATATCAGATGGCATATTCACAACAATTTCATATAGTAACTTTCTGTGAGTGAGTTTTTAGAGGCATGTATGTTTAGAAGTTTGCTTTTTTAGTTGTTCACTGGAGATCCAAGGCTAATGTAGCTAACAAGTAATAAAAACTCATAGCCCACTAATTAGCATCGTACTAACTGCATGACTAAATCATCACACACTTGCCTCAAACCGTGTGGAGTTGTTCAATAATCTCAGATAGAGTTGATTAGGTGGTTTCTGATACTGCTGATTGAGTGGATTTGGGGTAAAGGGCAAAACCATGTTGATGTGATTTTTCTCTGAACTATCACTAAACTTACCTGGCTAACTGAGTAATCCAGCTCTCAGAATGTACTGAATGAGCAAATGAGGCACTCACCTGTGTGCGAGATGAGTGGATGCTCGGTTTTTTGGCAGGGCGACTCTGGAGCCCCTGTGCCCGCCCCACAGGTCACCGCTGTGGGCAGCAGCAGCAGGAGGAGCAGGCGGTGGGCCGGGGGCGGAGCCATGAGCCTCCGCTGGACTCAGCACACTACTGACGGGGCCAGGGAGAGAAAGCGGGGCGCTGGGCATTAGCCACCAACAGCTACAAGGAGAGAGAGCAAAGCCAATTTGATGTTTAGGTCTCAAATGCAAAATGTTGATAGTTCTCAAACTGAACTAAGGGGTGTTCAGACAGCAACCCCCCAGGGGGCAGGGCGGGCTTATTGGGGGGTGTGTTAACACATTTGATTGACAAGTAGAAACCGATAAATAATTAAACAAGGGGTGAAATTTGTGTACACCCCCCACCTCCCCCCGCCCCCCAATTGCAGACCAATACCAACCCATGACCTAATATCTCCTATCTAATTTTTTTTTCAAGCAAAATATCAAAACATAACAAGCTCATTTATATTTTTGGTACAATCAATTAATTTTATAACAGTTTTACTCTATCATGGCAGTTTGTATATAAGTTTGTGTTACAAAAATCCCAGGTCGCTGGCAAAAGAAGATAGACAAACACTCATTTAAGGGTTTATGTAGGACACAAAAATATAAAATACACATGAAAACTGGACAGAAAAAAAAGACGCAAAACAGGGCTAATCAGATTGAGACAGAGCAGCTGTCTGGGCCTTCACTCCAACCCCCTGACCCCTGCTCTCTTCACAATGACCCTTTGACCCCAGGCCTATGAATCAGTGGACAGGTCTGCAGCTTTATCCCCATAACACACATACCATCACACAGACACTGAAACAGCATATGCTCACTCTTCAAAGATGCAACAAGAAGTTTCCCATAGCTGAACTGCAAATTAACTGATCGTTGTCATCTTATTCAGGCTTATATTTCAGTAAAGCAGCCTTGCTGTGAAAGCTACAGATCATGGGAGATGATCACTATGATGAAATCTGCTCTGAATGAACGAAAATCAAATGATGGTATCATTTCAGCTGGAGAAGGGAATGGAAACGATCATTTTAGCTTCTGCTGCTGCAAGGAAATCACAGCGATGCCTGACTAGTGGGTGAATCGATTCGTTTGAAGCAATTCTTTTCAATCAGCTGGTTGGACTGATTCACAATCTACCCTTTGGTGTTTAGATCTGTATTATATATTCTAAAACTGCTTTTAACATTTTAAAATCTTTACATACTGGGGACCGTTTCTTTGAACTGGCTCACATTTGATTAATTGGAAAGAACAGCTGAAAAGAATCAGTTCAGTAAACAATCAAACTCTCTAATGAATCATCAGAAACATCGTGCTTCCAACTTCAAGGCCTTCTTTCAATTGTACACTTACTGGCCATTTTATCAGTAACCTCTCTTGTAACTCCTCCTTACTGGTGTACAAATAGCGACTGTAGCTGTGTCGATGCGCAGTTTGTGTTAGCCATCCTCTAGCCCAGTGGTCAGAGTTTAGTTCCAACCTGCATCTACAACATGCTGAACCCTTTTTATCTAGCAGTAATACATCTAATCCAGCTCATCAAGGATTTAATTATCTGGAGTAGGTGTAACAGATTGTGGTTGCATCTAGACTCTGCTGGAAGGTAGACATCTAGAGCAGGGTTGGTGGTCACTGCTCTCACCCTCCAGCAACGGTCAGTTTCTGATCACAGATAGCTGGATATTCCTGGGCGGTGGACCACTCTCAGCCTTGAAGTGACACTAGCCAGGAGAATAACTGAAATGTTGCAAACAATTATGCAAACTAGGCTGCTCTGTACAAGAGAATACGACTCTCTACGACTAGTTCATTCATGGACCATACACTGTACATGCCTGTCACTGTTGATATCCCTCTGAGATAAAACATGAAAGAGTTTGATGTAGTGTGTAGTATGCAGTATACAGTGTTAATGTTTCAAAATGTACTGTACAGTCCATATATGGAAACTAAGCTGCAAACAACACTTCTACATTTACAGTACTTGGCCAAAAGGGTGCAAACACCTGATCTTAACACCTATATGAGCTTACTGGACATCCCATTCCAAAACATTGGCATTAATATGGAGTTGGCCTCCTTTGTGTGGCTACAAGGCTCCCCTTTGTGGCTTTAACAGCCTCCACTCTTCTGCGAAGGCTTTTCATAACATTTCCGAGTGTGTCTGTGGAAATTTGTGACCATTCCATCAAAAGAGCATTTGTGAGGTCAGACACCGATATTGGACGAGAAGGCCTGGCCCAGAATCAGTATTCCAATTCATGCCAAAGGTGTTCTGCTAGGTTGAGTCTACTGGAGTTCTACCACATCAAACTCGTCAATGTATTTATGTAGCTTGCTTTGTGCACAGGGGCACAGTCATGCTGGAACAGGATGGGGCCTCAGCCAAACTGTTGCCAAAAAGTTGAAAGCATATAATTGTCTAAAATATCTTTGCATGCTGCTTTGCATGCAAACTCTGAAAAACAGCCCTGGAGCATTATCCCTCTTCCACCAAACTTTACTGTTGGCACTACGCATTTCAATAAGTTCTCCAGGCATCTGCCAAACCCACATTCATTCATCAGACTGCCAATTAGTAAAGCTGATTCATCACTCCAGAGGACATATTTCCACTGCTCCAGTGGTGGTGTGCTTTACATCACTAGTAGGGCCGAAATTTCATAAATTGACTTGTGGCAAAGGAGGCATTCTAAGAGGCAAAGGAAACAGTTCCACATTAAAAGTCACTGAACTCATCAGTATGACCCATTCTACTGTTAATGTTTGTCTATAGAGGTTGCATGGCTATGTGCTTGATTTTATACACCTGTTTGCAATAAGTGTGGTTTAAACACCTGAATTCAATCATCAGGAGGGGTGTCCACATACTTTTGGCCATACAGCGTTTCTGCCAATTTGCCCACTGCAGTTTAGCCCCACCCAGTAATGCTGAAGTTATATGGGGTGTTGGGCTTAGACTGCTTTTTGAGTGCAGCATGATGCAGGGCAGCCAATCAAAGTTCATTTACGTTTATCAGTCTTAATGCCACAATAACCAAAATTCTTATTCTAAGGGACAAAGAAAGGTTGGAAGCTGGTCATGTAAAAATTAATTATGACTGGCACATAAAACACAGCTAAGGTCTGAGGGACACAATGAGACCGAATTCCCGAAGTAAGAATTTTGAATAAAATTGGTTAGCAGACCAGGCTTTACAAAAGAAGGCAGGAACATGTTAAATGTTGTATTTGTATAGTGGTGGTCCTATGGTGGTCCCAATCTATTGATTGTAGTCCAGGTGAGTTGATAAACTGTGCAGCAACAGATGAGCTACAGTCCGTAACTGTAAACCTACTATAAACTACATGGTTGTTGTTTCCGATAAAGTGGCCAATGAGCGTAGCTACAAGGTAGGTGTTTCTAATAAAGTGGCCACTCTGTGTACATCTGTTCCCCTAAAATACAAACAACTTTGATTTATTTCCTTCATGTGTTCCTGTCCTAAATAGAAAGGCCTCTCTTGACATGAGGTCAAAGAGCTGGGAGGGGAACATGCAGTGCTATCTGTCTATGTTAATGTAAAGCATCTGTGCTGTGGGGTTGCCAAATCCTGTCAGTCAAAAATCCCACCAGCTCTCTATTCATCAGAAATGTCTCATCCATATATGACAGCTCAGAAAAACCGATGCAGTCACACAGTGCAGCACAGCTTAAATCAATTACTTCAAAGGGGAATTCCACTGATTTTTTAAAATTTCTACATATATGAAAAGTTGTGATTCTTTCAGAGTGGTTTGATTTGAAATGGTTCAATGTAGAAAAACTTACTACTACTGAAGACTCTTTATAGTGGTGGTGAGGGGAACCAGAGGTCACGCTGTCTGAAATATAGCCATTTATTTGCTATCCAAACCACCAGTGAACCATATGTGAGTCTAATGTTGATGGTAAAATAGTGATGAATTTGAATTTTTTTTCCATTTTGCCTCACAACTATTTCGCCCCTGCATGCACCTCACCACCATAAATGGATTTTAAAAATGTGTTTTATGCCAAACCATTCTCAAATCTATCAAAAAACAATGTCTCAGACATCAGGCAGTGTATTCATAGCCATTTCATGAAATAACTTTCTGTGATGGAGCTTTTAGAATTGGGCGTCTTGTTCCTATCACCACCACTGTGAACAATTCTGACTTGGTAAGTTTTCCTAGAATGAAGCATTTGACACCAAACCACCCTGAATGACTTTGTTTACATTTTCATGATTGAATTTTGCAGAAATTTTGGGGGGAAAAAATGGTGGAATTCCCCTGGTGGCAGTCTGGCATTTGGGGTCTATAGTTAGTGTAGGCTTTACATTCCTGTAGGCTCAGCACATGTGCAGTGGTCTATCAGCACAACCTCTACAGGCCACCATGTTATTAACTCCTTAAACTCAGAAGGTCAATATAAGGGTCTGCACCTCAATTAGTTAATCAAAGCTGAAACATGACACGTGCCTACACAGGCATTCCAAAGACATACATTTGACCACTTTATGGACAGATACAAGGACAGCGTGAATGCAATGCGTATTTTCATTTCCCGCTCCTAAGCAAACCCACGCAGTGCTGCTTTGAAATGGGGCTACTTGGAATCTAACTTTGAAAAAAGAGAGAAATGTCAGTTTCTCTGCCATGAATGTTTCTGATAAGGCTAGTGGTGTAAAAAAGGCCTTAAAATGACATTTGATATAGAAAACTGTCAAACCTAGCAAGCACTGTTTTGAAAGGGCCTATGTCCTACATTTTTCTCGTGTTTAAGGTCTTTTCATGACATTTGTGTGGGTTTATGTACCAAAAACAGCTACTATTCTTTTTTTTTAATCTCTCTTTATTCCTCAGAACTAAACAGGCTGTTTTCTGTTACGGTGCCTTTAAGGCTATATGCAAATGACCTCTGTTCTGTCTGGCTCCATTGTATTCTGCCTTATTCCATAAAGCAGTCTAAGCTGAAACCCTCCTTTAAACTTCAGTGTGAATGGATGGGGCTAAATTTTTGTAAGCTAAATAGGCAGATATATGTAAATACTGATTTTCATGACATCACAAAAACTATAATTTAAAGGGCCCATATCCTACATCTTTCTTGTTCTGTATATTTTTCCCTTAAGATGCAGTTGACCCCTTTGCGTGACATTATGTACCAGAATTGTTCGTAATTCATTTTTACATGATCATTTTTAAAGGTTGGTCTTGTTACTGTGCCATTAAGAGTGATCTATGTAAATGAGCTCTGTTCTGATTGGCTGTCCTATATTGTACCCTCATTCAAAAGGCACTCAGAGCTGAAACTTCATTATGACTGAGCAGGGCCAAACAGCCGTAGGCTGAATAGGCAGCCGTATGTAAATGAGTTGGTTCTTGTAACATCACAGAAATACAAAACAGGCTGTTTTTGCAGCACATTTTCCATATGTGTACTATATAAACTGATCAGTAAATAGTACATATCAAAACTTTAATAATGTTACATATTACTTCAAACTCTTATATTGCAAAAAAGCGTGGAAAATTCGATTTTCCATGATATGGGCCCTTTAAAACAGGCTGTTTTTTCGGCCTAGCTTCTATATATGGACTCTCTGAACTGGGTACAAAGGGGTACATTTTAAAGCTTTAACAATGTTTATATACAACATCAAACTCTTATTGAAAAAGAGTGAGGAAAATTCAGGTTTCCATTATATGAGCCCTTTAAACACCTAAGTTTACTTCAAAATCAATAACATTCAGAGACTTATAGGCGGCTCTCCATCTGTGAGAGAGCATGTATACTTGTTGTTAGTGAGCTTTCAAAGCAATTCATTTGTGGTCTGTTTAATTTCACTGATTCTTCAAACTTTCTTCATTTAAATACATCAGTCTTAAAGGTGCAGTAACAAAAGCAGTCTAAAGGATAGAGGCTGGGAAACAGTCACGTAAAAATGAATTATGTCTGTTTTTGCCACACATATGTGACAAAAGGGGAAAAAAATAAAATACAAGCAAAATGTAGGATTTGGGCTCTTTAAGTGAAAGGGGAATTCCATCGATTTTTCCAAATTTCTACAAAACGTAAGATGTAAACAAAGTCTTTCAGAAGTTTTTACTGTGAAATGCTGCATTCTGGAGAAACTTGTTCCCTCTAAAAGCTGCATCACAGAAAGTTATTATATGAAATGGTTATGAAAACACTGCCTGATGTCTGAGGCATTGTTTTGTAATAGTTTTAAGAAGACTAAAAACATAAAAACCCTTAAAACACATTTTTAAAAACACATTTATAGCAGAAGGGTACATGCTGGATGCTTTAAGACAAAACAGCCTCCAAAGAAAACATACTTTTTTCAGATTTTCTACTCTTTCACCATCATCAATGTGTTGGGTCACTGGTGGAACAAAGCCACTGTGACTCCTTGTTCCTATCACCACCACTTTGAAGAAATCTGAGCCAGTGAGTTTATGGATACTGTCACCAGATTGTAACATGTAACCACATGTTTTTTATTTGCGATTAACTGCACAAAATAATGCAACTAATCACGATTAGTTATTTTGATCGTTTGACAGCCCCAAATACAGTACAGTGTATATTCAGCTATTTCATAAATGGGCTGACTCAAGAACCCTGCTTTAGGTCTACAACACAGTAATAATCATTTCCAGCTTTAGATCATGAGTGAGAGCAGAACCCGCTGAGAATAACTGCGCAAACAGCCACACCTATCTGATTCAAACTCATTTCTGATGACCTGTACTGAATACATGGCTGTGAGTGACCTTAAACAGATGCTGAGTGATTACAGTCATTATAAAGTGTCTACGCTGCACATGGCTTTATTTTCATTCATTATCTTCTGCTCAAACATACAATTATACACCTCAAAGAGGAACAGCGTGAGGTCAGAGACGATTCATCTGAGAGGTTCACCAACAGCTTTTCTCTCAATTTTAGATTCACTTTAACATTTCATTGTTTGAAGAGCACATTATTTATTTATTTATTACTTTTCTATTTTACACATTTTTCTTTGATATCATTTTTATTAGCATTATTAATTCACATTATTTACTATTAATTATTAACATTATAAATAGAATTTTATATTGTTTTATTTCCTATTCTGTTCAATGTGTTTCTTCTCTGTTGTTCTCATGATCTTTGAAAACTGTATTTTAATGCATGAAAGGCAGTACATAAATGTATTATTATTATTATTATTACTAGAATTTTGTAAACGTAAATGATGTTAAAGGGCCCATATTCTGTATTTTTCTTGTATTAGAAAAATAGTTAGTTTTAGTTTTTTTTGATCTACTTACAATATTTATGTGTTTTTTCTGCACCAACAACTGTAACAATTCATTTTCCAATGACCATTTTCTAACCTCTCTTTATCGCTTATAATTAAACAGGCTGTTTTTATTACTGTGCCTTTAAGACTCATATATGTAAATAAGTTCTGTTCTGACTGCCTGTATTGTGCCTTGTTCAGAAAGTAGCCTGGGCTGAAACACTTCTTATAGCTTTAGTGTAAATGGGTGAAACTAAACTGCTGCAGGCTGAAAGGGTGGATATGTGTAAACACTCTGTTTTTTATGCCGTCACCAAAACAAATTGCATCAATTCAGAATAGGCTGTTCTGACATTCAGTTTCCATATATGGACTGGGGAGTGTTATGTTTGTAAACGTTACAATGTTTACATACAACGGCAAACTATAATATTTCAAAAAAGTCTGGAAAATTCAGTTTGCATGATATGGGCCTTGTAAAATTAGAATAACTTTTAAAGAAAGTGTTCAAAATTATGGTCATTTTATCATCTCAACAATCACTTTTGTGCCACAGTGGTTGGAAAGGTGGGTTTCGAATGCTATAATGTTATTTTGCAATAATTTGTTGTGAATTTTAGTGACTTTTCTGGCTGGTTCACTGTGGATTTCCCATGTAGGCTCAGGTTGCTTTGGTGGACTTTAATGTCACATCTGAGTTGTGTTCTCGTCTGTGTTTGTACAGGTGGGTTTCTACTGAAGAGTTCAAACACACTTGAGTTAAACTCACACGTACAAAGCTGCATTTTCAGTTCTCAGAGCAGGCTAGTCTAAACACCAGACTTTACACAGCAGCAAAGCCAATATAGGCAGGAAAGAAACTACTGCGCTCTCTTCAAAGCTGCTGTGGAGAATTGCACCAACACGCAGGACCACAAACATCATTCAGCGCTGACCACAATCGATTTCAGTCACCTCCATCTCCACCACTGTTAAAGGGCCCATATTGAGGAAAACTGCAGTAACATGAACACAATGCAGGCATTTTAGGGCAGAAACCAAGCGTCGGCTAAACATTCTGCTCTCAATCATATGCAAAATTTGAAAACTTTGGGTCAAATTCCTCAATTTGTTGATTTTTTAGGTGAAATAAGTTAACACATCCTCTACAGAGAACACACTTAAATAGGGAATTTGTCTACACACTTTAGTGCTGAATGTCCGCTTATTTGCTGAGTTTAACATATTGGAAAAAAATAAGACATAAAATATAAAATGTGCCATACGTTTTGCACAGGACTCATGCACATGTTCTTCCTACTTTATTTTTTCCCCAATATGTTTATTTGAGCAAATAACTAGTCATTGTGTATTAAAATGAGCAGAATTGTGCTCTCTGTAGAGGATGCGTTAACTTATTTTCACTTAGAAAATCAACAAAACGTCATTTGGCCAGGGCACCCAAACTTTTGCATACAACTGTATTTGCTGATATCAATATGATTCGGATATAATCACGCATCCCCACTTATTATGTTATATTAAGTGCAATCAAATCATGTTAAGGCAGCCAGGTTAAAGTGGATCACCACCAATTTTTTTGTTTTTTTGCAGAATTCAGAGGTTGAGATGTAAACAAAATCATTCAGAGTGGTTTGATGTGAAATAGTTCGATGTAGAGAAAAGTCAGATTTGTTCACAGTGGCAGTGATAGGAACCAGAGGTTGCAATCTCTGACACACATATATAACCATTTTGTTTGCTATCCAAAACAATGTCTCAGACATCAGGCAGTGTATTCATTAACATTTCATGTAATAACTTTCTGTGAGGGAGTTTTAAGATTTGGATGTCTGGTTCCTATCACCAACACTGAACAATTCTGTTCTGGTAAGTTCATCTAGAACACAGCATTTCACACCAAACCACTCTGAACGACTTTGTTTACATCTTAACCATTTAATTATACAGAAACTTTGAAAAATCTATAAAATTCCCCTTTTCACTTAAAGGACTTATATCTTACCTTCTGATTGCATTTTGTTTTTTCTTGTCTTTTCATGAAATACATGTAGACAAAACTTATAATTCATTTTTACATGACCACTTTCCAACCTCTCTTTATCCCTTCGAAGTAAACAGGCTGTTTTTCTTACTGTGCCATTAAGACTGATATATGTATAAGGTCTGTCTTCTGATTGGCTGTGCTGCATTGAGCCTTCTTTAGAAAGCAGCCCAGGCTGAACTCCTTCCAACTTCAGTGTGAATGGGCGGAGCTAAATTGTTGTTGAATATGGCCTATGTAAATGCACTGATTTTCATGACATCACAAAAACAATGAATTTAAAACAGGCTGTTTTGTCAGCTAAGTCTATATGTGGACTGTATGGACTGGCAAGTGAACCGTATGTTTTGAAACTTGTTTTGGAATACTAAGTCTTTCCTATTTAAAAAAAAAAAAAAGAAGAAAATTCATTGGTATAGTCCCTTTAACTTTTTTAAGTTAAAAAATATTGCATACATTTTTTTTTTTTTATTTTTACATTGATTTATGGCAAAAACATATCGTTCAGTCCCAGTGCATGCCACAAAGCCTACTTTTGCCCATTTTAATAGATAATAAATTCAAGCCTGGAGTGAAATAGCTCATTTCTGACTGAGCCCCTGACTCCTGTCTGGTTGAGGATGCATTAGGAACATCTGGTCCAAAAACAGGAAAAAACAGGCCATCTAGTTCACACTGCCTCCAGGCATTAGAACACAAAATGCATAATTAAAGAGGCATTTTCCTAAAGCCTCTGCTGGGTTCAATAAGGCTCAGCTGGTGAATCTAGAAATGATAGAGTGAACAATGAGGTGACAGTTGAAAAAGAATTTTGGCTCAGGCCGAACACCTGTAATACTAAATAATGAATTGTGGCGTTAATAACAGACTATTGTTTTCAAGACTGTCAAACCGTCCTGCATTGATCTGAGCAAAAAAAATGCTATTTTAAGGGTTTTTACAGTAGTATTTTGTCCTGGAAAACAAAGCAGTCGGAATGATTCATTTAAAAGGACACTTTTGATTCAAGTTCACAGCTTATTTCTTTTCCAATCTGCTACCATGTATGACAACAAGGCAACTGAAATATTGGAAATGTTGTGTTTTGCAGTCTGTTCACCGATGATAAAGTAAAACAGGAGATACAATTTTGATTCTTATCCAATGGATGCTCTAAAATGTAGGTTAAGAGTAAAAACTTCTATCTTGCTATCTATCACTCTTAAACATAAAGCATGTACACAGCAGGCAAATTCATACTGAAAATAAAAAAGGGTCAAAACAGCACAAACTTATTTATATTACAATTAATGAGTCAGAGTTCAAAACTAGCTGCAGATGTGTGGAATCTTGAGTGGTGAAAACCAATGCAGAATACGAGAGTTCAACAGAAACTTGTCAAGTCAGAATTGTTCATATTGATGGTGATGGGAACCAGATATCTGAAAAGTTTAATGTCTCTAAAAGCTCCCTCACAGATATACACATACATATATACATACATCACAACCCCGGTTCTCATCACCACCACTGAGAGTCAATAGATTTCTCAGCATGGCACCATTTTACATCATGACTTTGTTTACATCTCAACCCTCACATTGTGCAATGTTTAAAATTAGTGGTATTCTCATTTAAGCATTCATCAGATATTGACATGCTATTGTAATAATTCAATAAGATTCAGATCACTCATCTTATTGAATAGTTAATAAATATGATAAATGAATCTGTGCACATAATATAGCAAAAACAGTGCAGTTCCAATACTAGTGCTTGGACCCCTTTCATTGCTCATCATGAAAACAACACAAAATTATAAAATTAACGATGAATGATGATATTGAACTCATATCAGTTTCAGCAAATATTGGTTTAAAAAACAAATTTCGGTGTTAGACAGATGTTTAGATGCGTCCGATATTTCAAACTATTTGTTGATGTATTTATTTTACTTCGGGAGAGTAGAATGTTGAGGTCATGCTGGGGTCGGCACTGGCCTACAATTCCCATAGTGGTGCAAGGTTATAAGATTCTTTTGGAATAAAAAATACAAGGTTTGATCAAAGGTTCAAAAGAGCAAAAACATATATCAAAACTCTAACAAAAACAACACAGTTCTGGTAATAGTGCTTGGATCCCTAATATTGCCCACAATTAAAAAATGTGTTATAAAATCATAAATATTTAAAAGAGGTGAAAAACCAGGTCAAGAAGCATAAGAAAAAAACAAGATACAATATCAAATATCGGCCTGATCTCCTCCCTGTCCATGCTGGCCCTGCTGTAAATCATAAGCGAAAGTGAGTGGCGTCTGTGAGTTGAAAAATCCACTACAGAGAGATTTCTGGCACTGAACAAATAGCTGTGGCAGCAATTTCCCGGGGTGCAGCGTGTACATGTCAGTTGGTAAACATTCACTGTTTTCCTACAGAAAAACACATTTTCCGCTAGCAGCCTTCTTATCCCCCTTATTCATATTTTTTCTCAGTCAGATAGAACCGTTCCCATCTAAAAGCTAATGCTGCGTTACAGGACCGACCGCACGGCTCTAACAGAACGAATGCTGCTACAGACAACATCTGTCAGCAACCAGCTCTTTACATTACGGCCTGTGTGTGGCTGCTTTAGTTTTGTGGTTGATAAGTGAAGGATAAACTCCACACTTTCATTTTGTGATATATGGGCAGGTGGTTTTGGGCACTTTAAAGGGCACATATCACAGAAAACTCAACTTCTTCCTTAGTATTAAAGTTTCAGAAGGTACCATTCTCTCTCCCGTTCACCCAGTCCATGTATATTGAAACTAAGCTGAAAGTAACCAAAACAGCCTGTTTTAAATTGATTGTTCTTGTGACGTCACAAAAACTTACACATTGGCTCCCGAGTGGCACAACCGTCTAAGCGTTGGCCCTATCATCAGGAGATCGCGAGTTCGATCCCTGGTGATGCTACAGCCATCCGTAGCCGGGAGTCCGAGAGGGCACAACTGGCCTCGCTCTCTCTGGGTGGGTGGGATGACTGCCCTTCTCCCCCCCTTCTTCCTACAGCAGTTCAGCCCCACGTACGGTGAAGTTATAAGAAGTGTTTCAACCTGAACTGCTGTTTGAATTAGGCAAAATACAGGACAGCCAGTGAGAACAGAGCTCATTTACATTTATCTTTCTTAGAGGCACAGTAACAATTACAGCCAGCTTCTAAGTGATTCCAATTCTAATACTCATAATAAGCGATAAAGAGAGGTTGGAAAAGAGGTTGAAAATATGTTAACACATCCTGTACAGGGAACATATTTAAATATGACATTTTTTCTGCGCATTTAAGTGCACAATTTCTATTTAATTGTTGAGAGTTGGTCACAATTTCTATTTATCTACTGAGTTTGATATATTGGGGATCATTCAATGGTTTGTTTATTTTTGCATCCTGGTACAGCACAGTTCACCACCACTTAACCAGCAAGGTGCAACTGTGATTTATCGCAATTCCTCTGATGAATAACGTTGCTCTCATCACCTATGAGCTTTGTTGACACCAAGCAATGCAACACCGTCAACCCAAACAACACGAAGCGCGGGCTGGGTGGAGAGGTACACAGAGGGCATTGTAAAGAAAAATAGTACCCAAAGAAAACCTATTTTTTTTAATTTACCACTATTTTACCATTATCAGCGTGACATATAAAACCTTACAAGACACACCTGAGTTCACTGGTCATTTTGGATGGCAGATAAGATGGTGATATCTGTAGTGTAGACATACAAACGTCTGGTTCCTAGTGAACAATTTTGACTCTGTAAATTTCTCTAGAAACGCCCATTTCACACCACACCACTCTGAATGTTGTTTACATCTAAACCAGTGAATGATTAAGTAATTTTGCAAAATCGGTGGAGTTTCCCTTTAACTTCTTTTCACGTATAAAATCAACGTCATTTGACCAGCGTTCAAACTTCTGCATATAACTGTGTAGAATATAAAACATTCATTTCTAATACTAAAAAGTGCATAACTTTACATTTAGTGTGTGACTTTACATTTTGCAAATAAACAAAGTATAAATTTCATTAGACAAAACAAAGTTTCCTTTTGGAGGAATAATTTGCAGCAAAATAAATACAAGAACATAAAGCCTAACATGTCATATCACGATGCTTAGCATATCATAAATCTTTAAATACTCTAATAGCACCGTATTGTGCATCATGATACTGTATCGTTGGGCCTGTATTGAGTCCCACTCCTAATATACTGTACTCTTCCTCAAAGCAGAAATACTTGGTTACATTCATCGAAGATGTATGTGTGATTGGCCTCTTTGCTCCCACATGTCCTTTTTTCTCTGGAGATGAATGGTTTTATACATGGTCTCTGACTAAATAAACGTAATAAACTAAACTAATCTCGCTTGTTGAGAGTCACTTATGAGCAGGATTGATGGAGTGTCTTTGCCTTTGTCTTTGCAGAAGCTGAAGTTGAATTAAATTTGCTGGGGACGAGAGACCACAACTGCAGGCTGGTTGAGAAAACAGCGCTACTTAAAAGCTGACATATTGAGGGTTGTGTTAGGTGGTGTAGCAGGGGTTTAAGGCTGCTAAAGAGTAGCTTTAGGGCCGGCCAGCCACAGCCACAGTCCGATTTAAATCTGGAACAGCGCACCCGGCAATTTCAGCCCGTCACACCCTAACTCTCCCAAAGCTTCCCTGTCCACTGCTTTATTTTTAACTGTCTACTCCTCTCCACAAGCTTCAGGAGATGGAGGGTTGGCTCCCAGGCTCAACAAGCAGACTGACTGACACATAGCAGAAATTCAGCTTTTCTCCACGTTGTTGGCGAAAGCAGAAAGGCACCGGAGTTATTTGGCTTCCGTCTGAAGAAGCAGAACCGCCCAAAACCTTTCTCTCCTCTCTCAAGGTCACTTGACTGTTAGTGCTTTTTCAAATCCAGAGCTACACTCTAAGTGCCTGAAGCTCACCGCCTTTGGATTTAAAGGGCAATTCCACCTAAATTTCAAAATTCCTGAGTAATACAATGGTTGAGATGTAAACAAAGTCATTCAGAGTGCTCTGGTGTGAAATGCTCTGATCTAGAGAAACTTACATAGTCACAATTGTTCACTGTGTTGGTGATAGAAACCAGACATGTGACCTCTTAAAGCTTCCTCACAGAAAGTTATTGCACAAAATGTGTTTGAATATGCTGCTTGATGTGTACAAATAGTTTTGAGAAGATTTTGGCCTTTTAAAATGCAGGCCGGGGTGACATATGCAGGCAAAATAATACTCAAAAAACTTGATTTACATCTACCATCATTACCATTACATATAAAGATTCAGAATACATGTGCAGGTTCGTTGCTAATTTTCAATAGTAAATAAAATGACTATATTTGTGTGTATATTCACAACATTTCCCATCAAACCACTCCAAATGACTCTGTTTACATTTCAACCACTGACTTATGCACACACACAGTTTCCCCTTTAAGCCAAATGGAGTCTAGCTACAACCCTAATGTCGCTAACAAGTAATAGAAGTGTACGTGCTACCAATTAGCATGGCACTAATTGCATGCCTAAATGATCACACTTGCCTCAAAATGTGTGTTGTAATCTGTAACAGGCTTAATTATGTAGTTTCTTTATGACAGACTTTTATCTATAAAACACAGACAAAAGTACATTAGCATAGCTAAAAACAGTAGCAGCCATCTTGAAGCCTGAATTTTGCTTTTACTTTGGTTCATTTTTACAGATAACAGTACATCAGTGTCAGAAACCACATCATCAAGTGTATTAGAGATTACTTAATGGCATGAAACAATTTGAGGCATACGTTGGATGATTTAGGCATGCATTAGCATCATGCTAATCAGTAGCATGTATGGTTCTAATGCTTATTGGCTACATTAGCCAAACTGAGCAAACTTTAGACACCAAACATGTCTTGGCTGATGCAGTACATTTAAGTGGTAAAATTGTAATAGTTTTTTTTTTTTTCAAACCACTCTACGTAGTTCTCTACGCTCTCTTTAATGGACTTAGCATCACCACCAGTGACCGGTGAGTTGTAGTTACTCAGACTATAGAACTTCACTTTCGTATTCAGGCTAGGACTGGCTTCCCAACAGCAGCTTCACTCTGCAGTGTGAGTGGTTCTCCATCTGACCTGAAGGTAAATCACCAGTGTTCACTGCCCAAACAGAGCTGTCTCTAAAGAGTAAAAACTGGACAGGCCCTGAGGCCAAAGGATGAATGCCCTTTTCTCTTACAGCTGCTTTATTTCCTCATGAAAACATCACTGTCAGAGCTGGCCTGTCATACACTGCAGAAGAAAAGAAGGAATAGCAGGCTGTGAAACATGCCCATCAAAAGTTTGGGGATGCCCAGCTTTTCAAAATGTTTTTCATACAAATGTGCATGCCTTGTCAGTTTGCAAGCACTTATCGTACTGAATAAAAAGATCTTGATAAACTGAAAAAACAGCTGAAAAAAGCCCCGCTTTGGGAATAAAGCCAAAGTCCATGCATTCTATCCCCCTGTGATAGTCTGGAACAGAAAACTGTCAAATCATTGCTTACGCAAAATCTGCTTTTCATTCCAAAGAAGACATTTTAGACATTTTTAAGAGTTTGAGGGTGTAAGCTAAATATGCCTAAAGGATTAGCACAGGGTTGCTTTATGCTAACAAATTATTAGCAGGGATTTTTTCCTACTCGATTAAAAAGGAACAGTGAAAATTGAACATTACTAAGAAAATGAAGACATAAAGTAGATATAAACAGAAATAGAAGAAGAAATACAAGTAAGTGGTACATGGGGGAGATCATGCAGTAACATTTTAATGTAGTAAAACAGATTCCAATAGAATGTGTTTTTGGTCATCCTCTTGTAGCAACATCATATGCAATTGTCACAATAATTGGAAAGAGATTTGATATGAAAACTATTTTTGGAACATGAAAGGAACTTTTCTTGATTACTGAATTGCACATATACAGAATTTATTCTTTACTTTATTTCAATCTCTGTTTTATAGCACCATTTTGAAACATATAAACAACCCACAGTGAGAGCTAGCCAGGCTAAAGTACGGCCTCCACACGGTGTGGGTTAGCTTAACACACTGTTAAAACTAAGTGGCGCTTAGTAAACAATAGCCCCTTTTTCCACTGTAGGCTGTACTGTAGCATTTCATTATCCTCTAAATGTATGTCCTCTGAGCTGGAACCAAGCCTGATATGCTGCAAAGCACTTTTAGCCTGCTAAGCTAGTGTTAGCTTAACTAATGATAGCAGGCAGCTCCAAATGCCACAGAACAGGTGCAATTTGGACTTTCTGTCACAGTTTTTATCGTCCGCACTTGTGCCAGTTAGTTGGAACCTGTACTATAGTGTTTTCATTGGATCTAGTGTCTAGCTTGCTAGGCTAACATTAGGTTACGGACCAGGTTTAATTTCACATGTTTGTCCCTCCAACACCAGTCACTCTACTTCAGTCTCTCAGATTTGAGTCATTCCCTGAAAAAATACTGAAACCATTAAAGGTTTCTGCTCATTCCAGGTAGTGTCCAACAGTCAGTAGTGGTGTTTTTGTTTTAGGTTGATGTCACTGTGTGAACGATTCTAATGGTTTAACAGGGGTCCAGGGGCTGACAACAGCTGCATTTATTGGTTTCCTAATGGGATATAAAAGTGTCCTAAGGAAACTAGTGGTCTCTAACCATTAAGCCAATTCCCATTAGAAAGCAAACCCATTGAGTTTTAATCTTAATGGTTTTAATGATCTTTTTTCAGCAGGGTTATCATCTAAACCTGTGTCCATTGTGCTTCAGCTAGCTAAAATTTAGACTGTTCTTTGGTGAACCAAGCTGTTAGCAATCTAGCTAAGCTAATGCTGACCAGTTCTCTTCAGGTCAGGATCAGACATCCTGGTTTTCTGGGGACAGTCCCCATTTTTGGTGGCCTATCCTCGGCTGGAGCTGTCCCCAAAAATGTCCCTGTTTTTCACTGTGAATTAAAAACACACTGGAAAGTCCTAAGAAAGACCTGGCAGCACAGCAGATGGGCAGACATCTCACGCTGTGCTTATTTTAGCCAACAGAGGGTGCTGGCTGCTGCTCCTAACTACTTCTACTGCTTGCATGCCTAGTTTTAGAGAACACTGCTGTATAAAACCAGAGCCAGTTTATGCGGAGCCTGGCCACTTCCTATTTCCCCCGTTATATCAAAAACAGGACTGCAGAACAGCAGAGGGCGCCCATGAGCGAGAATTAATAATTGGAGCTCAACAGCTAAAAATGAAAAGTTAAAATAGTTTCTAATCCCTTACCCAGAACTTTCCTTTAATTTTAGAAAGTAGAGGGATGTATTTCACTAAAAAAGCAAGGAAAATTTACCTATATATTTCCTATTTTCTACAGCCAATGGGTTTTGGGCAGCAGAACGCTTGCATTACTGCTAGTGAGTGCTGATTGGTTGGTCAGCGAGCAGCTCATTGGCTGTTCACGTTCACAGACGTCATGAACGTACATGAGGCATCGTTTTAAACTCCTATAATTCACGTTTAAAAGCACTTAAAACAGCAGCGTTAAAATGTTTTATGCTGTTCTGTGTTCAGGAAATGAAGGTATCCTTTTACATTAAAAATGTTTACGCATTTATAAACTCTGATTTTGCTCAAATGCTCCATCTTAACCCAATAATTTTGGACTCCCTCAGAAGCGTCCTCTAGCGTTTGAGAAACCATATGGTATATGTTGACAGCAGCCGTCTCTGTATCTCCAGAACTGGAGCTAGCCCAGGGGTGTGTTTAGGGTCCAGCTATTGTGCTATAGTCACAAGTCTTTTTTCTGTAGTCACGAGTCTCTTTTTACTGACAAAATATTTAATATGAATATGAATTATGGGCTCATACAACGACTGAATCTTTTGTGGTAAACGTATCCCTGCCTCATCCCTTGTTTATCAGTCGTCCTTCACCATAGTTTATTACAGTACAGAACTTACCATGGTCAGATAAAAAACATATTTTAACAATTGACTGCCAAAAATGGAAATGTCCCTGGTTTTCATTTCAGAAATCTGGTCACCTCATCTCTCCTCTCTCTTAGCAGCACTGTAACCTCAAGCAATTGTTGTTAGATAGATGGTTTGATATTTATTGAGTGGTGGACTGAAAACTGTGCTTTGAATTCACTTATTTTGCATACTGAACATTTTATTTGATTGTTTTGGTTTTGAAATAACACAGGATGAGGTGACATAAACGTGGAACCAAAAAGCAAATAGCTACGCCTCAAAGATCAGTCCATTTCCCCCTTATATAACTTCAAAACAGTTTTTTTAAGATTAGCATATAGCTGTTTTATGCTAGTAAAAACTTTTGCAGAGATTTTTTCCAACCTTACTGAAAAAAAACAGCAAAAAAAAAAAAAACTTCAAAAGAAAGTGAGGTGTCTTTAAACTTTGAACCTCCTCTCCTCTTCCTCTGTGAAGAGGCCAGTGCTGTAACCCACACAGGCAAACAGCAATATCAGTGTTTCTCCACCGTGTTCTAGAGATGATGAAATTTTAGTGCCATATTATGTCCTTCTGTGCAATAATAAACAATTTAAAGAGTCTATTCAATGTGCTTACACCTATAATGCCTTATAAAGCATCTACCACAAGCTACAGGTAACTCTCTCAACTATAATGATTTTTTGTTAAGCACTTGAATAAATCATGTGTTTACAAGAACTTGACTGCTTCACAAACATTTTAATAAAGAAGGCTGTCAATACCTGTATAAGACTCTGCCCTGGGTATTCAAGACAGGTCCTTCCAGCTTCCTTGTTTGAGTTTTCTTGCTCATTGATCTGCCAATATAAACTGTTTTTATGTCATTTGCAGGCAGCTCCATAAGATCTTTCGCTATTAGTCGGGTTCATCTTTTGAGCCCAAACAGCTAAGCTATGGCAGATGAATCAATACGGAGAAGAATCCATGGAGGGATTTTTAAGAAGTTTATTTCTACAGCCTTTCACATTACATGAAAGAAAAGATCCATTTTATGGTTGGAAATGAGAATCTACCCTGAACAGTATGGTGGGAACATTTAGGATAAAGAAGCCCATGACAGATTTCTGTTTAATAATAAGCACAATATTTTTTATTGCCTTTCATCTTCTCTGTAAGTCTGCTGTCATTGCATGAAGGTACAAAACAGCATTTGTAATCATACAGTCATGTTCATACTCTTATTTTCTATTGGGATTTTTTCCTAGCAAGAAAGGTCACTTTGAATCACAGAAAGAGATTCAAACTCTGTGTGATGTGAGGCTTCACACTTTTCTACCTTTTCTAGAAATCTAAAAGATAAGAATAAACAACTTTTATGATTAAACAGGCAAGCAAGCACAATATTGTATGTGTAATATGAAAAACACCACTTGCCCTTTACAGTGTGAACATTTCATGACAAATGGACCAACAGAAATTTTGAAAATCAAAAGTCCAGGTTTTTAAGGTTTTTTTTGTATCTTTCTTGTACTATTAAAAAGTTACATTATGGAAAATAAAAATAAATACAAGGTTTTTATGATTACAGTAAAGATAACAATGATCATTATGCTGAAAGTCTTCTGGGAAATACAGACAGGGTTTCATTTTTATACAAATAACTAACTGCAACTGTTTATTTTTCTTATTATTACTCTTCTTCTTATTATTATTATTATTATTTGCCAGGTGGAAAGAGGGTCTGAAAGATTTGATTCAAGGGGCTCCTCTGATGGCTCCAAAAATATGCCAGCATGTCAGTGACAAAAACTTTTACTTATCTTCTAAAATTTGCAAAGAGTTTGCAGTTCATTTTCAAAATAAAACAGACCTTATAAGACAAAGCAAAGCTCAGCCAGCTGAAACATGCTCTTATAACCTTCCTGATAAGCCACCTACATCAGTGATGACATCTTTCTCTGCTACCGATTATCAGGAGCTAACAAATGTTATAAACAAATTAAATTTATCCACGTGTGATCTTGACCCGTCTATATTTCTCTACTTACGATGTTTTTTGATTATGTACAAAGAGATGTTTTAACTTTTGTAAACTGTTCTCTGTCAACAGGTACTTTTTCTGGACGCATTCTGACCTGCCCTGGTGAAGCCTCTGTGGATCCTTCCATACTAAATAATTTTAGACCAATTTAAAACCTACCTTTAAGTGAAGTTTTAGAAAAATAAGTTTTCATCAATTAAATGCATGTCTAATATCAAACAAGTTATATGAGAAGTTTCAGTCAGGTTTTTGTTCTAGCCATAGTACAGAGACAGCATTGGTTTGTGTTGTGAATGACCTCAGGCTTAGCGCTGATGCATGTCTTATTGCATCTTAGTGCAGCTTTTGATACCATTGATCACAAGATTCTAATACACCCCCTTGAATATTGGGTTGGCCTCTCAGGCACAGTTTTACAATGGTTTAAATCATATTTAGTTAATAGACGATTCATGGTTTCACTAGGAAATCATTCATCAAAAAAATATTTCCTGGGGAGTCCCACAACGATCAGTTTTAGGGCCTTTGTTTTTCTCTTTTTACATGTGACCTCTAGGTGATGTCATTATGAAACAGAATATCAATTTTCATAGCAGGCTTACCAGCTGTGTGTCAGATATTTCTCAATGTTGCAAAATTTTCTACAACTAAATTATGAAAAAACTGAAATATTGATACTTGGTACTAAGAGTCAAAGAAAGCTGCTTTATGAGAAGCTCTTTAGCTTCATATACCAAACTTGAAATACGAAACATGGGCGTGATCTTAGACTCTGAGCTCTAAGTTTTATCCTGCATGTAAACACAGTCACTAAAGTAGCTTTTTATCATTTAAGAAATTACGCAAAGTTATGGCTTTTTCTATCTCAGAGCAATGCAGAAAAACTTGTTCATGCATTTGTTATAAGCAGAGCTGATTATTGTAATGCTTTATTTTCAGGGCTTCCTAAGAAAACAGTATATCTTCTACAACTCGTACAAAATCCATCAGCACTAATCCTAACGAAAACAAAACAGAGAGATCATATCAGTCCCGTTTGAAAGAACTGCACTGGCTACCTGTATCATTCAGGATTGATTTTAAAGTTCTGCTACTAGTTTTTAAGGCTCTAAATGACCTTAAAGCACCTGCTTACATCACAGAGTGTCTGCCTGTTTATGTTCCAGCATGTGATCTTAGATCTGCAGATACAGTTCTTCTGTAAATACCTTCTGTAAAACTACAGAAAACATGGAGAGGCAATTTTCAGTTAGTTTGTTTCTAAACTGTGGAACTCAATTCCATCTTTTATTAGACAGTCAAGCTCAGTGCTCACTTTTAAGAAGCATCTAAAACGTATCTCTTTAACTTGACGTTAAATTACAACTCTGCGTCTCTTGGTATTTATCTTCTAACTTGATCTGTGTGTCACTTTCTTATATATTTTAAATTGCTCATCATTTTTTGTATTACTGTTAAGCTTTATCACCTGTCTGGGAAGCACTTTGAGCTGCCACTGGCATGAAAAGTGCTGTATAAATAAAGATTATTTATTCATTCATTCATTCATTCAATAATTAATTAATTAATTAATGTATTTATTTAAAGCTACACTACATAAGTTTTGGAGATTTGGAGACCTCACTGGTGAAAACGTGTAATTGCATGCAACACGTGGAAGAACATTTAGATAGATAGATAGATAAATAGATAGATAGATACTTTATTGATCCCGAAGGAAGTTTAGCACTAATTTGACACTAGTTCTGTTTCAGACCATTTTACTAAGCTGACGAATGTGATGATTACATGCTGTAATAATTACATACTGTAATCATTTTAGTCAGTTAATGTATTTAATAAATCATTTTATTTATTGTCAGCTTTAGTCAGTTTTTGGATTCAGTGTGTCCTAAATTTTGGTTTCTGTTTTGGCCAAGAATTTTCTTTTCAGCGCATCACTAGGTTAAAGATGTTGTTGTGGTTTCCAAAAGTGACTGGATGGGACTGCACACTTAGCAGCAAGAGTGTTGCAAGTTTTGTTGATAAACTGTGCCAGCAGACTGTTAAAAACAGTAGTATCTGCATCCAAGCGTACAGTTAAAAGGACAGGGAGGCTTCCTGATGTCAGATCACAAGCCTGTAATCTGTACACACAGAAAGTCTAACTGAATAAGGAAGGAACCCAGAACTGATCTGAAAATGTCCTCCTGCTGTTTAAATCTACACATTCACCACCACTCCAACCGCCCCACCCACCCACACGCACATTCACCCCCACACGTATACACACCTGGAAATTCAGAGATTATACCCATAATGCCCGTCACAGAGAGCATTTGACATTTTTAGGAGTTTAATTACACGCTTGGCCAACATGAGCTGGGTGAAACTCTCAGTAAATTACACCGTCTCTGTCTGCAGCTGCACATCCGGATCGCACGGCCCAACAAAAAACCTCCCACCGAGACCACAGCGCACACACCTTTCTGAGAAAACTGGACACACAATGACTGCTAAGTTGAATGAAAGCTGCCACCCAACTGACCCTCAACATTATTACACAGGATGTGATGAACCGATAAAACAGATTTTGATCAAAAGTCCTCTGAGCTGAGACAACAAAGCGGACTCTGCTTTGGTGTGTCTTAAGCAGCACACCTTCATATCACTTTAATGTAAATATTGTGTATTTTTAAGAGTTAAATTTGGCTTATTTTTGGTTCAGTTCAGTTTGAATCCAAAGTTTAGATGTTTTTGTTGTCTATAAACAATGTCTATGTAAATAGTTCCTCTGTTAACAATTGTATGTTAAATGCATTTTTTTTTAAATATTCAATAACAAAATAATTAAATGTATAAATTATGATTAAATTTTGACATCTACTATGAATTATTCAGTAACTATTAAGATTTTTTGGTACTTACTATGGATTATTCAGTAACTTGTATGAATTATTTAGCAACCACTATGAATTACGCAGTATCTACTATGAATTATTTAATATCTACTAGGAATTATTCAGTATCTACTATAAATTATTCAGTATCTACTGTAAATTACTCAATAAACACTATGAATTATTCAGTAACTACTATTAATTATTCAGTATCTACTATGAATTATTCAGTAACTACTACAAATTATTCAGTATCTACTATGAATTACTCAGTATCTACTATGAATTATTCAGTATCTACTATAAATTATTCGGTATCTAATATGAATTATTCAGTATCTACTACAAAGTATTCAGTATCTACCATGAATGATTCAGTATCTACTATGAAATTAACATGTGATTTGTGTAGTTATGAGAGTGAAGAATTAACTGTGGACCCACATACAGACCCTTTGAGTTTAAAAGGCTAAATATGCTTCATTCTGGTTCAGTTCAGCATACAGAAAGGTGATGAAACAGAATAATGCTTAGTGTACTTCCTCAGTCAATTTCCCATCAAGGCCATGACTAACAGGAATCCAGACAGCTGCGTGAGAGTAAATCAGATAAAAAAACACACACGCTGTCAAAGCAAACAGATAATAACAAGAGAACTGCCTGAACCGCCGTATAATTAAACTCCAGAAACAAGCCCACTGTAAAGGCTTGGGCGCCACTGCTGGAGATGGCAGACTGTATTGAGTTTTAAGATACGTGGAAGGCGGAGCCATAAATAATTACTAAGCTCCAGTGGAACCAATTAATCACATGTGTGTGGGGGGTAATGTGGCCTATAAAAGACAGCGCAGAAGCTCATACACTCTCAAAACAGATGTGGTAAAAACAACACTTACTGTGTTATTCATTTTAAAACATCTGTGTGTCCAGGAAGGTTGGGCAATGAGGCAAAAATATATAATTGCAATATTATTTTCTTAATATCACATTAATTTTTCACAGTAGGCTACGAAAAACTATGTGCAATGATTGTTTAACAAAAAAAAACCCTGGTCAAATTCCATGTTTTGTTGATTTTCTGAGTTTAAATTTTTTATTTAAAAAATAAAACTTGAAATGTGCCATAACTTTTGCACATACCGCGTTTTATGTTTATTTTGTTAATGTTAAATTCAGCAAATAATCAGTAATTGTGCACTAGAATGTGCAGAAGAGTGTTCTCTGTAGAGGATATATTGACTTATTTCCACTAAGAAAATCAACAAAACATGGAATTTGACCAGGGGCGCCAAATATTTTGGCATATGAAGGGCTTTGTTCCAAAATGCAATACAGTTTACTTTCAGAAATTGTCTTTTTTCCATAATATGAGTTGTCAGGAATGAGCTTTACACACACAAATACCAATGCTATATTATGATAAATACCACCATGCATTTTTCATTATATGTCAGCTGTTATGCTTTTCATCTCTTTATATAAAAATTGTTACAAATGAATATACATCATTTTGGAATTATGTTTCATACATATGAATGAGAGCGAGGGGCAACAATCATGGGGGAGTTGAAGCATTGACTGTATATATATGGTATGTATGATATATACACTCATTGATTGGAACATGCAGCCACTGTTGCTCTCATTGGATATAAAAATTGGACACTGTGTTCACTCTGTGGAAATAACATGATTTTCATGTTCAGGTTCTGTGTTCAAAATGATATTATTGAAACAATGAAGGTAATAAAAACTTTCTGATTAAGTTATTTTGTCCACTCATATAGCTACAACAAAATGCACCGCTTTTATTTTAAATAGAAACAAATGATAGGTGTTATGTACTAGGTGTTTCAGATAAATTGGCCATGCATATGATTTATTTCAGTGCATCATTAGGAAACATCATGTGCTCTGCATGTGCATAATATACTATTAATTACATGCACATGTAAACGAAATCCTCAGATTTGATGAGATGTTTTTTTCCCCTCATATATGGTGTTAAAGACACAGGCTCTTCCTTTTGAATGTTGCCTAATGAGCTTATTTACATCTTAGAGGAAAAGAAAACAGAAATCAAATGATTTTGTGCTACATCATTGAAATTCAGCACATTAGGGATAAAAAAAAAAAACAAACAAACAGTGCAGAGCCAAACCAATTAAGGTATTATGGGAATGATATAACCGCACTCCATCAACATCAGATGCTTTTATTTCCCCTGATACAGCAATAGATCTTAATTCTCCAAACACTCTGTAATACAGAGTAAACACAAAAACAAGACAGAAATGCTTTAAATCTCACTGGATGTCTCCCGTAAGGTTCTAAAAGTAGTCCAAGTTCATACGCAAACCAACATAGCTATTAGCTGAACATCCAAACAGCTATGATATCACAGGATATAATTACGTCCTACGTGGCTTTCTGTGATGATTTCTGCATGTTTCAAAATATGTGCCTCAGTGTGGACTAGTGGTTGACCAAGGTCAGCCATGGCCTGCAGCTGGGCTGTAAAGTGGGGCTGCACAACAGTGAATTCCATATTGTGGTTATATTTCTGCATATTGTAGTTGTGATGTAATGTATATCATAAATTCATTAATGTATCCTTGATGTTACATGGTTACAGATTAGCCTGCCATAATTAGACCATAATTAGGCCTGTTTAATTTGATTCAGTTCAATGCAATGTGTGAAACACAATAAAAATCATTGTATTCATAGTTTTGATGATTTTTAAATGTGGCACACTACTAGTGCATTTTGTCTGTGTCAAAGTATTGTGATATGGATTGTGTATCATTGAAATCGCCTTTAAGTATCATGAGATCATATTTTTGTCATATTGCTCACCTCCAGTTCACAACAAACCAGTCATTTAAATAACGAATATGAAAGTGCAGACTTTCAGCTTTCATTTGAGAGGATTTACATACAACATATCATTAGTAGCCCACCCATTTTTAGAGGCTCAACTGGCTGCAAAGCTGTTCCATGGCTAGGTGTGTTACTCCCACATTGTTTCACTTACAAGTAAGTAGATAAAATCTCTACAGTTTATTTCAAGTGTGGCATTTGCATTTGGAATCTGTTGCTGTTAGCTCTCAATATGAAGTCCAAAGAGTTTCCACTTTCCATCATTAACCTGGAAAATCAAAACAAACCCATGAAAGAGAGAGCAAAAACATTACGTGTGGCCAAATCAGTCTTTGGTACATGCTTAAAAAAGAAAGAATGCACAGGTGCTCAGAAACACCAAAAGGCCTTGAAGACCTCAAGAAGAATTTTTTCACTGGTGAAGGAAAACCCCTTTACAAAAGTTGTCAGGACTATGAACAGGTTCACTTATCTGTGTCAAAGTCAACAATCAAGACTTCGCCAAAGTAAATACAGAGGGTTTACCACAAGTTGGAAACCATCGGTAAGCCTCAAAAACAGGTAGACCAGATTAGAGTTTGCTAAAAACATTAAAAAAAAACTATACAGTTCTGGAAATACATCTTACGGACAGATGAGACAAAGAATGATGGGAAGAGAAAAGTATGGAGAAGGAAAGGAACAGCTTGTGATCCAAAGCACATGACTTCAACTGCGAAGCATGGTGGAGGTAGTTTTATAGTGTGGGCTTGTATGGCTGCCAAGAGAACTGGTTCCCTTGTATTTCCTGATAATGTAATGGCTGATAAAAGCAGCAGGATGATTTCTGAAGTGCTCTATAATGAAAGTCTATATTATCTGTTTAGATTCAGCCAGATGGCTCAAAACACATCGGACAGCGCGTCACAGTGCAGATGGACAATGAACGGTTGCTGTTGAGTTCAGTTGTGTGGCTGTTTTTTACACTGTAAGAGAAAGAACACATTGGTTAACATAACGTCTTAGGAAAAGTTTTTTTCTTTGTTAAGATAAAGATCTGTTTTAATCTCTTCATCTGTCCACTCCATCTGTTTCATAGCTATGATCACAAAAAATAGAAACACTTGATCAGTCAAATGACCTTATTTAACTCATTTATCCGGTAAATGTTTTTCCATAAGAATTGATCAAGTTTCTTTTTATCTGCAAAAAAGCTGATCCACCTCAAACTTTTATGTTTTGTTCTACATTTGCAGTTTCCATCAACCTTGTTTTATTCAATATGTCAAAATTCACCTGAGAATACATGGCTGGAAACCCAGCTTTTGATGGCGCCATCAAGAGCCTGTCACTTTTCACTCACATTTCTGCTGTCTGAGTCTGAAAATCACCCGAGAAAGAAATTAAACATGAAATCTATGCTCTGGGGTCCCATTATTTCCTTCAGGTATTTTCCAAAAAACCAAATGTGATCAGGTTTCAGTCAGTGTACCACCTCCACTCTGTCTGAGGCTCTTTTGAGTTATCACTTTCACCACTCATGAAAAGCTGAAAGGGTAAATGACTCGGAAACATGAAACCTTTACCCTACAGTATAGAGAAAATACACACAAACCTGTAATACTATCCTTATGGGGGTTTTCTATTGAATTATTACTGTAACTGTAGCCAAATATTGCTATATCTAACCCAATCCTGTCCTTAAACTTAGTAACCTCAGTAAGAAAAGCTATAAAATGTCCAAAAATGCTTTCATGTAATACAAATTTCCTTCTTACTAGAGGCACAGGTCTGATACTGGGTTTTGGTATCAGGTTGATATGCTAGATCAGTCATCAGAGGATAAAAAGAATGAATCTAATTATGTAAAAAATCTATTCTGAAATAGTACAGAATTGCTTGTAGTGCCACAAATCATAAAGCAAGTCAAGGAGACTGTGCTATATCATCAGTTACCACATAATATCATTATATATGATAACAATAGGAGTGGTGGAGCAGAGTGTTTGAGTAGTTAAGCATGCTATATAACTATTTACGTATTATATAAAATATTTAATTTCAAATCTTAGCTTATATACATATTGCATTATTATTATTGGTAAAGAAAAAGTGGTTTTTCCTTGATTTTTTCAAGAATACTTATATATAAGACACATATGGTCTGACAACTTCAGAACATCAGAATACAATGAAACGCCCATGACAAAAGACAGAGCAACAGCTCATCTGTCCTCAACATAGAGAACACATGACGACTTCATGGCCTCAGGGCAGGTTTATTCTTGGTGGAGAAGTAAATGATGGAGGGCAATATGAGAGGTTGTCAAAACAACTATTAAAACAGTTTTTAAAAACATGATTCGACCTGAAGACGTCCAAGGAACTACAATGCAAAACCCCCACAACATCTAAAGTAGCATATTTTCACAGTTATGAATGAAACACTACATTAGAGTTTAAATGTCCATGTTAATTTGCTTAGTCAAACAGCATCAAGACTTCGGTTGTTACAATTATTGTTGTTGAATTATACAGTACTGTGCAAAAGTCAAAGATCCTTCATTTAATGTAATTTGCAGTCAAAGCAGCCATTAAGTACGAGTTATTATTATTTAAGGAGCTATTTCTGAGGAGATTAGATATAAGATAATCCACTTGCATAAGGAAAAAGAAAGTCAAAGTGGAAAAACAAGAGTTTCCAAAACTGTAGCTCTCCAGGACCAGGGTTGAAGACCACTAGACTAGAGGATTTTGGGGGCGGTTTTGGTTTTAGAGAGGCATATATATCCTTGTTAGCGTCAGACTTTGCTGCTATCCAGCACCAAAAATTTAACAGAGATCAGAGATCCTTCATTTAATGTAATTTGCAGTCAAAGCAGCCATTAAGTATGAATTATTATATTTTAAGGAACTATTTCTGAGGAGATTAGATATAAGATAATCCACTTGCATAAGGAAAAAGAAAGTCAAAGTGGAAAAACAAGAGTTTCCAATACTGGAGTTAAAAAAATGATAAAAAGCTACAGAGAGAAGACTCCTAACAACCACCTGCAAGACCTGGTAGACCATCAAAACTGTCCCCATCAGTTAAACAGCACTCTAAGTTTTCATCATTGTGAGAGAGAAGAAAATCAAGCTCCACTCTTGCTTCAAATCTCAAAATATCCATAGGTGTTTCTGTCCATCCTTCCACTGTGAGAAGACACTCAACACTATGAGTCTGAAAGGATGTGTAGCTGTGAAGAAATTCTTACTGAGAAAAGGAAAGACAAATAAAAAGAAAGGGGGCTGCTGATTTCAGAACCCTGCAGATTTCTTTAAAGTGAGTCTCTTATAAAGAATGCAAGCTGTAAAGGCAAAGAGTGGACACACTAAATACGGTCACATTTTGATACTGAGTTGTTGAGGATTCTTCCTCTTCTAAGTACTTAATGGCTATTTTGATGGCAAATGAAATAAATAATGACTTTTGCAGAGTATTGTACAGATTTTGTGTACTGTATAATTATATGTGTTAGAAAACATTAGAAAAAATACAGAAATCTGAACTAAATCTTCTTCCATTTGATTTTTAATTTATTCCAACGGCCTTGTTTGCCAGGAACTTCTGCGCTCTCAGTATTATTTTCATGCAGAAACTCAGAAACAGTTTTGGTTTAATTGCAAGTTTGTGGAAACAGTCAGTTAAGTAAGTGTGCTAGAGGAGTTTGAAGTGTGCGGAGGAAAGAACAGAGATCTGAAGGCCAAGTGTTAACAGGAGCTTTCTCTTTTAAGGCTTTGCTTCTATAGAGAGCTGGACTATTTACATCAACCTCGCACATGATCAGGTTCAAATAGCAAGCATGCATAGGAATGATCTATCAATCTACTGCCCTAAAGAAAGGTCCGTCTATAAATACACAAGGCAGCTGACCCCACTGAGTCACACTTTTGTGTATTTTGACTTCAAAGGAATGGGAGATCTCTTTTAACTTTTTTTGTGGTTGTATAAGTTCTATTTTTGGCCTGTTTTGTCTTTTTCACTTCTTCAAGGGTCGAAAACATTAGGAAACAACAATTAGAGCTGAATTAGGGCTGCACAGTATGGACAAAACACCACATAGCAAGTGTAATCGTATCCATTTATTCATGTTTGTTGGATCATGTGAAAACTGACTCATTTACATATTGTAACCTAATAAGTGCATTCCCAGCGTTTCAAAAGGCCAAAATTCACCATAATTATTAACAAACACTACACAGAGCAGCCAGTTTGTTTGAAACTTCACTCTGTATCTAAAAATGGCCATTTTATCAGAAACACCAATCACATAGGTGCACTGTGTAGGTATACAGTTGCTGCTTAGTTTATCAGTACCCCTTTACCCATCCATCAATGGGATAGGACTATCACAAGACCACCAGATGACCAGATATTATTTGGATGGTATAGTAGTGTAGCACTAATAAGAGTGTTAGATACAGCAATGTTGCTGACATTTTTACATATAATGCACACAAACTGGCCACTTTATTAGAAACCCCTCCCTTGCACCTCCACCTTGCTGCTCTACTGTTACTCTCATGGGGCCAGAAAATGTGGACAACCATGAGAAATTGCTTGTTGATTACTTCGGACATTAAAAAAGGAAGGAATAGAGCAGTGGTCTCCAACCCTGGTTCTGGAGAACTACCTTCCAGCACAGCCTAGTTCCTACCCCTCTTTGCCACTCCTGCTCCAGCTAAACAACCTCTTCCCAAATCCCTGATTGGCTGGATCAGTCAGATGTATTAGAGTAAAGTAAGGGGGTGGGGCAGCTTACTGGACACAGGTTCGAACTAAACTCTGCAGGAAGGTAGCTCTCCAGGACCAGGGTTGAAGACCACTAGACTAGAGGATTTTGGGGGCGGTTTTGGTTTTAGAGGCATATATATCCTTGTTAGCGTCAGACTTTGCTGCTATCCAGCACCAAAAGTTTAACAAGTTGTTCTCAGACATGTTTTCTCGTTACGAGAACACATCTGTGGCAAACAGCCATGAAAGAATTGCCATGGTGACTGTGAAAACGGATGATTATCACAGAAGAGCTTCAGCTTACAGTAGAGAGGGACATGAAAACACTCTGTACTCCTTTATTGTTTTGCTGCATAATACTGAGTAAACCTGCAATAATAAGACATTCCGCCTTCGTGCCTCCAAAAAAAAAACAACATCTGGTTTATTACAAAGCATTTATTGCAACACGGTTGATTGCAAAAGTTAGGAAAATTGAACTCTTGATATAAAGTTCCACGTTGCCATCACTACTGGTGGAATTTTCAATGGAAAACAATGGAATATCACAGACTTTTCATTGCTGTGCAGCGTGTGCAATCGCCTTAGAGATGGTTTTAACCAGTGAGAAATGTTTGAAGTTAATATAACTGAAAATTGGAGCTTGTTCCAGGATTATTATTTTATATTTAGTTAAATAAAAGGTAAAAATAATAAAAAAGCCAGCACTGCCTGCTGCAGCTGCAGAAAGAGAACTGCGTCAGAGTTGCTAACACTACAGTTATGAGTGTTAACTTGACTGATATTGTAAAAGTTGTTGGTAATTGCTGCAGAGAGTTTTGTTAGAGGGAATAAAATGCTGATTAAAGAACTAACAGATCGAGAGGCAGCAATAAAGGATTATTGTTCCACATAGTGAGCAGCACTAAGTAGCTCATGTCTTACTGATTTCTTGAGGGTGGAAGACGCCAATGTTAGAGAGCTGAGCATTGTGGCAGAAACCACAAAATAGCTCAGAGTCTGAAAGAGGATGCAGCTGACCCCGATGCTAACTGACCCTGGTGCCATTTTGCATGTATTTCACATTAAATTCACATTAAACAATAATAGTAAAATGAAAACTTTAATGTAATAAAAGTGAAATAGCTTATAGGTTGTTATACAGGACACACTTTGTTCTATAGAAACAAACATTAAATGACAAAAATGACCAAAAAAACAACAAAAAAACTTTTTCGGTTGACCCCACCATCCCACTTTAACTCGACCACTGCTTGTGCCAGCACCACCCACAAACACATATCAGGCTCGATGCTATGCAGAGTGTGCAGGCACACCTAGTAAAATGGTCAATGAATGTAGTTAAGGTACCCAATAAACTGGCAATTCAATTATATTACGCTTTTCTTGTTTCTTACAACAAAATTACGGCATAATTGGACATCTGTGTGGTAACATCAATATACACCTACACTGAGCTACAAATTGCTATGCTGTTCTGAATCCAATCATGTAATTGGCAGTCACTGACCTCTAGACTCAAACTTCATGCACGCAGAGCTCGTTTGATGTCCACCCTGTGACCCAAACTAATGGAGGGGTCCATTTGCGCTCCATTTCAAAGCTGTTGCAGATGTTTTAGACCTTTTTTAAGCGTTTTCCTTCTCGTTTCTGTTTGTAAGCAGACTGGGCTGTGCGTCCGGCCTACAGCAGGCACTCATGAGCCACTGTTTTGTTTTGAGCAGCTGTGTTATTACTGCACTCCAGTCATGTTGCGGGGTCGTGCGTCCATCTTCACATGACAAACTTTGGATGTTTGGATGGAATTACAATGATCAACAGACTCTAGACGGATGTTTTCAACAGACATCAGTTTTTGGACTGAGCTGCTAACACGTCATCTACTTTAACGTCACTCTTCACTTTAACCGCACTTCTCACTGTCAATAATAACATGAGGTAAAGTTACATGTATTATTCCTGACTTGTAGTTCATTCAAACAAGAGGAGAAGTTGTGTGGAAAGAGCAGATTCTAAACCTTTAATCCAAACCACATTTGTGTTTGTAAGAAGAAGAGGAGATATTTTATTATGATTTGAATTTGACAAAGTTATTGACGTGTGTACAGTCTTGTTTTGCATAAAGAAACCATCTTTTACATTTTTTGCCACATTTTTGTAATTTTTTGACATAACAAACAGAAATATAGAATCTGAATTCAATGTAATTCATTACATACCTCTGTAATTAAATATATTTAAATAATTATCTTTAAATAGTACAGCAGAACAAATGTGAATAGAAGGGACAAGTTCATGAAAAACCTTTGTCAAAGACACTGTTGTGAAATCCTATGTTGTTGCTAAGATGTTGCTATGTTACCCCATGTGTTTGCTAAGATGTTGCTTGGTCATTGCTATGAAATCCCAGGCTGCTGAGGTGTTGCCAGGCCATCAATATGGCAACCCAAGTGGTTGCTATGGTATCCCAGGTAGATACTAAAGTGTTGCTAGGCCATTGCTATGGTGTGCCAGGTAAGTGCTTGCTAAGGTGCTCCTAGGCCATTGCTTTGGTGTTCCTCATAGGTGGTTGCTAAGGTGTTGCTAGGCCATTGCTACGGTGTGCCAGGTAAGTGGTTACTAAGGTGTTGCTAGGCCATTGCTACGGTGTGCCAGGTAAGTGGTTGCTAAGGTGTTGCTAGGCCATTGCTATGGTGTCCCAGGTAGGTGGTTGCTAAGGTGTTGCTAGGCCATTGCAAAGGTGTCCCAGGTAAGTGGTTGCTAAGGTGTTGCTAGGCCATTCCTACGGTGTGCCAGGTAAGTGGTTGCTAAGGTGTTGCTAGGCCATTGCTATGGTGTCCCAGATAGGTGGTTGCTAAGGTGTTGCTAGGCCATTGCTATGGTGTGCCAGGTAAGTGGTTGCTAAGGTGTTGCTAGGCCATTGCTATGGTGTCCCAGGTAGGTAGTTGCTAAGGTGTTGCTAGGCCATTGCTGTGGTGTCCCAGATAGGTGGTTGCTAAGGTGTTGCTAGGCCATTGCTACGGTGTCCCATGTAGGTGGTTGCTAAGGTGTTGCTAGGCCATTGCTACAGTGTCCCAGGTAGGTAGTTGCTAAGGTGTTGCTAGGCCATTGCTGTGGTGTCCCGGATAGGTGGTTGCTAAGGTGTTGCTAGGCCATTGCTACGGTGTCCCATGTAGGTGGTTGCTAAGGTGTTGTAGGCCATTGCTGTTCTAGAAAGCAAGCACGTATCAGTCTGCTGGCTTGATAAGGTCAGCACTGACTGCATGCCACTGCCGGACCACCGAGACTACTGTCTTGCATACAAGGTCTAACTAGTTTTTAAGCTCCTCAAAGGATTTTAAATGCACATAGACTTATACTTTGGAAAATAAACTAAGAGAAGTATAATTGAGGGGAAAAAATAATATAAAAAGATTTTCTTGAAAAATAAGTCAATTTGACTGTGAGTGGAAAAAGCAATAAATAGTGGCATTTTGTCTAATACTCTAGTTCAAAATCTGTGGGCCATCCAGACAATGCTAAGCAAAAAGTCAGTGGGCCACTAGCTTTTCCATCATTGGACTAACAAGGGCCTGCTGTCCTCTTGCTATCTTGGATAGTATCCCAGGTGGTTGCTAAGGTTTGGCTTGGCTATTGCTATGTTGTCCCAAGTGCTTTATAAGGTGCTGCCAGGCCGTTGCTAAAGTATCACAGGTGGTTACTAAGGTGTTGCTTAACCACTGCCTGAGTCTGTATGTAATGTCTATGAGGCACAGCGTTTGACATCATTTGTGGCTGTTAGATTTGAACATTCTGCCATTCATTTCTGTGGCAAAAATGCCATAGCTTGAAAACTGTGACCCATGAAAACGGTACAGAGAAGTGTAGAACAATAAAACAAAGAACATTGTCAAGCCAACTTAATAACTTGACATCTAAGGGTTAAGGCTTATACACTGAAAATGTGGAACCAATTTGTTTTCAAGTAATAAAAATGTCCCTACATGACACTATTATAAACTGCATATTTTAATCCACTATATTGTAATGGCTGAAATAGAAATATGAATTATTAACTACTGGCCATATATTCTGCATCCATTACCTTTTGACATGTCTGGTGATGACAGAAGGATAAATATCTGCAACCCGACTGTGCTGTATTCCTGGATGCTGTCATTGGGTCACGCTAGCATTGCCAGAGGCGTGTAACAGTCAGACTGAAACCTGAGTGACTGCATGCTGCTGCATCTGAATGAGCCTGATCATCTGTCATACTGTCGCACATCAACTTTATTTAGTAGGTGATATATTAAGACACATAAAGAATCCTGGCTTTTGATTAGCGGAGTATTGCAGAGGGTCTAATGCTCAGCTGAAGACTCCAAATTTTACCAATCTTCGGCAATGCATCTAATGTTTTAGCCACTGGATATGTTTCAGTGACTTTCAGGGAATCCTACTGCCAAAGAGCAGGAATTGTTGGCCACAGTAAGAATAAAATGTAGAAAAATCAGACTGAGAAAGTAATAGTGTTAAACAGACCTATAACAAAGTGTCAAAATATAACACTTTATAAATTATTTCAAAGGTATTGAGAATGAAAAAAATTGGTGTTCCAAAAAAGTTTGGAATCACTTCTTGTATTATTAATTGTTATTCAAAAATAAAGTGTACAGAGTGTATTAAAATGTTATAAACTAGTCATAAAAACATAAACTGACAAAAAGTCATGGCAATAAAAAAGTGAATGTTACTGAATATTAGACTGTAATTATCTGTATATAGGAATTTACAGGAATAGAACAGAGCAAGAAAGGAGAGAAAGGGAAAGAGAGAGAGAGAATGAAAGGCGAGAAAATGAGAGAGGGGAGAGAGAGAGAGCGTGTGAACAGAGAGAAAGAGAGAGAGTGGGGGAGAGAGGGGAAAAAGAAAGGAAGGGAGAAATATCTCACATGAAAGCAGAAGGAGCATGAAAAGAGAGAGAGCTTGAAAGGAGAGAAAAAGGAAGAGAGAGAAGAGAGAGAGAGGAGAGAGAGAGATAGAGGAAGGGAAACAAAGAGAAAGAGAGGGAAAATGAGTTAGAGAGAGACAGAGAGAAAGAGAATGTAAACAGAGAGAAAGAGAGAGGGAGAAAAAGGGAAATAGAGAGAGGAGAGGGAGAGAAAAAGAAAGAGTGTGAAACAGCTTAAGTGAAAGGAGAGAGAGTGTGAGATAGCAAGCATGAAAGGAGAGAAAAAGAGAAATAGAGAGAGAGAGAGAGAGAGAGAGAGGGAGGGAGGCAGGGAGGGAGAGAGAGAGAGAGAGGGAGGGAGGGAGGGAGGGAGGGAGAGGGGGAGAGGGAGAGAGAGGGGGAGAGAGAGAGAGAGAGAGAGAGAGAGAGAGAGAGAGAGAGAGAGAGAGAGAGAGAGAGAGAGAGAGAGACAGAGATAGAGAGAAAGGGCAGGGATCTATAAGGAGCACCTGGAATCTCCATAAATAACATGCAGCACATGTTATAACAGTGGCCTCTTGCCGCTCAGCCTGCAGTAACTGATTCAGACAAATGAAAACAGGCCGGTGGAGCTGATGGGTGCAGCTGGATAAGCAGCTCAGCTCCACCAGCCACAGAGAGGAAGTCCCACAGGATCCACCACACTCTGGACACAGAGCACCTAACCAAAGCAGAGTGTGACCCAAACTAACATTAACCCTTACATGGGTCTGGAGTTATGACTACCATTGTTTATTGCAAATATACATAATAAACAATATTTATGTTTCATTTACAGAGTCTGCACTTTTCTTCTGTCTGATGTCAAAAAATGACAAAAATACAGACAGTTCAAAAGTTGGAAATCTGAGTTTTCAATAACATAAAACTAATTTGATTGTAGATACATAAATTAAATGACTGTAATATTTTTGTTCTGTGTCGTTTCATAGCTTTCAGATAATTAATAGGACACTAAATAAATAAATTGAAGAAATTATTGAGATTAGTGTTCAGAGTGATGAACAGAGCTGTGTAAGATTCTTAAATAACGAAGACAGCTGCAAAACATTGAGAATTAGATTATAATTAAATTTATTTACAGAATTCATCAGATTTCTAAAGTGGAGACCAAATCTCAAGGCAGACAACTTCACAAAAATGAATCTAATGGACAGCTGCTGTCGGAACAAAACCTTGTATCTCCACTTTTGTTGTTTTTCAGTTTTTGACATAATTTGAAAATGCCTGTTGCTCTTTATATTGTGTATAAATTTCATGATGAATGGGCCAAAAGAAACGGCCCAAAATTACTTGGAAAAAAGTCTGGTTCCATTGACTTACATTAAAAGTAGAGTATGTTTTTTCCTTCTCCTATAAAGTTACCATTTTGGAAATACGAGGTTGTCTTCAGACAACAGCAATATAATGTATCATTTTATTCAGTTCTTGTTTACAGAATTCTTGTAATATAGAATAAAATCTCAACACACCTTTTGGTAAATGGTTTGGAAAAGTCGTGCATGCACAACAATAACTTTTCATCAAATTCAAATCATAATAAAATATCTCCTCTTCTACTTCCCAAACACAAACGTGGTTTGAATTGAATTTGAAGTTTAGAATTTGCAGTTTCCAGACCATTTTTTCACTTGTTTTAATGTGCTACGAGTCAGAAATGATTCCTATAAAACTTCAGCATTTTTTGTTATTGCCAGCCATTATTGCAACTTCTAAGGCTGTCTTTATATGGTGAAGCTCTCAATTTTCCTTGCTTGAAACCTACATGAAACCAAATTACACTTGAACTGCATAACGTAAAGTGTACCTGCAACTCATTCGAAACTCAGTTGCAACAGTTGAACACGACTCAACTTTGTGAAATAAGTTTCATGAAAACAGCCAATCAAAACGCCAATAATGCATCAGATGATCACGTCAAACGACACACTTTAAAGGACATATTTCACAAGATCTACTGACAAGAAAATAAAACAGTAGATGGTTTATTGGGTGGTTGTAAAAAAGAGCCCCCACCCCCAACTGACTCAAGGTTGGCTGTTTTTTTTCCTCAGTCACGACAACAAATGGAAGCTTCTCTTAGCTAACATTTCGGTAACCAGCTGCGTTAACTAGCCAGCTAACCCTAACAGCTGTTTAAACAGCTGCCTGTGCAGCGGTTATTCTTCTTTAGCTGCTGTTAGAGTGATTAAAGTAGCCAGATTCATTTTCTCTTCTCTTGACACCTCCTAATTTTACACTGAGCTCAGATTGACTTCCATCCAAATGATGGAAGTCATTACAGAGGAGGAGACTGAGATGTGCTCCTCAATGTGCTTGTGCTTCTAGGATGACTTTATAGCTAGAATGATATAGTGTATCAAAAAATATGAGCTGCTAATTTGGCTAACTGTGGAGTAATCAGATGTGTTGCATGCAACTTTTTTAACTGCTTCATGCTGTCAAGTTGCACGGAAATTATGTTGCAGGCAACCCCCAAAATGCAACTGGCTGCGTGAAAGTTCCAGCATGTAAAGCCAGCCAAAGAGTTTAAAAGGCAAAGGAAAAAAGAAAAACCAAAAGGAATCTAAATTGCAGTGTTAATGACAGATTTTTCACCTAGTTTTGCACCTCAAGTGAAATGCACTTTTTTTTTGCACGTTTTGATTAAAAACAGTGTTACACTGCAAATAGGTAACAGTAATACTGTTATTCTCTCTTAATAAGCTCATCAGGGCTCAAATCTCCAAAAAAGCTGCTTGTTGAGCTCCTTCAAAAGTCAGCCAAATCGAAGGCCAGTTGCATTTGCTCCCCAAACGCTTCATAAATAAACATAAACAAACAGACAAACAGTATGGAGAATTTCACACCTTCTTGAAGACTGGCAAACATTCAGCACACCACCCCCCCTTCCCCCAGTCATACTGCATTCAAACTGCAGTAGTCGAGTTTAAAAGTCCAAAACAATAACGTATTCTTCTCCTGCCTCAGGAACGTGGCCTGTGAGCGCTCTATGAAAGCGTACAGCGGCGATAAAACATCACAGCGCACATAAATAATCCCTTTAATGAGCCCCTCCACCCTCCAGTTTAATGATGACTGCGCTTTTCCATTCAGTCGCTCTATAGGACAGGCACATGTGGCCTCCAGGTGGGAGTTTATTCCACTGGGACTGTGGGCACGGCACTATTTCTAACAGCCACAATCCTTAAATCATGAAGGACCACCATTTAACACAGCTCCACTGACTCACTGGAGTGGCCCAAGACTCCTTCCGCTTTAACTTAAAAGACAAATGACCCCAAATGGGCCAGTTACAGTTATAATATAATCATCTTATAGCATTTTTTAAGCTAAATGTAGTAGCAATCACAATCATATGTTTACACTGCAACAGATTGTAAACAGTGATGTAAACGCTTCGAAAAGAAAGAAAGCAGAACATTTATTAAGACACATCATGGGTCTGACAAATACAAATGTACTGTCGGAATGGTGCTATAACACCTTTAGAGGGCGGCAGTGAGTAATGTTTGTTTATTTGATGTTTGTTAACGCCTTTAGAGGGCGACGGTGAGTAAACATCAAATAAACAAACATTACTCACTGCCACCCTCTAAAGGTGTTAACAAACATCAAATAAACAAACATTGTTAACACCTTTAGAGGGCAGCAGTGAGTAATGTTTGTTTATTTGACATTTGTTTATAGCACCTTTAGAGGGCAGCAGTGAGTAATGTTTGTTTATTTGACATTTGTTTATAGCACCTTTAGAGGGCGGCAGTGAGTAATGTTTGTTTATTTGACATTTGTTTATAGCACCTTTAGAGGGCGGCAGTGAGTAATGTTTGTTTATTTGACATTTGTTTATAGCACCTTTAGAGGGCGGCAGTGAGTAATGTTTGTTGTTAAAATAAATTCTGCATAATTGAATAGTTAAGATGTAAACAAAGTCATTCAGAATGGTTTGGTGTGAAATGCTCCGTTCTAGAGAAACTGAGTCAGAATTGTTCACAGTGGTGGTGATAGGAACCAGACGTCCACCTCTAAAATGGGGTGGAGGAGTTCATGCAGGGTGTTGTGAGGCAAAAAAGTCCCCAAAGAAAACTTATTTTTTCAGATTTACCACTATTTTACCATCATCAGCATTACATATAGGAACTCAGAGGACACATGTAGGTTGACTGGAGGTTTTGGATAGTATTTGTGTTGTACACATCGTGACCCCTGGTTCCTATCACCACCACTGTAAAGAAATCAATACATTTCTCTGCAGTGAACTATTTCACATCAAACCACTCTGAATGACTTTGTTTACATCTCAGCCACTGAATTATGCACTGATGACAGATAACAAAAGCATGCTGTGATTTGACAGCAGGTATGTAATGCAAAGGTTCTATACTAATTTAAGTTTTCTCTAGAACTTTTCAACCTTTATTTTTACATGCGTACGAGGGAGAACGTTTTGTCTTTGTTTTTTCCTGAAGTGTTTCATTAATTGCTCCCAAAGACAGCAGAATTTCCTGCTTGTAAAGCTGACGGAGAAGGAGCCGCAGTTTCCTCACACTTATTAACAGGTTTTGCCGTTCCTGAAAGCGGGCCATATGGACGGGGGTTATGCTGCATGGTTAATGAGAGTACAAGAAAGTAATTGTTCAAAAAGCGTTCTGTCTGCAGTTAATTTAAAAATGAGACGCCTTCTTGGTTTTTTGGTTTTCATTTAGGAGCTTTTAATGAATCGTGCGTGAGTAACACAACTGTAATTACAGTATAGCACTGCAAAGAGCAAAATCAACCACCTCACTGAAAAGAATAAGTGGTAATTGCATGTTATGCACAATATTTTTTTATGTTAATTAACAGTTGCTCTGAAATTAAATAGCAGCAACTCAAAAGAGAGTACACCTACACCAGTGTTCTCTGATAAGATCCAGTTCTCCATTGCTCTTAATTAAGCACAAACATTAAGCAAGAGGCTGGCGCAGTACTAAAAATAAAGGTTCCTAAATGGTTCTTGGCTTGGATGTTCCGTTCTAGTTACATTATGTTCTGAGTCTTCCAACTAGACAAAAATAGTTATTTTTGAAAAAGGTTCTATATAGCACCAAAAGGGTTCTTCTATTGTTTTGAATAGAGAAACCTTTTCGGTGCAATATAGAACCCTTTTCAAGAACCATCTATAGCACATTCCCCATCAATCTGAAAAACAATACAAAGAACCCCTTAATCATGCGAAGGGTTCTTTGGTGTTCATGGTTCTACATAGAACCACTGTCTTTACTAAAGAACCCTTGAAGAACCATCTTTTTTTAGAGTGTACTTTATATCTACCTACCTATATATATATATATATATATATATATATATATTTCTAAGGGCGCAAATTTGGTCTGCCAAGTGGGGGCGCTATAGCTTACATACAGCGATTTGAATGTAAAACTGGGTAAACAAAGCACGCCTACACTTATTTTATAAATACAAGCATAAGTAATATTAAACCACAAAACAAGTAATATTATTAACAAGAACATCATTCATTTTCAGCACAGGTTCAGTTTTGTTGCCTATTACAATGATTTTGTCGTGAAAATGCTTAGTCTGATCTGCAATTAATAATAAATATGATGATAACCAAGAAGGAAAAGAAAGGATTATCAATAACTGTGAAGAAGTGTTGAAAACGACACCCAAGACAGGTAGACAGGATGGTTTGACGACCATCCTGCAACCCTACATTTATCTTGCATAATTTCAGCCCCCCTGACCCCCTTCCCCGCAATTTCCACCAGTAATTTCAAGCAAGAAAACCTCAGCAAAGTTAATTGTTTCTACCGTGCTGTGTTTTCAGGAATGTGAAAGCGGGTTGTGTGCTTTCTAGCGGAGTGATGCTCATGATAAGCTGTGAAAACAGACTCATACGGCCGGGATTAAAGACTACACCCATCACACCCAGACTAACACTACCTGTGCACTTGATTCTATTCCATTATGGAAATTAAGAAACTGTATTGAACACACACTACAACGTCAAAAGTATATGGACACCTGACTGTCATAATTATATGTGCGTGTTGGACATACTAGGCTCCACTATTCACTTTCCACTTTTGTGAAGATTAAGGAATATGTCTGTGGGAATTTATGCCCATTCAGTCACAAGAGCATTTGTGAGGTCAGGCACTGATGTTGGCCATCGGAGTTCCTCCACACCAAACTCGTCAAACCATGTCTTTAAGGACTTAACTTTGTGCACAGGGGCGCAGTCATGCTGTAACAGGAAAGGGCTTTTCATGTGCTGATGTTGCTTCCAGAGGCAGTTTAAAACTCTATAGTGAGTGATGCAACTGAGGACAGGCAATTTCTACACACTTCAGCACTCTGCGGCCTCGCTCTGAGAGTTTGCGGCCTCGCTTTAAGAGAGTTGGTCTACTGCTTCGTGGCTAAGATGCTGCTCCGATAGATTTCCATTTTATAATAATAGCACTTACAGTTGACAGGGGCAGATCTAGCAGGGCAGAAATTTCACAGACTGGCTTGTGGCAAAGAAGGCATCCTGCGACAGTGCCATGTTTAAAGTCACTGAGCTCTGACCCATTCTACTGTTTATGTCTGTCTTTTGAGACTGCAAGGCTATGGGCTTGATTTTGTACACCTCTTAGTAATAAGTGTGGCTGATACATCTGAATTCAATAACTAGTAAGGGTGTCCACATACTTTTGTCCATATATTGTATCTGGGGCTATACACTTGTTAGCAGTGGGTGTGGCTAAAACTCCTGAATTCAATAATTAGGAGGGTTGTCCACATACTTTTGGCCATTTATTGTGTCTGGGGCAGTAACCAGTCTGATATGCTGTTTGCTGCTGCTCAGAGGATTAGTGAGACTAAAATGCAGATTTTTTATGCTTTTATAATTTTCAGAATGCAGCAGTCGTCCAAACTAGAAAGTTAGCTCACTCAATCTCACTAGCTAAATGTTGTCATCTTGAACCATGTAAACCACATCTAAACAAACATCCTCCCTCCAAATCGTCACTGCCCACAGTTCTGTATAAAAGCAGACATTTTCATTATTGTAAAACTGTCACGGATTCAAAGAGAAGGAAGTGACGAAGACTGGTCTACGTTTGCCTGATTGGCTACGCAGAACAAGGTGGCCATGCTCATTTGCATAAAGGTGACATTTTTCGCTGCACTGCAGCCCATCATGCACATCTCATTCCTCCACTGAAGTCGATACAGCAAGGTGAAGTTGCAAGTGGACGTGTACCATAAGGCCTCTGATTTAGCTTTTAAAATGTGATTTTATTGTTTAATATCTTGCCTATAGATTTGTTTGGCTCTTTTAGCCAAGCTGCTTCAATGCAGTCAGGAACAAAGAACAATAAATAAATAAATAATGTTATTTCTTAAAACAATGTATAAGTGAAAGGTTACAAAGACATTCAGATGGTATAAACATTTCTTACTTTGTTTTTTTTTCCCCAAATAAAAAATGACATTTCTTATTTTGTTTTTTGTTTTTTACCCCAAAAAAATGACAAAAAGTGGTTGGTGTAGTGTAGTGGGTAATACCTCTGTCTTCTATGCTGTAGACTGGGGTTCAATCTCCTGCCTGGGTAAGCACCTTACACTTTACCAATAAGAGTCCTTGGGCAAGACTCCTAACACTACCTTCGCTTACCTGTGTAAAAAAATGATCAAACTGTAAGTCGCTCTGGATAAGAGCGTCCGCCAAATGCCATAAATGTAAATGTAAGGGGCAAAAATGTGAAGTATTGGTTTTCTCTCTGCAAAACAAAACTACACTCAACAATATCTTTTCATCAAATTCAAATCATAATAAAACATCTCCGCTTCTACTTACAAATGTGGTACGGACCGAAAATTTAGAATCTGCACTTTCCACACGGTTTCTCCACTTGTTTCAATGAGCTACGACTCAGAAACAGTTCATATAAGACTACAGCATGTTTTTGTTAAGACCATATGACTTCTAAGTTAATGAATCACTGAAAAGTTCTTTAGGGAGCCAAAAGTGTCTCTCCTGCTCTGTATGTTAAAGAGTTTAGGGAGCTAAAGGTTGAGATCATGGCTGACGTCATGCAACGAATGAATTAAAAAGTGAGGAAACAGCGATCAAAAGGTCATCCATCAGACAGCAGAGGGAGACGACTCAGGCAGGGACGATGCGAGGTTTCATCCTCCGTCTCGTGGGACGCTGCGAATGTCAGAAAACACATCGCTCGCTCGCACGGCCTGGACTAATTGCTCAAGGGCACCATCATTTCTCTCCCACTTAACAGCCAATAATATTTAGCTTTCATGACTCGCCGTGGGGAAACCATTAGAGCGATTCCCTGCAGGACGGAGCGGAGAGGAGCTCTGATTCATTATAAGAAGCAACTCTGATCATTTAAAAGCACAAACAAACCACCTTTCATTCAGACTGGGTTTAATCTGAACGTTTTCCCATTACCTTTAGCTTTAAATGTTGCACAGCCTATGTGCACAGTACACTGTACTACAGCACTATATCAAGCATACTAACACAGTTCTGTATATTGTATTTATAGTGTCTTATTTATATATACTTCTGTTTTACTTTTTTGACACTTTGCCACCATTTTTTCAATAATGTTTGATTTTTCGATCTCTGCACATACTGAAAGGTGAGTTAAACACCTGAAAGAGGTGCTGACATCACAACAAGGGGAGAAAATGGGCGTGGTCCATGGCTTTATTTCCAAACTAGCACGGTCACTAATATTCACACGTGACTTATAGTCCTATTCATGTGTTTTCGTGTTTAAAATGGTAGTTTTGAGGTTGAATTGGCAGCACTTTTCATGTTCTTCACACATCGAAACAAATAAATCACATCATCTGAATTACAGAAACAGCAGCTTTTTTGCACTGAGCTTAAAAGGTTATTATGATTAAGTTATTGCAAACCAACCAATCAAGCATGATCACTTAGTCACTTCTTGTAAAAACATCTAAAAAAGCTAAACTTTAAGCTTTAACTTTAAGAAATTGAGCTGCTAAACAGCTCAATTTCTTGCCATGGCTCAAAAAAGTCTTGAAATTACTGCTAAAAATGTTTTTTTGGAACAAAACAATAGAAGAACCACTTTTGGTCCCTTAAAGAACCTTTCACTGGTTTTCAGTGTTGGAAATGATATATGTGGGTATTAAGAACATTTTTAAATATTTCTATATGATGTACAGTTTCTATCCTAATTAAAGTTTTCCAACAATTGCGCATCCAAATCTCATCCGAGCGAAGACCCTTTCAGAAACCGTTATTTTTAAGGTGTACAGATTTCAAAGAATTGTCTTTGAATGATTTTTTCCACTCAGTATGAGAACAATTTGGTAAATAACTGAAAACACAACCAGTCCAAAGCATGTGAGACTCTACAGGTGGAGCTTTTTCTATTCTGCTGGATTCGTGTGAAAAGCAGAGTCCAGCCGTGCTTCCAAAAAACACCAAGGAGTGAAAGACCAGCAGGGTAACAGAGTGACCGTTGTTGCATTGCTGCGCTTCAGATTATTTTTAAACACCTGAACCAGACTGCCACAAAACCACTTTTACTTTGGCAAAGGAAAATACGCCTCAGGTCCACAGGAAATGTGTTGGCCGAGCTGCTCCCCACCCCCCGATGCCCCTATACGCTATTTAACCAAGAACAGCACAACAGCGAAGTACAAAAAGCTTTCGGCCAGCCTGTTGTAAAGTCACGAACAAGGTGAGGCTGCCAATGCCCTCAGCCTGGACACACAACTCCAGTGATTCACAAAGACATTTTTATTTTGGTCATATTTATTGCAGACTGCCATTAGAAAATAACCTTCAGTTGCTCCTTTTGGATGTGTGGATCCTTTGGAAGGCTGGAATGATCCACTTGTTTCCTGAAAGCCAGGAACAGCATAATGTTTATTCATTTCCATACAGCCACTCCAGTAGCTTTGCTAGACTCTGTGGGACTAAACTATTATAGGCTGAATGGGTAGGGCTGGACTGCTGTATGCTAAATGGGTGGGGCTAGACTGCTGTAGGCTGAACAGGAGGAGCTAAATAGCTGCAGGCTGAATGGGCGGGGCTAAACTACTATAGGCTAAATGGGACTGGCTGAACTTTTGTAGGCTGAATGGGCGGGACAAGACTGCTGTATGCTGAATGGGAGGGGATAAACTGCTGTATGCGGGATGGGCGGGGCTAAACTACTGTAGGCTGAATGGGTGAGGCTGAACTTTTACAGGCTGAATGAGCAGCATAAGACTGCTGTCGACAGAATAAGTGGGGCTAAATTGCTGCCAGCTGAATGGGTGGGGCTAAACAATTGAAGGCTGAATGGGTGGAGCTAAACTGCTATAGCCTGAATAGGTGGGGCTAAACTACTGTAGGCTGAATGGGCGGGGCTAAACTACTATATGCTGAATGTATGGGGCTAAACTACTATAGGCTTAATGGGTAGGGCTAAACTACTATAGGCCGAATGTATCGGGCTAAACTACTATAGGCTGAATGGGTGGGGCTAAATTGCTGCAGGCTGAATGTGTGGGGTTAAACTACTACAGGCTGAATGCGAGGGGCTAATCATTTGTAGGCTGAATAGGCAGAGCTCAAACGCTGATGGCTGAATGGGTGGGGCTAAACTGCTATAGGCTAAATGGGCAGCCATATGTAAACATGTTCATGGTTCTGACATCACAAGCATGAGGAATTCAAAATGAGCTGTTTTTGTTGCTTAGTTTACATATCTGAACTTTTTCCATTACATGGGCCCTTTAATTCTTGGAGTTTAATAAGTTAAAATTAAAGTTTCAAACTGAAACTGCAGGATTAGAACCAGAGAAAAAACTCATCCTGCACATTCTCAGCCCAAAGCCTTCAGCCTGGAGAGTCAACACAGCCAGCCAAAACTCAGCAGGGCATGAGAAATAAACATGGAAAACTAAAAATATTCTCTGATTTATTTGCTCTTGTTGTGGCTTCCTCTTGGCGGCCAGGATGTGATCAGTGCGAGGGTGAAGATCACCACTTCCTGTCCGATCTGAGTGACTCTCGAGCATTTTGTCTGCAGGCGTCGAGCTGAAACGTGTTCCTGGAAGTGTAGGGCACTGGAAAATAATTTTAAGCCTTTAAATATAAATGGCACCCACCTCTGTTGGGAGCAAAACCCATCGATCTCCTCTGCATAGTCTGGACGAGCAATCATCCATTTCAGAAGAGTCAATCAACACATTTTGAGCGCATCAGACAGAGATGCGATGTCTGATCATTTGCTGCTGAGTTTTCAGTCTCAGAGCAGCTCCGTGCTTTAAGTAGAGAGACTATAGAAGGTTTTGTATTGATTAGAGAGCTTTCTGTCTCCTCTAGATCTACACTGCTCACAGACTGGGTGGGGAAATTCACTGAGCCTCCTTAACAGCCTAATGGCTTAATGGCTGCTTCAGTTTAGCACTAGCAGGAACATGAACACTGACCATAAAGTACAGACCTTAAAGAGCCCATATCATGGAAAACTGCATTTTCCTATTATTTTTGGAAATAATAGAGGTTGATATGAAATGTAACAAGTTTCAATATGTACCATTCACTCACTAATCTATATATTTAAAGTAAGAAGCCCATTTTGATTGTACTGTTTTTGTGATGTCACAAAAACAACCACTTACTGCAGTTTAGCCACCTCCATTCAGTATTATGTTAAGTTATATAAAAAGTGTTTGAACCTAGAATGAGCTTTGAATGAGGCTCAATACAAGCCAGTCAAAGGCACAGAGGTCATTTACATATGGTTATATGCAAAAGTTTGGGCACCCCTGGTCAAATTGTTGGTCAAATTTTTTTTTCTTCAAGTTAACACATTCTCTACGGAACACTTCTGCACATTTTAATGCACAATTACTTTTAATCTGCTTATCTGACATATTGGGGGAAAAAAAACATAAAATAAGGCCTGTGCAAAAAGTCATCGCACATTTTATATTTAATGTTTCATAACCAGCCAATAAAAAAATTTGTGCGCTAACATTTGCAGTAAAAAACACAGTTAACATATCCTCCACAGAGAACTGAAATATACTTACTATACTATTACTATTACACTTATTATTTATTGTTAATTCTAAGGAATAAAGAGAGTTTGGAAAATGGTCACATATAAAAGAAATTTGACCGTTTTTGGGACATAAAGTAACACGACCTCAGTCACTTAATCACTTAAATCACACTGAAAATAAATAATAATCTGCAATGCTAAATTAAAAGGAAATACAGGGCAGCTAATTATTGTGTAATAAGTTAACCGATTAATCGATTATGGAAAGAATCGTTAGTTAAACCCAAGTAGGATTTAGGCTCTTTAAGAAAGCACCTCAGCTCAATCTGCAGCTCTGAGTAATGCTGTTTTATATGGGAAAGGAGGAGGTGAAGGAAAAGGAATGAGTTTTCCTCTCCTCTGCTGTCACATCACTGTCAGCCTGCCCTGCCTCCACCGGCCTCGTGCACGCTTCACCTGTCAGCCAAAACGCAGCCGAGCCGGATGCTATCGCAAATCCGGATAGACTGGAGACGCACCCGCCACCCAAATATCAAATTGTTGTCAGAGCGGAGAGATGCGCAGTTTAACGGCCCGTCTTCACCACAAAGGAAGAAAAGAATCAGGCGCTGGTCCTGCATCAGGAACGCAGCGACGGTTATGAATCACCTTCTGAGTCACTGACATTTTACACCGCAGACAACAGCCAGGGGTGGAAATCTCGATGGCATTTAATGGCAGAATAAAGCTGTCGGAATTATCATAATTCTGAGAAGGCAATAAAGTACAGTAAATAAATCATTTCTGAGTTTCAGATACAGATACAATGCCTCAGGATGAGAGAAGAGAGAAGAGAAGAGAAGAGAAGAGAAGAGAATGGAGTAAAGAGCTGAAGAGAAGAGAAGAAAGGAGAAAAAATGAAAAGAAGAAAGGAGAAAAGTGAGAAGAGTAGAGAAGAAGAATGGATAAAAGAGGTGAAGAGGAGAGAAAAGAAGACGAGAAGTGAAGAAAAATGGAGAAAAGAGATGACGAAAGGAGAAAGGAGGAGAAGAAAAGAATTAAACAGAAGAGAAAAAGAAAGGAGAACAGAGGGAAGAGAAGAAAAGAGAAGAATGGAGAAAAGAGAAGAAAAGAGAAAAGAGAAGAAGAATGGTGAAGAGAAGAGAAGAGGAAAGGAAAGAAGACAAGAAGAATGGAGAAAAGAGGTGAAGAGGAAACACGAAAAGAGGAGGAGAATTGAGAAAAGAGAAGAGAAGAATAACAGAGAAAAGAGGAGAACAGAAGATGAGAAAGGAGAATTGAAGAGAAGCGAAGAAGAAAGGAGAAAAACAAGAAGAGAAAAGAGTAGGAGACAAGAAGAATGGAGAAAAGAGGTAAAGAGGAGAGTGGAGAAGACAAGAAAAATGGAGAAGGAGAAGAGAATAATAAAGCAGAAAAAGAGGAGAACAGAAGAGAAGAAGAATGGAGAAAAGAGAAGAGAAGAAGAATGGAGAAAAGAAGGGAAGAGAAGCAAAGAGAAGAGAAGAATAGAGAAAAGAGGAGAAGAGAAGAAGAAAGGAGAAAGGAAGAGAAGAAAAGAATTAAACAAGAAAAGAATAAAGGAGAAAAAGGGAGAAGAGACGTGGAGAGAAGAAAAAGGAATCGAAAAAATATGAGAAAGGAAGCAAGGAAAAAAGAAGATAAGCGGAAATAATAAAAGAGGAAAGGAGAAAAGAAGTGGAGAGAAGAAAAAACAATCGAGAAAAGGGGAAAACGAAGAAAAGAGTAGAAAATCAAGATGAAAAGAGAAGAGAAAATAGGAAAACAAGAAAAAAGACGAGCAAAATACAGACATAATAATAAATAGGAGAAGAGCAGTGGAGAAAGAAGAAAAATGAAAACAGAAAAGAGAAGAACAGAAGAACAGAATCAAAAAAGAGAAGATAAAGTAAGAGAAGACAAGAAGGGAGGAATAAATTCATGAAGAGCAGAGAAAAGAAGAGAAGAGAGGAGAAGATAAGAGAAGAGACGAGGGGTGTAACTGATTGAAAAGACTGTTTCAGTTATGACTCTATAGGAAATGATTCAGTGCATCATGAAATCTCAAATTTTATCCTGATTCGATTCGATTCCATTACTTTGGTGCAATCCAGAATAATTTGCTCTAGTAAATGCAAGCATTTGAATCATCACATTCACCATCCACTTTTACACCACTAGAGAAGAAAGAACTGGCAGTTGGGCCTCCATTACTGGAGAGAGGAGAAGAGAATAAAGCCGTGTGGAATAAGCTGTGTAGTTAGACTTCCTGTCCAGCTTGTTTATTAAAGCTCTACACAGTCTAGCCCCTCCTGAGAGGACACACATAGCTTTGAGAATCAATCTGCGCTCAGATTCACTCCAGGAGGACCACAGATAGGGGCGAGTACAGCTCCTAGCCCAATATGAGCTCCATATAGTGCCATACACATTTCAGACCTCATGATGATTTGATTCAATTATGATTCCTTAGGAAACTATTCAATATGATTCAATGAATCAAATCTCAAATTTCATAGTGATTCGATTCACCAAAATTTAAATACACCAGTGTGACTGGAGGAACTACTTACACAGCAGTGTTTTTTTTTGGATGTTTACATCTGAAAGTAGTCTGAGAATTTTACTGAATATTACTGAAGTTGACTGTAATTGAATTGAATGTTCCAAAATAATCTACAGCTCCACTATAGACTCCACAGTGAACTCCATAAAGAGACTCAGAGAAACTCCACTACGCTCAAAAAGAATCACTTCTACATCTAGACCAAACAGAAGATCCCACTGATAACAGAACTGGAGCTTTAAAGACACAAGCATGTTCACACTATGAGGTTTGACAGCTGCATTCAGATCTCACTAGAATGAATGAGGTTGGGCAAACTTTATGGAATGCTAGCAAAAATGCTATTCAGGCTAATGAGAGCTGGGATTCTCACACAAACCGCAGAGGGATCAGATCTGAACTGGAGATTTTACAACACAATGACCAGCCAAACAGAGAAAAAAAAGCAGATTCTGAGAGAGTGACCGGTCATCACTCACTGCCCATACAGAGACCTTCGCCAGGATCATTACAATAAACAGCGGGCAAAAAAATAAATAAATAAATAAATAAAAAGTCCAAAATCTCTCTCTCTCTCCTTCTACCTTTCTCACTCACTCTCTCTCTTTTTCTCTCTCTCTTTGCTCTCTCCATCTCTCCTCTTTCTCTACCCTTTCTTTTTTCATCACTCTCTTCTTCCACCTTGTTCTCTGTCTCTCTCTTTCTTCCTCTCTCCCTTCCCTTCTTTCTCTTTCATTTTCATCATTGCCTTTCTTTACCCCTTTATTTCGCTCTTTTTGTTTTTTCCTCTCTCCCTCTCTCCATCCCTTTTTCTCTCCTCCCTCACCATTTTCCTTCCTTTCTCTCTTTTTTCCTCTCTCACATACATCTCTTCCTCCTCTCTGTCCTCTAACTCTCTCTCCATCTCTCTCCTCCTGTAACTCGTTTCTCTCTCCCTCACTCATCCTTTGTCGCTCTCTTTTAATCTCTTTTCTTACTCTCCTCTGTCCTATCACTCCATGTATCTCTCTCTCTGCCTAACTCTTCTTTTTTTCCCTCTCTCTCTATCCCTTACTCTTCGTCTCTGCCTCTTTTCCTCTCTTTTCTCCTCTGCTCTGTCACTCCGTCTCTCTATCTCTCACCATTCCCCTAGTTTCTCCCTCACTCCTCTGTCCTCTCACTCTCCTTATCTCTCACTCTTCCTCTTTTTTCTCTCCCCCATCTCTTCGGCCCCCTCTGTCCTCTCTCTCTCTCTCTCTCTCTCTCTCTCTCTCTCTCTCTCTTTCTCTCTCATACTGTATATTTTAAGTGTTTCCTGTATAAACAGGATGCCCATTAAATCAGTTGTGTAGAACAGCAGCAGCAGAGCTTTATTAGTGGAGGAAAAAAGTCAGTCTTTATTTAACTCTCTATCAGTCGACACTCTTTGATAAGAGCGCTGTGGACACACACACACACACACACACCACACACACACACACACACACACCAGCCCAGGGGATTTGTTAACAGCGTTTCTCACACACACACAGAGCGAGTGGTGGCGGATTGCGGTTTGAAATGTTCAGATGCTGAAGGAAATGGAGTTGTGCAGCTTTAGGGCTACAGCAAACACATCAGCCCAGAAAACTGAGGGAATGAAGACATGCTGCTAATTTTCTCCGACATGTGGACACATCTCCGTTTCACCACACCTCCAGTGACATTTTCCTCACTTTGTTTGGAGTGGGGGAACATAAAAGAGTAATGTAGTGTGTGAACATATATCAGCACACGCCCCAGTCCATACAGTCTGTATACAGAAACTATGCAAAAACAGATACATGGAATAGGCAGATACGTGTAAAAGCTCTGGATTTTATGACATCATTTTTATAAGTAATTAAAAACAGGCTGTTTTGCTGCGTAGTCTCCATATATAGACTGTGAGGAGTGAATAATACACATGTTTAAACTTTATATACTAAATAAACATCTATTGGCCCTTTAACACCATGGAAATACAGAATGCAGTTCGGTATTTGACCAGTAAGGTGGATTTTAAGGACATCCAAATATTTCAGCTATTACTGAAGCAAACACTCCACTCTGTTTGGAGTTTTGGGTTGGTTCATTTGCTTTAGTCTGACAGTTGTTGATACTGTGAGAACAGGCTTCAGTTCTCACATACATCTTAAGATTCCCACAGTAAAGAGTGCTATAGCGCTGATTCAGAATGGCAGCATTTCAGAAAGCAGCCCAAAAGTCTGTACCAAATCTAATTATATTAAGTTAAATACTGACTCCATTTTGTTGTATTTATTAAAGTTCATTAATTAATTTAGGAATCAAAATGATATAAAACACAAATATCAATGTTTCCCCATGTGAGTCTTTGTCACTAAATGGTGGTGTTTGTGTTTGAATTTGTGGCTTTAAAAAGTGAACTGTTTTCTTTGTTTTTGATACTCCAGCACGCACTGACCTTCATCAGAACAGCAGGATACCAGATTAAAGAAGAACCGTCAAAGAAAAAGTTCAATAAAAGAACACTTTAGTACTTGTATGTAATAATTTGTCCCACACGTATTGTGTATACACTTACTGAGCACTTTAACAGAAACACCTGTACACCTACTCATTCATGCAATTATCTAATCAGCCAATCATTAGGCAGTGGTGCAGTGCATAAAATCATGCAGATACGGGCCAACAGCTTCAGTTAATATTCACATTAACCATCAGACACGGGAAAATGTGATCTAGTGATTTTGACCATGATTGCTGGTACCAGATGAGCTGGTTTATTTCTATAACTGCTGATCTCCTGGGATTTTCACAGCAGTCTCTGGAGTTCCATCAGAATTATTCAATAAGGAAAAACATCCAGTAAGCGTCAGCTCTGTCAGATGGAAACACCACGTTGATGAGAGAGGTATACAGAGAATGGTCAGACTGGTTCAAGCTGACAGTAAGGCTAAGGTAATTCAAACAACCACTCTGTACAACTGTGGTGCTCAGAAAATCTCACAGTGCACAACACATCGAACCTTGAGGTGGATGGGCTACAACAGAAGAAGACCACGTCAGGTTTCTCTTCTGTCAGCCAACCTCACCAAAACTGGACAGTTGAATACTGCAGAAACATAGCCTGGTCTGATGAATCTGGATTTCTGCTGACAGACAGAGGGTAGGGTCAGAATTTGGTGCCAACAGCATGAATTCATGAATTCATGAACTGCCTTGTGTCAACAGTCCAGACTGGTGGAGGTGGTGTAATGGTGTGGGCACACTTTGGGCCTGTTAATACCTATTAATCATTGCTTGAATGCCACAGCCAATTTAAATACTGTAGCTGACCATGTGCCTTGCTTCATAGTCATAATTTACTCATCTTCTAATGGCTACCTCCAGCATGATAATGCACCATGTCACAAAGTAAAGGTCATCTTATACTAGTTTCATGAACATGACAATGAGTTCCCTGTTTTTCAGTGACCTTCACAGTCACCAGATCTGAATCCAATAGAACACCTTTGGGATATGGTAGAACGGGAGATTCGCAGCATAAAAGTGGACCTGAAAAAATGGCAGGAATTGCATGATGCAGTCACATCAACATGGACCAGAATATTTCCAACATCTTTTGGCATCCATGCCATTAAGAACTGAGGCTATTTTGAGAGCAAAGGGGAGCCCTATATATATGTAATAATAATATGTTCTTTTATATATATATATATATATATATATATATATATATATATTATATAATATATATATAAAATATTTATGCATCTATATGTAATAATGTCCCAATTTTTGCTTGGAATAAAATCTCAAATAAATTTGAAACAAATTTTTTGCCTTCTCTTGCCAATTTGGAGGTACTTTTTTTTTGGATAGCACAGATATGTAGTATATATATATATATATATATATATATATATATATATATATATATATATATATATATATATACACACACACACACACACATCATTAAAATATGAATGTATCTATATGTAATGATAATTGTCTAAGCCTAATCCTGAGACTGATCTTAAATTTAACCCCAGAAAACAAAGAGGAAATGGTTTTGCTCTTTCAGTTTGAAGAAATTAAACAATGGACTTTTGTGAAAAACACATCATTTTTCAGTTGATTCTGTAGGTTAGTCCTGTTTTTCTCTGCTTTTACTACAGTCAGGACACACATAATTGTCTCGTCTCCATTCCACACCATTCTTCTCCACATGTACTTATCTAATCTTCCACAGTAGCTATGGCAACATTGTTGAACCTTTGCAGGCAGCATCAATGACAATAAAAGCTTCACTCTGCAAATTCTCTCTCCACAGCAAACCTATTGTGTCTGATGGACACTTCACATTTCTCACAGAGGGTCTGGACCCAGTCATGGCAACGTCCTGAGCGCAAATGAATGTGACCCAGGGGCACATGCTGAAAGAATCGAGCTGCCGTATGATTAATATGGACTGGAGGTTCGTATTATATTGGATTGCAGACTGAAGGTTAGGGTACTGTATTGGACTGCAGGTGAGTGTGGATTTGCTTCAAGGTAAGACACTCAGCTCTAAGTACTGAAACAGCTTCCTGTTTTCTTTTCCCTACCACACCTTTTCAATTTCTTATTATGCTAAAATCTGCTGTAACTGTTCTATGGCCAGCAGAGTCAGTCCCAAAAGGGGCGTAAAACCACACAGTTAAAGCCCTGTCCACTCATTTTCACTGGCCCTTTAAAAAAAGCACTTTATGGTGATGCAGCTTTGTTGTGACAGTAGCACTTCGCATATTTCTCACACTTTGAGTAAGAATAAAAAAGCATTTTCACAGATTAGTAGGTAAAGGGGAATTCCACCAATTTTTCCAAATGTCAGTATAACTCAATGGTTATGATGTAAACAAAGTCATTCTGAGTGGTTTGATTGAAAAGGCTCAGTTCTAGCGAAACATACAGAGTCAGATCTGTTCATAGTGGTGGTGAATGGTACCAAACAGACATGTGAATCCAGTTTAATGCAACTAAAAGCTATATTACATAAAGTTATTAGATGAAATTGTTATGTATACACTCACGCTTAATGTCAAAGACATTGCTTCATGATAGTTTGAGAAGGTTTTGGCCTACAATATAATTTTTAAAAGCTATTCATGGTAAAGAGGTATATGCAAGGCACTGTTAGGCTATATAGTCCCCAAAGAAAACTTATATTTTCAGATTTTCCACCATTTTACACGTGTAGAAGACACTTGTAGACCTCTGGTTCCTATCATCACCATTGTAAAGCAATCTCAACAATTAACCATTTCACATCAAACCACTCTGAATGACTTTGTTCACATCTCAGCAGTGGACTTCTTGAAGAATAGGGTAGTTTTCATATTTGGCTTTATAGTAGAGTGGTTAACTCCTCACACTGCATGTAAGAGACCATGTTATGGGAGACACAAGAGCTCTAATTTTAGACACAGCTCCAAACACTACAGCCCCCCAATCTAATTATCACTCTTGCTCTGCAAATGTTAGTAATATGACTTATTCTGTCATCACAGTCCTTTGTGTTGTATTTACTGCAGAAACACAAATCGCGATAATAATGAAAATATGACTAATAATACAGATATTTGTTTGAATGCAATTTAATGACCAATTAAGCATCTTCCCTTGTGGTTCCATTGGATACCCCCAAAGTGTACAGTCAAATGCAAAAGTGTACAGTCAAATACAAAAGTTTGGGCACCCCTGGTAAAATTACATGTTTTGTTGCATTTTTCATTACCTTTCTACAGGGAGGTGGAGTAAAGCAGGTTTACCAAAGAATGTTGGGCTAAGAAATCTCAGTATATGACAGATGGGAGTGGCTACTCAATTTACACATTGCCTTTTCTGCAGAAATGAGCAGAAAACACTTACTTACAACATTTACTTTAGCTGTTATTCTGTTTTCCCTAACCATCTGTTTTGCTGTCTTAAATGAAGTAAATGAAATGAAGTAAAAGCAAATGTGTCATTAGCTTTATTACTAGCTTGGAAATTCACACTTAACATCACTGCAAATATTAACTTCTTTCTGTAATTTTCCACGTTTTAATGTTCTGAAATGTCCACTTGAGGTAGGAGAGTACAGCTTGATTTTAGGGACAGAGAACACAAGTAAAAATGTCTTTGAGTTCCTCCACACTAAAGAAACTTCTTTTCCACAAAATATAATAGCGTTATTTGCGGTTATCTCTACAGCTCGTTTATGGAAGGTAAAAGGCATTGGAATCTTTACTGATGCTGGAGTGCATGTCCGTAAAAATGACTGACATGCTGCATTCAGATAGGACTAAAATCACAAGTGAAATAAGTTAACACATCCTCTACAAAGAACACACTTCTGCACATTTAATGCACAACTGCTGTTTATTTGTTCAATTGAATATATTTTGGGGAAAAAACAAAAAAACATAAACATGGCCTGTGCAGAGGTTATGGCACAATTTTTATGTCTTGTCTTTTTTCCAATATGTTGAATTCAGTAAGCAAATAAAAATTGGCCACTAAAAAGTGCAGAAAAATCCCATATTTAGGTGTGTTCTCTGTAGAGGATGTGTTAACCAGGAGTGTTCTTTTGCATATGACAGTATGGTGGGTATTTCTGATAAAATGGCCAGTGAGTGCAATTCAGTGTACAATGCCCCAATCATGCCAAGCCAAGCACTGAAAACGTTATGCATTAACATTTCCAAGAGCACAAACAAAAAAATGCCTGTGTCCCTCATCAAAAGTCGAAGGCATTTATTTTAAATGATCTTACGTCTCTTGGACGTTTGAAAGTGTCAGTGACAAAGCAGTCTCTTTGAACTGGCAGTCAGCTGTGCATCCGTCAACACTAAAGCAGACCGAAGTGCTGGATGTGTTTGATAGCACAGGCTTGGCAGGCGCTGCATCCCAAATGCAGCTGAGACCAGAAGTGAACGAACACAGAAAGGTGCTGTCACAAAACAATGCGCCACAGTGACCAACAATAATCCTGAAATTAAAGTGACAGTTCAGGAAAAAATCTCATTTACACAGCTTCCCCTTAAACCCTAATGTAGATGATTAGCCAGGACATGTTTTACTTCTTTTCTTTTCCACTGGAGCTACGAAGCTAATGTAGCTATGACAAGTCATGAACACCTTTACACCACCAATTCGCATAGTGCTCACTGCATACCTAAATCATCACCACTGACCTCAGTCACTGTGGAGTTGTTCAGTAAACTCTAATAGGCTGGATTATGTGGTTTCTGACACTGTATGACAAACTATAAAGATGGATTAAAGTGAGTCACATAGCTATATATATATATATATATATATATATATATATATATATATATATTTAATCTTTAATATGTTCTGCCGTTGTGGAACAAGGAGGTCGTATAAAACCAACATCACTAATATAGCATGAATGAATTGTGCTAGCATGCAGTACTGTGTAAAAACACTGCACCTCACCATCCAAGTAATCCAAACACATTCAGTAATGTTGAGGTCTGGACTCTGGGGTGGTCAGTCCATTGTTCTGAGAACATCAGTAGCTTCTTTGTTTAATCTGTCTATTTCCTTTTCTCAGTGTGGGCCTCTTGACAGCTACACATCCTTTCAGACTCATAGTGTTGAGACTCATAAAGTTGTCTTGTCACAGTGGAAGGATGGACAGAAACACCTGTGGATTTTTTCAGATCTGAAGCAGTTTGATTTTCTCCTCTCTCTTAAAGATTAAAGTGTTAAATGCTGTTTATGGAGGTTTGGGTGGTCTACCAGGCCTTCCAGGTGGCTGTTGGAGGTCTTATTTTCTCAGTAGCATTTAATCACTGAGCTCCAGTTTTGGAAACTCCTGTTTCTTCAGTATTATTTTATATCTAATCTGCTCAAAAATATCTCCTGAAAAAAAATGAATAACCTACTTAAATCCTGTTTTGACTGGAAATTAAACAAATGAAGAGTGTTCTCTGATTTGCACAGCACTGTAAGTAACATTACACCATAGACTGCTCCAAATCATCCAAAGGCATTTCTCTTTTGTCCCAGGCACGTCCACATTCTGTATAGAAACTGTGCTGTAATTCTGTAATTTCATCCAGCCTCACTGCCTAAAGAAAACTCAACAGCTCGTCTCGGAATTCAGCCCTTTTCAGCCTTTGTCCTCTGGGACTTCAACAACTGCAAGGCAACGAACTCTGGAGAAAGACTTCAAGACGCTTTAAGACGACCCAAAATAATATAACCATCTGGACAGGGGTCACTTTTCTCCACCGTTTCTCCACACATCCTGATGCATGTGCTTTATAGAGAAGTCTGTGGGGTATAATGTGACTGATTCTTTGAAAAACTCTTCTGAAAAGAGTTCAAATGAATAACATGGCATGTTCAATATACCACAGTGTTATAGTTCAGCTACTCTCTGGAGTTTCAATATTCTACAGTGTTAAATTTCAATATCCAGTAGTGTTAAAGAATCTATATCATGGAAAAAAAAGAATTTACCACACTTTTTGAAATAAAAGAGTTTGATCTAACATGTAAGCATTGCTACAGATGTCACAAACACCAACATGTTCATATATATCCACCTATTCAGCCCACAGCAGTTTAGCTTTAGCCATTTCCATTGAACTTGTGTTTTTAGTGAGGCACAATACAGGACGATCAGAACAGAACTCATTCACACAATCTTAGGCAAAAAAAAAAAAATACAAGAAAAATCAACAACTCATTCTGAACAACATTGTTAAAATGTGTATAGTATTTATAGTTATACCTCATGAATCCCTAAAAGCAACTATTTGGTTTTTTTTTTTTTGAATATATATCATTTTCATACTTGTATTCACAATAAAATGTGGAGTTTCTATTGTTCTGTGATAAAAACTCCACATGGTTTGATCAATTTGAAAATTTTCTTCAGTTTTGTGCTCAAGCATATGAACAGGATGTTGAACAATTCAGACAAGGACATTAACGGGTTAAAATATACTTAAAAAACCTTAATACATATTGAAATCATTTCACCAGGTATGTATTATATTAACATTTCTATTGCACCTCTAATATTTCTTTATACCACCAAAACAGCTTCATTTTAAATGGCCTGTATTCTACATTTTTCTTGTTTTTTATTTTTGTCCATTTATAACATTTTTGTGGTTTTATGTACCAAAAAAAGTCATAATGCATATGATTATTAATACATGACCATATTCCAACCTTTTTTTTTCTCTTAGCATCATCAACATACTATCACCTCAGGCATCAGAAAGCATATTCATAAACATTTCATGTAATAACTTTCTGTGAGGGAGCTTTTAGAGCTGTTTTTGTTTTACTGTGCCTTTAAGACATATATATTTAATTGAGCCCTGTTCTGATTGGCTGTGCCTCAAAATACTTCCACTGAAACTTTTACAAAAGAAGGTAATTGTATGTGGTTATGTAACTTTTAATATTTGAAATGGTACTGTTCCTTTTGCGTTTTATATTGCAGTGTACTTTAAACAGGGAAATTTCACAGAATTTTCCAAATTTTCCACATAATTCAGTGGTTGAGATGTAAACAAAGTCATTCAGAGTGGTTTGGTGTGAAATGGTCCTTTGTAACTCTGATTTCTTCACAGTGATGGCGATAGGAACCAGGGGTCACAATGTCTACAACACAAATACAGCTATTTTATTTACTATCCAAAACACCAGTGAACCTACATGTGTCTTCTGAGTTTTTATATGTAATGTTGATGATGGTAAAATAGCGATGAATCTGAAAAATATGTTTTTTGGGGGGGATTATTTTGTCTCACAACGGCCTGTATGTACCCCTCCGCCATGAATGGATATATTCACAGAATATATTTTAGGCTCAAAACCTCGCCTCAGACATCAGGCAGCATTTTAAAAACTATTATACAAGAACTTTCTGTGAAGGAACTTTTAGAGATTGACGTCTGGTTCCTATCACTACCACGGTGAACAATTCTGACTTGGTAAGTTTTTCTAGAGCAGACCATTTCATATCAAACCACTCTGAATACATGTCTACATCTTAACCATTCAATTATACAGAAATTTAGAAAATTCAGAGGAATTCCCCTTTAAAGTGTTCACATTGCTGCTGACTCAGGCATTCAATAGCGCAGCTTGAATAATCTCCATAGAAAAGCAATGAGCAATAGAATGGGATGCTCTGGAAGGCCATATATGAGCCTAGGGTCACCATGCCCAATGCCAAGCTTGGCTAGAAGGGTATAAAGTCCCCCAGCATTGGGCTTTATGCAGACTTTTGTTAAAAGTCAGAGAAATTCCTTTTTAAAATTACTCCCATCACTACAAACATCTTAAACATCTATTATGCAAACACATTGAAGAGAACTGGGATACTTTACAGCGTCTAGACAGAACCGTATATTCTGCTGACGTATGTTTGTTCGTGAGCGTGCGTTGTGTGCATGCATAAAATAAAAGATGCTGCAATCTGCTGTAAACTCAAACACATCCTCCTGAGAGTGAAAACTCTTACAGGTAAAGTTATTGTTCATGTTCAGAGCCATAAACAACTGCATTTGCCGCCTATTTAAAGAGTCACTTCCCATTTTTCGGCCAGCTGCCCCAGCACACTGCGGGGAAACTGAAACGCATTAAATTTGTCCAGCCCCGCGCACGCGTGTGGGTGAGAATGCTCTCTCTCCGTGCAAGGTTGATGCCATTATGCTTAATGACCTGACAAGTCCTATTGTGTTAAATGAGATTGGATATGTCAGTGGCTAACAGCGGCATACTGACACAAAGCTGCTTCCACACTGCACAAGCCACAACGCAAGAAAAACCACAAAAAAGTTAATTGTGGTAATGGTGTGGAAAGTAACAACACTTTAAACAAAAAAGGGCTCTACACTGCAAAAAGTGACATATTTGCAAGAAAAATTATCTTCAATTTAGCCAATGTACTGTATATGTCCTTATCTAATGTGTGAATCCTGCTACTTTAAGAAATCAATTGCTCAAATGTTCTGCATAAATTCCGTGATGTAAAGTCGTTCTGAATGTTCACTGTAGAGGAACTTTTCGACTCAGATTTCTTTACAGTGGTGGTGATAGGAACCAGGGGTCGTGATGTCTACAACAGAAATAAAGCCATTTAATTTACTAGCCAAACCACCAGTGAACCTCCTACATTTTTTTATGTAATATTAATAATAGTAAAATAGAGGTAAATCTGTGAAAAATAAGTTTTCTTTGGGGACTATTTTGCCTCACAACACCGAGCTTGTATCCTTCAATCATGAATTTTAAAAATATGTTTTAGGCAAAAACTTTCGCAAAACTATCATAAAACAATGTCTCAGATATCAGGCAGTGTATTTATAACCACTTCATTTGAGGGAGGTTATAGAGGTGGACGTCTGGTTCCTATCATCACCACTGTGAATGATTCTGACTCAAGGTTTCTCTAGAACCGAGCATTTGACATGAAACTTCTCTGAAAAACTATAACATTTTAACTATTTAATTATACAGAAATCTAGAAAATTGGGTGGAAGTCCCCTTTATGATGCACTCATTGCTGCTGACACAGGCATACAATAACACAGCCTGTATAATCTCCATAGAAAAGCACTGACCAATAGATTAGGATGCTATAGAGCAGGTGCGCATGAGCCTAAGGTCACCATGCCCAATGCCAAGCATAAAGCCCTCCCCAGCACTGGACTGTGGAGCAGTAGAACTGTGTTTTCTAGAGTGACATCCAATACCTTTGGAATGAGTTGGAGTGATCCAAAACCGATCGTCCAACATCAGTACCTGACGTCACTAATGCTCTTGCAGCTGAATGCAATGAAATCCTCACAGCAACATTCAACATCTAGTTTAAAGCCTTCTCAGTAGAAGCTGATATTGCAGCAAAACACCCTTGACTTTAGAAGAAACATGGGAGAAGTAGGTGTCTACAGACTTTTGGACAAATAAACTAACTAATATTCCTCATTGTGAGACGGCTGTAAGGATGTTAGAAGACTACTCAACCTATTTCTGGTCATTTGTATTTACTTTCATTTTACCTGACTATCTTATGCTACTGGATAATCACTCAACTTATTTTCTTACTGGTAGATAATTTACATTTCAAGCATTTTTGACTGAAAAAGAAAATTATTTGCCAATAAGAAAATACCACCGGATAAAATGACTTGAGTATTCTTACATCAGTCTCACAATGAGAGCTATCAACTATTCATGACTGGCCACACTAAAGATGCTTTCACTTGCCAAGATATCAGTTTTTCCACTCTATAGAGGACCAACAGAAGATTCTATGGTCTAGGTTCTATGACCCGTACCAATATTAAAATCCCATTTGTTGCACTATGGTATCATTGTATTCAAAAGGTGCTTTAAAAAAAATATACAACAGCTTCTCCATCAAGAGCAAGCAAAGAACCAGAGGCATTTGGAAAATTCTTGGAATTGTCATGGTTCTATATAACCACTGAACTGAAGAACTGCCTTATTTTTAGAGAACGCCTCTTTTTATAAAGGGTGTAGCCACATTACACCACACAGTATTTATGAGGATACTACTTTAATACTACTTTTAGAAGTCTAACACACTGTAATTGGGGTGGGGGTCATATTCAAAAATAACCCAAAACCAACTCATAGATGCTTACATCTACAGTAATACTACAGGAATTTCTACAGTATTCTGACAAAAAACTTAAGGTAAACTTGGGCAATACTACACAAAGTACTACACAAAGTACTACACAGAGGTGAAGACATAACAGATTATTAGAAGTGAGTTATTACACAGCATTAATCATACAGAAATCTGATATGTGGTCATATAACCAAGTAGGTCAGGCACATATTTTAAAGTTTATGAATATATATGTATCAAATATTAGACATATATGCATAATACATGCATATATCCATGATGATACATACATCCCTACAGTTGTAATTGTTACTATTTTATATGTTTAAATATTCAAATGTGTCAGGAAACGATATTTTCATTTATTTAATATTATAATGTTTCAATTGCCTAATGTTGAAATTTTAGAGTAAATTTACGTAGCTATTATATTAATTTTCTCTTCATTAGGATGTATGTGGAAGAAACAAGGAAGATGCTTATTGTCGCTGTCCAGTGAAAAAGATGTCTCTCCATTTTTTGCAATTTTTACTTTTCTGCATCGTTTGAGCTCAGCAGTTGTCCTTTGTGTGAAAATTTTATGATGATTGGACCAATAGAAATGGTCCAAAATTGCTTAGAATAAAAACTTTTTCTATTAACTTACATTGAAGGTAAAGAAGGTTTTTGCCCTCTCCTGTAAAGTTACTATTTTGGAGATACTTGTTTTTCATTGGACAGCGGCAATATATTCTATAACATGAAGTTAGTATATATGAGTAATACAAGGCATCCATATACATGAATGTTTTCTATCATATATTGTTAAATATATGTGTTACACACATGTTTGTATAGGCTGATTTATGGCTGAAATTTATGTCCCATATTTGAACATTTCAAATGAGTTGGCATATATGTCACATAGGTGACTCATGTAAGTTAGATATAAAGAAAACTCATATGCTGATATGTGTCATATATTTGACATCCACATATTGCCATACTATATCAGATTTCCATATGGGTATACAAAGTGTTTGGTTTCATATAATTTTACTATAGATATTTTTGTAAAAAATCAGAATAATTAATCAAATTACTCTGCACATTTCACAAGTACAAAAGCAGACATTTCTGAAGATCAGTGAAGCGCTTCAGCACAATTAGACCATCAAATCAATCACAGTCCAGCCAACGTAAAGTTATTCTAAGCATTATTCAAGGCTGAATCAGTCTGTCAGGCTGTATGATATAAACTCTGTGACAGCGCCACCCTGTGGTGGATTAAATCACAACCAAACAAACTTGCACTGGACGCTGGATCACTAACACCGTGTACGGGCTGCACTCTGGACACAAAACCGACTTGGAAAGATTTTAAAAGCCTTTAATATCACCGTAGCGGACTGTCGCCTCATTTTGCGAATGAAATGCGCATGCGCGACCAAAAAATAAACACCACAACTGCAGGTACCTTCAGAAACGCTAAGCACGAGCACAACGCACTAGAAAAGTGATTTGTCTCCTCAAAACTTGGCCCGGAGGGAAAGCAGCACGCGCAGTTTTCAGGCCTTTATGAAAAAGTGTAGATTTTACGAAGCAAAACCTTTCAGCGGCTCGCGGTGCTACTTCAGTCCAGCCAGAGCGGAGTCGCGCGCAGGTTTTTCCTGCACGAGACGAAACGTGAGACCCGCAGCGGATCAAAGAAATGAAACAGCGCAAGACAAAAGGAGGAATGAAAAGGGGTCACTTACCGGAGAAAGAGTGCGAGTATTCCTGTTCATCAGGAGAGAGAGAGCGAGACAGAGAGAGGGACAGAGACAGAGAGTAAAATCCCACTGAGCGCGTGCGATCCCACTGAGAGCGCGAGAGGAGTGAGTGAGTGCGCGTGAGTGTGGACGCAGATGTGGAGGAAGAGCTTCAGACTGAGAGAGAGAGAGAGAGAGAGAGAGAGAGACGCACACAGACGGGAAGAAGAGGGAGAGACGGATAAAGAGAGGGAATAAAGAGGAGGGGAAAGAGGGATGTGGGAAGGAGAGTATGTGAATAAGGAGAAGAAAGACAGAGGAGAAGAAAGAAAGTGAGATAGAGAGGGACAAGAAATAGAGAGGGAGAGAGAAAGCAGGATAGATTGAGAAAGAGAGAAACAAATAGCAAGAGAAGGAGAGAGAACCGGAGAGACACAGAAAAAACAGAGGATGAGAGAAAGGGGACAGAGTGAAAGAAAAAAGGAAGAGAGAGAATGAGAGAAAGAGGGAGAAAGAGCGCAAGATTGGGAAAGGGAGACAGAAAAGGAGAGAGATAAAATAAAGTGAACTAGGGAGAGGGAGAGAGAGAGACAAACAAACAGGAGAAAGAAGGAGAGTGATAAAGAAACAGAATAAAGGAGGAGAGGAAAGAAGGAGGAGAAATGATAGTATGAGAGTATGTGAATACAGAAGAGAAAGATGGAGAGAGTGTGTGAGTAGGAGAGGAAAAGAGAGATAGAGAGTAAGAGAGAAAGCAGGATAGATTGTGAAAGAGGAGAGAGCTGGAGAGAGACAAAAGACAGAAAGAGAGAGAATGAGTGAGAGAGGGGGATTGTGAAAGAGAGAAACAGAAAGGTAAAGAATAAGAGAAAGAAAGACAAGAAGGAGAGAAAGAGGGTGAGAGAGTGCAATATTGGAAAAGAAAGATAGAACACAAGAGAGCAAAAATAAACTGAACTGGAGAGAGAGACAGGAGAAAAGGAAAGAGAATGATAAAGAGAGAATAAAGCTGGAGGGGAAAGAGTGAGGAGAAACGAGTGAATAAGGGTATGTAAATAAAGAAGAGAAAGATAGAATTTGTGTGTGAGAAAGGAGGAATATATATATATATATATATATATATATATATATATATATATATATATATATATATAAACAAAGAGAAACATTATCACTTTATTAGAAACACCTAACTTATACTTCCACCAACTGGCCACTTTATTAAAAAACACCTACCTTGTCTTTCCACTCATTAGTCCCTTTATTAAAAACACCAAACTGTGTGCATCAACAGATGAGCTACAGTTTCTAACTGCAAGATGGAGCTACAAGGTAGGGTTTTTTTGAGAAAGTGGTCACTGAGTGGAAGAAAAAGGTATGTGTTTCTTGTTTCTGACAGTGTATTAGATCCTCTTCCAGCAAGCATTTTTTTAATAGAGAACCTCAATGTGGCCTAGTGTAAGTATACCCTATTACATGTATATTATATATTTTTTTCAGTGTGTAATAGTCTATGCTAATACAGTTGATCCCCACTGTTTACAAGTTATAAAACACTGTTTGGATTTAAATTTACCTTGTGTTAGACTAAACATCGAGTCTCTTTGTTATTCGCCCACATCGGAATTCAAAAGGCAAACGTGCCACAGTGGAGGAGTGAAAACTGAGGTTTACATTTCAAGTGGCTTTTCTTCTGCGGGTTCAGCGTTTACCTTTGAAATGAGACAGTGAATTTACTCAGACGGAAAGCCACTCAAAAGAAAGCAGAGCACATCCAGAAACGTTGTGTACTACAGTAGAAATCTAGCAACCTGTCTGTGTCTGTCTCTCTCTCTCTTTCCTGGTGACAGCAAAATCATAAGTATAAAATGCCTCTCATGTCAGGGACAGTTAATAACTACGTGTCTGGGTCTGGATTTTTTCATATGTAATTTCTTCTGGGCTAACAGTAGCCTAGTTGTGCACGTGTATTAAATTTCTCTAGCTGTAAAGCTGTGACTCAACACACCTTTTCACAGCAGATCAAAAGTGAGATAAAGACCCTTCTGAGGTATAAACGCAGCCAAAACTTTCATATTTGCAGACACTGCGTTTGCTGCCTGTTTTGGCCTCAGGCACGATCCAAAAGAAATCAAACGGTCATCAGCTAAATAGCCTTTGTGATTTATTGTCATTGGTATGGCCATAAAAAAAGGTGGTTGGGGGGAAAAAGTTTGCAGGGGGAGAGCAGTTGTAGTGCTGTCTGTCTTTCTTGACTGTAGTGTTTTAGTGTTCTCAGAAAGAGAGTGCAGAAAAGTAAATCTAAAATTATGTTTCACCTAAAGAGATCTCATGCAACAAAAAGGCCTCAAAGCAAGACATCCGGTCTAACAGGGGTCTGTCTCATGAAGCATGCTCATCTTAGTGAGGGTCCTGACCAAGTTTCAGCTTTACCTAACAAATGCAACCACAGTTAAGCTGTTTTATGACTCTTTATGAAAGTCTTACTAATCTTGCATTTCTTGCTAATGTTTTGTGCAAATGTCAAATTACCGCATGGTAGCTCACATTAAATCGCGCCTAGGTTAGCAGTTAGCTCGTGCTAGCGAGGGGAAGTTAGCTATAATATAACATGGCTAGTACCTTTTTTACATTTTTGAATCATTTGCTTCACAACGGAAAGCCTAATGGAAATAGTGTTCCCCACAAAAAATGCAGTTACATGAATACAAAAAATAAATCTAACTCCCATTTGAAACATCAATCCGCAGCGCCTTCTCATGGCACTTCTCCTTCCTGCAACATATGGGAGAATGGTAACGATGGACGTTCCGGCTCTTTTCAGTGAGTCAAGTCAATCGGCTCAGCTCACCATCGGCTTTTTCAGCTCACAAATGGCTCTTCCAGACCTTTTTACAAGAATTCACAATATTGTTTATGTTTAATTTTCCTTAATCTACCTTCTTATGAAGTACTGAACAAAAAATGAATTATATTTGTCATAAAGAACTATTTTAAAAAACATAAAACTATCAAGACGCTAATCAAGAAAAAAAAAATCAACCACTCTTGCTAAATCTGGCTATACTGAATAGGTCAGTTATTGCTAAATAGATTCACTTTATGCATTTCCATCAATGTTGCACTGCATATGATTGACAGTCTATTACCCAATGCCTATGGAAATCTAAAAAATAGATCAAGAAATATATCCAATGTCTCAGGCAGGGGGTCAAAAGATGTAGCAACAAATGAGCAAAATGTCTGAGACAGGCAAATCCATCAACCATCAACAAACAAAGGGAGAAAAAAGCAAAAGAACATCTAACAAGACACACTTGGAAGTACATGAAAATGACAAAAAACAAAACCAGAATCAAGTTACACACAAGAAACAGGTGTTGGGGATAATGAGGGGGCAGAGCCAGAATGTTCCACCTAGAAGAACCGACTCAAAGAGCCGACGACATCACTACAGCCTGTCACGCAGTGTGCGATGTCCCATACTTAAGGTCTGAAGTTAGCTGGCTAAGCTCTGTGAGACGGGGCCTACATTGCAGTTTGTGTTTGCAGGAGTGAAAAGAGTACTAAAAATGACTACTTCTGTAAGAGCAGCGATAATTCAGTTGAGTAAGAGTAAATAACTTGGGCATTTCCTCAAGGTTTCGCTAGATTTAGCTTACTTAGCTGCCTGTATTAGACCATCTTCAACGTAAGCTTACATCAGCTAAATTAGCTAGCTAAAAGAGACTTAATAGAATGTATAAGCACTGTCATTATGTTTATTAAAAGGCTGTCATCCTTGTTGTTCTCAAACTTCAAAAAGAAAATGGTAAAAATAGCTATTTAACAGTTGCTGTTTAGCTAAGATTAGTTTAGCTAAGAAGTAGCCAGCTAGCTTCATTTTTCTGGTAAAAACTGAAAAAGCAAAGTTGAATACTTAATTAGAAATCATGTAGGAGTAAAATCTGATTTAATATAGATAGAAATGTATTATTAAAGGGAAAAAAAAACATGCCCATGTACTCTAACTGTAAGCTGCTACTTTCCATCTCTGGTGTTTTCTGATGAAATGCATTTCAGTGCAGCATTGGAAATGATGTAGCTGCCACACTGTTGGATATATATCCAAAACGCAGGACACATTACAGGCTTAGTTTCCAGTTAATCCTCTCACATGCACTCAATACACCAAAAAACTGTCATCAATCTACTCCTTTAGAGAAGAAAAGAAGTCTATTATTTCCTTCTAATGAATCATGTGCAGAAAACGCAGGGCACGACTCAAAATATGATAGACGACCGCTGGAGCGTAGCACTGTAAGCCAAAAGGTTTTCCATCCATCACTGCAGGCCGAAACCAATCATATTCCACTCCGCTTAGGTACAAGATAAAATTATGCCAGATCCACACATCGTTTTGGAGCTTGTGGTGGCCAGAACTGATACCAGCATCTCCATAAGCGTGCTTGTTTACAGTGAAATCACCAATCAACTGTGTTGAATCATCTCTGAAGGTGTTCGAGTCCAGTTAAAATCTGCATAGCGCAAAACACTACTCCACATTAACTCCACATTAACTCCACTTTAATGAAGTTAACTATGTACGTTTCCAAAAGAACCTGGCAAGCTAAGAACTTCATTATTGTTGACTAGTGATTAATAGGACTGAGTGTTCAGTGCACAATTATTTCTGAATGTACTGACTCACCAAATCACCGTCAATAGACTTGAGCTTCATTAAATAGCTAGAAAACGCCTGGAGCAACTTCAGCACGGAGCCAAAAACAACCCTCTTTTCATGCAAGACAGTTTGTTTATATATATTGTTTAAAGGAAAAATACTGTTTTTGTACTTGCAGATTACATACAGATGTGCAAAAGTCAGAGACCACCCTTCATTTATTTAATTTCCAGTTAAAATAGTCATAAAGTGCAAGTTACCGAACAGTGTTTCCTCTAGGATTTTTTCAGAATTTTTTCACACTCTACCAGCACAACACACACTAACACACCACCACCACGTCAGTGTTAATGCAGTGCTGAGAATGATCCACCACCCAAATAGTACCTGCTCTGTGAGGGTCCATGGGGGTCCTGACCATTGAAGAACGGGGTAAAAGGGGGCTAACAAAGTATGCAGAGAAACAGATAGACTACAGTCTGTAATATAACATTGATTCTTTTGTTTTGTTTCTTTCTTGGCGTCTAGACAGGCACAGTTTATTTGGCAGAATGTGCAGAATGTCTAAATAATAATAATAATAACAATAACAATAATAATCATAATAATAATAATAATAATAATAATAATAAGTTGGCCATGAAGATCAATAGAGGATAACATTTCATTAAGAATATTCTTTTAAACTGTAAAATCTATCTAACTTAGCTTGTTAAATCCACCTTTTCCTCATTTCTCCTTACTGTCTTTCTTATTTCTCTCTTAGAATCACTGCAGGAGATACTTCTGAGATCAGATGTAAGATATTCCACTTGTGTAAGGAAGGATAAAGACAAAGGAAAATAAGTGAAGGTTCCAAAACTGGAACTTCATCAAAAATGATTAAAAGCAACAGAGAAAATGGGACTCCTAACAACCACCTGCAAAACCTTGTAGACCATGAAAACTGTCCCCATCAGATAAACAGCACTTACAGCTTTCATCTTTGAGAGAGAGGAGAAAATCAAAGCTCCACTCTTGATTCAGATCTGAAAAAATCCACAAAGTGTTTCTGTCCATCCTTCCACTGTGAGAATACAACTCAACACTATGGCGCTGAAAGGATGTGTAGCTGTCAAGAAGCTCTTACTGAGAAACGGAAACAGACAAATCAAACAAAGAAGCTGCTGGTGTTCTCAGAACAATGGACTGACCACCCCAGGGAAGCTGTAAAGAATGGACAAACTACATACTGAAAAATGTCATATTATATTTAGTTGTTGAGGCTCTTTTTCAGCCTCAAACTAAATGCTGACTATATGTAAAATGATTCTAATATTACACAAATTAAAGTATGAAGGAGTAAAATGTAAGAAATGTTGGATGTTTCCAGAACAACAAACACAGCAGTAGATGATTCCATAATGACTGAGAAAGCTGTATAACATCAAAAATAAAATCATAATAAAATGAATATCCAGAAGACAGTGATTAAATCTCAAGGCAGGTAACTTGACACTTGATTAGAAATAACTATAAATAGATCATTACAGTATTTTAGATCAGTTCTGCACAAGATCTTCTTACCAAAAAACTGAAATACTGTGAAATACATCTAAAAATGTGTTCTGTCTTTGTTTATAATGTCTACACAAGTTATTATTAAATCAAATAACAAATGTTTGACTAGTATTCCAAACCTTTGAGCAGTACCTTACAGAACTAGTGCAGAAAGTCTCTGCACACTTCCAACAGCCTGAATTATGCCTGAACTTTGCTTTGCTATAAGTCATGGCTCCTCTGGTAATAGCTCTGCTAGTTATGGAGGAAATCTTTGAGGAAATATAACTAAGTGGTGCATGAACTCATATTTTAGCGCAGTCGTTCATGCATTTTTGAATATTTTTGCATGATGGTGGTGAAATCTATCAGGTTCTACTATAAAAATGCTTTTGTCCAGATATCATGGAACACTATGAAGATGGATGGAAAATACAGTACTAATAAACAAGTGTTTCTATGAGGACACTGCAATGGCTGAGGGTCTGTGAATGCACCATAAGATATTTAAAAATGCTTAACATGAACAAAGCTACACATACAGTAAATAATGTACTAAAACAATGACACAGGAACAAAGTCATTCAGACTTTGTTCCTGTGTGAAATCAGATGTGAAATCGATGTGAAATCAGATCATAGTGGTGGTGATGGGAACCAGAGGTCACAATGTCTACAACACAAATACAGCCATTTTATTCACTATCCAAAACCACCAGTGAACCTACACATGTTATCTGAGTTTTGTACAATATTTTTTGAATATGTATTGTTCATGATGTTAATAATTAGTGGAAAATCTGAAAAAATAAGTTTTCTTTGGGGACTATTTTGCCTCACAGCACCTAGAATGTACCCCTCCACCATAAACGGGTTTTGAAAATATGTTTTAGCCCAAAATCTTCTCAAAACTATCGTGAAACAACGTCTCAGGCAACATCTTCATAATATCTCATGTAGTAACTTTCTGTGCGGGAACTTTTAGAGTTGGATGTCTGGTTCCTATCACCACCACTGTGAACAATTGTGACTCAGTAAGTTTCTCTAGAACAGAGCATTTCACACCAAACCACTCTGAATGACTTAGTATTTAGTTATACAGCAGGTTCCAAAAATCAGTGGACATCCTTTTTAAGCATAATGCAAAACATCTGCATATTAAGCACTGTAGAGTCATATTTTCATGTACGTTAATAGTGTCAGGAGCATAAATCCAACAAAGGACCTTCAATTCACTTGGATTAACTGAGTAAGTATATTTCTCTATTAAAGAGATACACTTCTGTTTTAACTCTGTAAACAGTATCTTTACAGAACGTCCACTCAGTATAATTGCATGTTTTTTTTCTATGTCCTTGGGTGCAGTTCTGTGAGGATAGAATTGTAGTAGAACCTTTGCACTATATGCAGTTTCTTTAGACTTAAACTAAATCTCCTATGGCACAGCTCCAAAGAAGTCATTTTTGGCACCTTTATTTTGCAGGTTGAGGAGAGTTATATAAGCAGGAGTAAACCTGGCTCAGCAGTGACTCCGTCATAGCTGACAGCGGTCCTTGGGGTTCTGGCTGTGGCCGTTCAGGCTCCATTAAACTGAGGAGGTTGAGCTGGCCAACTGTGAAGCACCTCGGTCATCCTTTACCACTCTATACACTGCCAGGCAAAAGTCTGGGGACATCTAGCCTTCAAACTGCAATACAAGCATGTTTTCTTTATTGATTTGCAATTAAGTTACCAAATTAAAGCCTGACTGCCCTGCGATGGACTGGCGACCTGTCCAGGGTGTATCCTGCCTTCCGCCCAGTGACAGCTGGGATAGGCTCCAGCACCCCACCGCGACCCAGAAGGATAAGCGGTTTAGATGATGTATGTATGTATGTATAAATATTAGTGCCAATATTAGCAACAACTAGTAAAGAGAATATTTACAATTAGTAAATTAGTAATAGTATCTAATCAATTAATTTTCAGTGAAACAGTCAATTCTGCATTTTGTTTCTTTTAATAAAAAAGGAATAAGCAAGAGGTTAGATGTTGATACGTAATTTCACTGGAATTTCAAGAGGCAGAAATTACAAGAGCGGCAGTCTGGCAAAATGCAGGCAAAAGCATCCTTTGATCAATAAACAAAGGCTGGTAAAAACAAATTGAGGCATACAAAAACCACCAAGAACAAAACCAGAGACAGACTAACACAACAAGAAACAGGTGTTGGGGATAATGAGTGGGTGGAGCCAGAACATTACAAAGAGATCCAGAAAAGAGGTCCCTGTGATTTTCAGCTACAGCGCCATAAGATCCACACTTTTCTTTTTTGTTAAATTACAAAAACAATTGAAAAAATAAAATAAAACAAAACAAAGCAAAACATGCTCTTCAAACCGGCTCCAAGCGTTCATTTAAAAGAGCTGACTCGTCAAGACATGGCTAGTGACATCTCTACCTTGGGAATAAACCCAAATGCCACACTTTGTATCCCCTTGTTGTGATGTCAGCAGTCAACGGCACTCAGACACCTCAGGTATTTAAACCACCTTTGGGCCTAAAAAAGTGTATCATGAAGCTACACCAGCTGCATGGTTTTACACTGAAAACATCCCTTCCTGCCTAGCTTTTGTCTGCGTTTAACACTGCTAGCATAATGCTAACTTCTGCTAGCACCTATATGGAATTCATTATTATGAGCATCAAGCTAACAGTGCTGTTCATTCATTTTACTACCAAGGTTTTAATACTTCTTAGAACAGCTAAAATAAGTTTAAATTAAATAAGTTGTTTAAACTTAAAGCCAAACAATAACTCGTGAAACCCTGTTAGCATGTTAGCTTTCTACTGAGATGACTGTTAAAAAAAACTGATAAGCTCGTTTAGTATGTTATCAAAACTTTTACTTTTCAGATCAGTAGATATATAATATCAGTAGATACATAACTATCCTGTTCATGTAACATTGGGATGGTGTGATGCTTGAAAGTAAACTGCACTGTTATGTTTGACACAGTCTGTCAATCAAGTGGTGGTCATGAATATGCAATATATTGAGGACCATGCCTGACAGTGAAATGGAAAAAATCAATGAAGAATATGAAAAGTATAGTTGTTTTAAAGGGTCCATGTCATGGAAAATAGAATTTTCTTCACTTTTGTGAATGAAAATGTGTGATGTTGTATGTAAATAGTGTTAAAGTTTCCAAATGTGCTGTTCACTCCCAGTCCATACAGTCAATATATGGAAACTAAGCTGTAAAAAGAGCTTGTTTTGTATTCACTGTTTTTGTGATGTCACACCTCATCTCATTTACATATTTCTGCAGATTCAGCCTACAGAAGATTAGCCCCACTCATTCACAAACTGTTTTGTGTTTTGGCCTGGATTGCTTTTGAATGAGACAAAACACAAGACAGTGATATATAAGACAATATATATATATATATATATATATATATAAAAGTAATTTACATGCATCAATCATAAAGGCACTGTAACAAAAGAAGTTGGAAAATGGTCATGTAAACATTAATTATGACTGTTATTGGTGCATAAACCACAAACTATAGTATAAGTGGACTTCAATGGGAAAAAAATGAAATACTAGAAAAGAATATGTGCTTTTAAAAAACTTCTTGGACTTTTGTTTTGAAATGTGAAATTGAATTTTTTTTTTGTACATTTAGCCCTGGATAACAGTCTGTTAAATGAGTAAATGTAAATCTAAATGTAATATTTTGTGCTCTTTTTGACGTTATTTCACACTGTTATCTAAAAACACAACCTTATAGGCGGTGTAATACAATAATAATGTAGGATATGGGAGCTTTAATGCCCTTTTCTGGAACATTTTGGAAGGTGACTGAAATGTATAAAATAGACTGAAGAAATCTTCATTTAAAAAAAAAAATTAAAGTCGCTTTTGACTGGAAGTAAAAGTGGAAAACTCGAGACAAAAACCTTTTTTACTATTCTCCTCTGCGAAGAAGCAGTACTGTAACCCACACAGGCAAACAGCAATAACAGTGTTTCTCCACTGTGATCCAGAGATGATGAAATTTTAGTGCCATATCATGTCCTTCTGTGCAATAATAAACTACTTAAAAAGCCATTCACTCTGCTCTAATGCCTTATAATGCATCCACAACGCTAATAAAACATAAAACATTGAATTAATTCTTACATAATTGAAAAGTAACAGCGAAAATCAAGCATCAATCTCAAAAAAGAAGGCAAGAGGTCCCCAAACATTTGAAACCGAGGCATCTTGTTGGTGAGGAGCTCCATGCTGACCATTTTCTGAGGGCCTAATGTCCGGTTCTGGCTCCAGTCATGATGGAGTGTCCTCTCATGAGGGCAGCCACAGATTAAATGTTCAGAGTGATAATGAAATACGCTTCAGGGTTATCACTCTCTTTGTCTGTTGAAGATTTCTGTAGGCTGTATTTATCACTGTCCACCATGACAGATAGAGACTGGAGCACTGTTTGTACTGCCTTTTCTTTAAAACATGTTTGGAGAGTTATGGTTCTGGAGCAAATAAATAAATGTAAAAAATAACAAACAAATCTTTTTAATCTGAAATATGCAGTAGTCAATTTAGTCCAGCCAAATGAAATCAATACTAGCTGTTTTGGTAGACTGTTTGACTATAGAATTCAGTTATAATATTAAAAGAGACGTTCGAGGACAAACCAACTTCCCTCTTGAGAAGAACAAAGAAAGGAGTTGTATTGCTAAAAACAGCAACCACCCCAAAGCCTGATTTTGCTGGTACTCTAGTCCATGTTTATAGATATGGACATTAAATGCAGGGTTATATGATATGGATATAAAAATTTAATGAAGCTATTTGATACCACAACAATGAGAAGAGAGCGATAAATTGTGATTAAAATTTTCTTTAAGCAAACAGCCAAAAAAATAACAAAAGCACCATTTACTATTGTGCAAAGCACTGCAGTTATGAAGCATCAACAGCTATTTGCACCCTTGTGGAGAATCTGTAGCCTGTGAAACAGAGTTCCATAATATGCTTTAGTCCATAAACAGTCAGGATTCCCTTAACAGCTTTTTCTATTCATGACTATAGCCTGACTATGCACCTTATTTTTCATGTGACCACTGTATTTCAAGATTATGGCTGAAATATTCAATGGGAAATTGAAGTGTCATTCATAACTGTTTAGCAAAGCACAGAGCTTCAGAAAACAGTGTGGCTTCATGATGATTCCTTGATAAAGCACAACTGCTATTGTTAAAATTTGTGCCCATAAAATCCAGATGACGGGTTGCCAGTTGAACATCACTGGTTGCTGCTAATAGACTCTCTGTAACTGGTTTACACTTTATGTCCTATTTATAACAATGTATTCTGTTCTCACTAGAGAAAGCTGAGCAGAAAACTAACTGGCTAACCAGCTAACGCTTAACTACTAAAAGACAGACCAAGTTCAAGTCTTTGCAGAAGAAGTTACTGTAAAACTGCAGCTTACATAATGAAGAATATGTTCCTTCCTTGGCTGTTATGAGGTTAAAATGTTTGTATTTAAACTATGCTTTTTACCCCAAGGATTGCCGTGTCCCTTTGGGGAAGGATCTCTGGCTAAAACAGAATCTTCTGATTAAAGCTTTTCTCTCATGCAAGTTTTGCTTTCTGTTGACAGATCATTACAAACATCAGTGCACAAGCATTCAAGCATTGCAACAAAAAGATTATTTGCCTTTTAATTAATTCATATACTTCTATTATGTTGGCATTTTATAAGCATTTAATGCATTGTCTGTTTACGTTTTGCCAAAAGTAAAACGCAAAGTCATAAGTTATGCAAAGCATTATGATGTGCAGGAATAACGTGGATAGGCCTACAAAAAGGAATGAAGATATATTTATTTCCTTTAAATTTTTTTTATGATGGTGCAGGTTTGTTGTGATAGTAGCATTAACAGAAGCAGTTAAAGATGTAGAGTAACTGTAACTGGCTGTTTAGCTGAGTGATTAAGTCACTCGAGAGCAGGGAGCCGAGCACGGGGAAGCACTTGTTAGGCCAATCTAATTACATCACTTGGTGCTGCATGTGAAGTAATTAAATCTGCTCTACCATCGCAGGCCTCAATGATGCATTTATCGCAGAAACACATTGTGATAACGATAAATACCCGATTTATCGCACGGCCCTAGTTTGAGGTGAATGTGTAATGTAGGCATGCTGTTAGCACCATGCTAATTGGTGTTGTATAAACTTCCATTACTTATTAGCTACATTAGCCTTATAGCTCCAGTGATAAAAAAATACTAAAGAGGCAAAGTTTAGACACGTCTTGGCTGATCAACTGCTTTTGGGGTAAGGGAGTGAGGGGTTATTTAAATGAGATTTTTTTGCCAAACTGTTCCTTTAAATTCTATCACAGCCCATAAAACAACTATTCAGTAGCTGCCACGAAAACGCTGCAGGGGACAGAGCGGTGAGACTGCAGTGAGCTCCTGTTCGGCCCAGAAGCTGTTTATACCCATGTGGATTCCTTCTCACATTTCAGGGGAACTTCCCTGCCCTCTACCACACACACAGGAGGATATGAAACCACATCCTACACTCCAAACGGCTTCGACGCAAAACCAGAGCAGCCTGAGCTCTTCATTCATGGCAAACCAGGAACAGACAATTATTATGATAAGATGGCAAAATTAGAATCGTTTAGGCAAAAACAGCTGTCATAACAGACAGAATAAGCTGTAAGCTGTGTGCAAGAATCACAGCTGCTGTCAACAAATGTGTTCAAATGAAATTCCAGTGATTTTTCAGAATGTCTGCATAATTTTAACAAATGTATGGGCTGATGATTTTATCAGCTCTACTTACCATATAGGAGCACTTTGTGGTTCTACAATTACAGACTGTATCTCTGCACTCTTTTTTAGCCCCTTTTCACCCTCTTTTTCAGTGGTCAGGACCCCCACAGGACCACTGCAGAGCAGGTATTATTTAGGTGGTGGATCATTCTCAGCACTGCAGTGACACTGACATGGTGGTGTCACATTAGTGTGTGTTGCGCTGGTCTGAGTGGATCAGACACAGCAGTGCTGCTGGAGTTTTTAAACACCCCAGTGTCACTGTTGGACTGAGAATAGTCCACCAACCAAAAATATCCAGCAAACAGCGTCCTGTGGGCAGCATTCTGTGTCACTGATGAAGGACTAGAGGATGACCGACACAAACTAGTCATAATGTAAACAGGGTAGACCAACAAGGTAGGAGTGTCTAATAGAGTGGACAGTGAGTGGACACGGTGTTTGAAAACTCCAGCAGCACTGCTGTGTCTGATCCACTCGTACTAGTGCAAGTTCTATTATTATTATTGTTGTCGTGGATAGGTTAATCAAACAGTCTTGTTGTATGCCAAATAAATAAATAAATAAATAATAAATAAATAAATAAACAGACAGACCAGCAATAAACCACTGTATTATACGCCTCTGCCTAACAGTGGTCATTACTGTCCTCTCCAGTAGCGGTTTTAATGTTAGACCCCAGCAGCACTAACAGCACTAATCTGTACCAACAGAGCTGCAGTCACTATCATTACCATTTCAGCACGTTTGATCGTTATTTCTAATCTGCCCTCCTCTTCAGTAATGGTGACACTGGAGTCAGGTTGGGCTGCTCATTAAGAGCGAGCCACCTCCGTAAAGTCGGCCATCCATCATCCAGCCGCTCGCAGGCCCGGCGCTGCCGCCGCAGCCTAACAAGCCAACACTACCTTCTCACATGAAAAGCACTTTGTTGACAAGCAAGTGTACACTGGGGTAATTGGTTTTTTGCTACACACCAGACAAGTTAATTAATTTTAATTACTTGCTGGGCTCGGAGAGGGTCAGGCGGAAGGAGCGAGCGCAGGAGGAGGGAAGTACAGTTTGTCACTGCGTTCCTGTGTGGTTGGAAAGAAGACAAACTTTCCTGAGACGGCAGGGGTGGCCTGCTGAAACAGTCTGCTTTCAGCTTCCGTTTCACATGTCAACACACAAATGTCTGTGTATATTTACATCCACAGGTGATAATATTAACTGTCTGTTATTGTGTACTGTTCTCTATAGTTATGGATCTTTAGAGAACCAGTATTATAAAATGTTATTTAGAGAACTTCAGTCATATGTAGTGAAAGTGAAAATAACACATACTCTACAGAGAACAGACTTAAATATGGCATTTTTCTGAAAATTTTAATGCACAAATTATATTTATTTGCTGAGTTTAAAATTTGGGAAAAAAAAACAAAAACAAAATATAAATGTGCCATTACAGGCCATATTTTACAACACTGTTTCCAAAAAGTTGGAATGCTGTGCAAATTGTAATGCAATGATGGGCAAATCATGTAAACCCTATGTTTAATAAAAAATGGTACAAAGATTACATATCAAATGTTGAAACTGAGAGGTTTTTGAAAATGTATGCCCATTTTAAATTTGATTCAAGCAATAAGTTTCAAAAAAGTTGGGACAGTAGCGACAAAAGACTGGTAAAGTTGTGTAATGCTAAAACACCTGGTGGAACATCTCATAGCTAATTAGGTTATTTGGCAACAGGTCAGTAAAACTGACTGGGTATGAAAAGAGCATCTCAGAGAGTCTGAGTCTTTCAGAAGTGAAGCTGGGGAGGGGTTCACCACTCTGTGAAAGACTGCGCAGGCAAAACGTAAAATAGCAAAGAACTCTTCATCTCCGGTACGTCATATTATTAAAAGATTCAGAGAATCTGGAGAAATCTCTGTATGCAAGGGACAAGGCCAAAAACTAATACTGGATGGCCGTGATCTTCAGACCCTCAGGCAGCACTACATTAAAAACAGACACGATTCTGCAGTGGAAATCATTGCATGGGCTCAGAAACACTTCCAAAAACCACTGTCTGTGAACACAGTTCATCACTGCATCCACAAATGCAAGTTCAAACTCTACTATGCAAAGAAGAAACCATAAATAAACAGGATCTAGAAAAGCCAACACCTTCTCTGGGCCTGAGCTCATTTAAAACAGACTGAGGCAAAGCGGAAAAGTGTCCTGTAGTCTAATGAATTGAAAATCATGGACACCACATCCTCCAAGCTAAAGAGGAGAGAGACCATCCTGCTTGTCATCAGTGCAAAGTTCAAAAGCCAGTATTCATGATGGTATAGGGGTGCATTAGTGCACATGGCATGGGTGACTTGCGCATCTGTACAGGCACATTAATGCTGAACCATATACAGGTTTTGGAGCAACATGTGCTGCCATCTTTTTCAGGGAAGGCCTTGCTTTATTCAATAAGACAACGCCAAACCACATTCTGCATATATTACAAAAGCATGTCTCCATAGTAAAGGAGTCCATGTGCTAAACTGGCCTACCTGCAGTCCAGACCTGTCACCCATTGAAAACATTTGGTGCATTATGAAACAAAAATATGACAAAGGAGACCCTGAACTAACTACAGCAACTGGGCTCCTTACAGAGTGTTAAAAGAAGTTGAAAGAAGAGATGATGCAACACAGTGGTAAACATCCATCCATCATCCAAACCACTTATCCTTCTGGGTCGCGGTGGGGTGCTGGAGCCTAATCCAGCCGCCATTGGGCAGAAGGCAGGATACACCCTGGACAGGTCGCCAGTCCATCGCAGGGCAGATAGACAGACATACACAGTCACACTCACACCTAGGGGCAATTTAGCATGTCCAATTGGCCTGACTGCATGTTTTTGGACTGTGGGAGGAAACCGGAGCACATGCAAACTCCACACAGAAACGACCCTGGTCACCCGGCCGGGAATCGAACCCAGGCCCTTCTTGCTGTGAGGCGACGGCACTACCCACTGCGCCACCGTGCCGCCCCAGTGGTAAACATGCCTGTCCCAACTTTTTTAAAAAGGGTTACTGGCAAAATGGGCAAATAATTTTCAAAAAACAAAATTTCTCAGTTTCAACATTGGATATGTTGTCTTTGTACAATTTCAATTAAATATATGGTTTAAATAATTTGCACATCATTTCATCCTGTTTTTATTTACATTTTGTCCAGCGTCCCAACTTCTTAAAAAATGAGATTGTGTGTTTCTTTTGTTAAATTTAGCAAAAAACAGTAAGAAGTGTTCTCTGTAGAGGATGTGTTAACTTATTTTTACTTCAGAAAATCAATAAAACAGGTAACTTGACGAGAGATGCCAACATTTTTGCATACAACCGTATATACCTGAGGTTGGGGGTGTAAAACCTACACTGAAACTTAAGCGAAAGTATGAATACTCAAAATCATACTCAGTTGAAAATAAAAGCGTGGGGCCAAACATATACTTGAAAATCAAAAATAAACACATCCAGGTACAGTGAATCAAAAAGTCTGAGACCACATTGGAAATCTGTATTTTTTTCATTTAAAGCTGGAAATAAACAGAAAAGTTTAAAATCTTAAAAAAATAAAAAAACACATTTGTAAAATTTGTTAAGGCCTTTGTACAAAATAGTTTTTTGTCTTATTGCTTCCATTAAAGCTTGTGTTCAGATGACTCTCTGAGGTGAATATGATCTACTGATCAGAGGCTGTTGAACAAACTTATGGCGTCCATGCCAGCGCATACTGTCATTACAGTGAAAGGGGACACACCAAATACTGAGAAATTCATGTAAACATTCAAAGGTTCTACCTTTCACTCAAATTGCTTTGCTGATATCATTTGTGATGAAAAACTTTGAATTAGATTAAAAAGGAATGCAATATAGGAGCATTTTTACCAGTGGTCTCACACTTTTGGACCCCCACTGTACAATTCTTCTAAAATAATACTTAGTGTAACTTAGGACAATTAGTATTTTCCACTGCTGAAAAAAGACTATGAAGAACCATTTGATGCACTGATGTAGTATGCAGGCTTATATGGCCGAAAGTATGTGGACACACCTCCCACTTATTGAGTTCAGGTGTTTTAGCCATACACATTGCTAACAACATCAAAATACATATCCATACAATCTCCATAGACAAACACTGGCTCTAGAATGGGTCGTACTGAAGAGCTCTGTGACTTTAAATATGTTATAGGATGCCACCTTTGCCAAATGTCACTTTGTGACATCTCTGCCCCGGTCAACTGTATGTGAATGGAAGCATCTAGCTCAGCCATGAAGAGGCAGACCACGCAAACTCACAGAGCGAGGCTGCTAAGTGCTGAAGTGTGTAAAAGTCGCCTATTTTTGGTTGCGTCACTCATTACAGAGTTCTAAATTGCCTCTGGAAGCAAAATATCAGCACAAGCACTGTATTGGGAGCCCAATGAAATGGGTTTCCATGACTGAGCAGCTGCACACAAGCCTAGATCATGCGCAATGCCAAGCGTCGGCTGAAGTGGTGTCAAGCACGCTGCCACAAGACTCTGGAACAGTGGAAACATGTTCTCTAGAATGATGAATCAAGCATCACTATCTGAAAGTCTGATAATTAAATCTGGATTTGGTGTATGCCAGTAGAACGCTGCTTACCAGAATGCATAGTGCCAGCAGAAAGTTTGGTGGAGGAAGGATAATGGACTGAGGTTGTTTTTCAGAGTTTGGGCACGGCCTTTTATTTCCAGTGAAGGTTAATACTAATGCTACTTTAATTGCCTGTATTAAAAAAATATTTGCAATATATGTGCAACATATCTGATCTTTTAAAATACATGTGCTAAATATGTGTGTTTTAATATTTAGATATAACATCACTGTCAGAGCAAAACCTTTTGTCTTCATTTTGTCTGTACCTACTTTTTTACCTAATGTGAAAACTTATATCATGTGACAATTTCAAGATAAATGGACCAACAGAAATGGTCCAAAATTACTTAGGTAAAAAATTTACATTGACTTCCATTATGAGTTAAGGATGTGTTAAATAGAAATTGTGCTCTAAAATCTGCAGAAAAAGTAAATATTTAATGTTGTTCCCTGTAGAGGATGTGTTAACTTTTCATTAAAAAAACAAACAAACAAAAAAAAAAAATCAACAAAACATTCAACATTCGCTTTTAATACTTTAGGTTAGATAGAGTTAGTGTTGGTATTGACTATAATATATATATATATATATATATATATATATATATATATATAGTGGAGGAAATAGGTATTTGATCCCCCACTGATTTTGAAAGTTTGTACTCTGACAAATAATTAAACAGTCTATGATTTTTATGGTAGCTTCATTTTAACAGTGAGAGATGGAATATCAAAAAGAAAATCTAGAAAATTAAATAATATTTAAATAAAAAATAATTTGCATTTCATTGAGGGAAATAAGTATTTGATCCCCTAAAAACCATGACTAATGTTGGCTCCCACAGACCACTGACACACCCTAATCTCAGTGAAGTCATTACCTGCATGAGAGACACCTGTCCCAAATTGTCACCTGTATAAAAGGCCACCTGCCAACAGACTCAGTGACACTCCAACATCTCCACCATGGGCAAGACTAAAGAGCTGTCTAAAGATGTCAGGGACAAAACTGTTGACCTATACAAGGCTGGAATGGGCTACAAAGCCATAAGTAAGAAGCTGGATGAGAAGGTGACAACTGTTGGTGCAATTATTCGGAAGTGGAAGAAGTACAACATTACTGTCAATCGACCTAGGCCTGGAGCTCCATGCAAGATATCACCTCGTGGAGTCTCATTGATCATGAGAAAGGCTAAAAATCAGCCAAGAACTACACGGGAGGAGCTGGTTAATGATCTCAAGGCAGCTGGGACCACAGTCTCCAAAAAAACCATTGGTAATACACTGAGACGTAATGGTTTAAAATCCTGCAGTGCACGCCTCAAGTTTGCCAATGAACATATTAACGACTCCGAGAGAGACTGGGAGAAGGTGCTGTGGTCAGATGAGACCAAAATTGAGCTCTTTGGCCTCAACTCAACTCGACGTGTTTGGAGGAAGAAAAATACAGAATATGACCCTAAGAACACCATCCCCACCGTCAAGCATGGTGGTGGAAGTATTATGTTTTGGGGGTGTTTTTCTTCTAAGGGCACAGGCCAACTTCACCGCATCGACGGGAAGATGAACGGGGCCATGTATCGCAAAATCCTGGGTGACAACCTCCTCGCCTCCGCCAGGGCACTGAAAATGGGTCGTGGATGGGTCTTCCAGCACGACAAAGACCCAAAACATATAGCCAAGGAAACAAAGGAGTGGCTCCATAAGAAGCATATCAAGGTCATGGAATGGCCTAGCCAGTCTCCTGACCTCAATCCCTTAGAAAATCTATGGAGAGAGCTGAAGCTTCGCATTTCCAAATGCATGCCTAAAAACCTTAAGGATTTGGAGATGATCTGCAGAGAGGAGTGGGCCAAAATTACTCCTGAAGTTTGCAAACCTTATAAAACTACAAGAAACGTCTGACTGCTGTGCTTGCCAACAAGGGTTTTGCCACCAAGTATTAAATGATGTTTTACTAGGGGGTCAAATACTTATTTCCTTCAATGAAATTCAAATTAATTTTTATTTCTCATTTCATGTAATTTTCTTTAGTTTTTCTTTTGATATTCTATGTGTCACTGTTAAAATAAAGCTGGCATAAAATTATGAGACGTATATTGTAAGATCAGATATCAGTATCGAAAGGGGAAAAAGTAGTATCAGTGCATCCCTATTTTAAAGAGTACATCTGTACATCCATACATACCAGGTTTGTTCATTCATTCATTCATTCATTTATTCATTCAGTGTTGGAGCCTCAGTATTCAGGTCATCTCAATATCTCAGTGGAAACTGAGTGAACTCTGGAGAACTTGAGGAATAACACCAGAAAACTGTCATATATCTCATTTTAGTCCACCGAGCCTCTATAACAGTGTTTATAAATCTTTTATGCTGATCTGATGCCAGTCTTATTTCTTCTCTCATGGGTCATATGAGAACAGGGTTATGTAAGAGCTCATGAATGAACATCATTGCTTTTGGCCGGACAGCAACTGATGGCAACTATTGCACTGCAGTGGCCGACAAACACATAATAAAGCACAGCAATCACTGTATCTTAATGGAACAAACACGCAAGAAGCAGAATAGATTTCTGAGCTGGGTGTGAATGAGAAATAAGCAGTGATCTAGCACCCACTGTTAGGAATGAAAGCTGAGCGTAATTGCTTACATGGTCCACTTACTTTTAAAAAATTGGATTGTGTTGGAGATATGACGAGGCAATCTGGCCATAGGGCGCATTTCTGTGTACTGTAGTAGAATGGAAACTGAATGAGAATGGAGGGAGTAAAAGTGTGGGTGAGACTGAGTTGGACTGCACAGAGAGAGAGCAATTTTACATCAGCAAAAAGCAGAAAGTATAGCTGGAACCTTAAGCCTGGGTTTATATGGCCCATATCATGCAAAACCACATTTTCCTAAATAAAAGAGTTTGATGTAGCATATAAACACCAGTAACATTTCTAAAAATGAACCCAGTCTATATAAGTCTATATATACAAAAACAGCCCATTTTGAATTCACTGTTTTTGTGATGTCAAATATCCACCTATTCAGTCTACAGCAGCTTAGCCCCACCCATTCATGAAGTTATAAGGAGTGTTTCAGCTCAGACTGCTTTTTTAACTGTGGCAAAAGACAGGGCAGCCCATCAGAACCATGTTCAGTTATATATAACAGTCTTAAAATACTAGAAAATGTAGGATATGGGCCGTTTGAGCTTGTGCACTTGACCTCGTTGTTTCCCCTCTGGGAGAATCCCCACAGCTATTTTAAGGGTGAAAGGACTTAATGTTGATGCTTAATATTTAAAAACTATGACATTCCATTTTCTGGGCCTTAAGTTACAAACTACTGCATCTGTTATACATGACTGATTATAAAACTTTCCTCTGCTAACTGGCTCGTTAGCATGCTAAAGGCTACAAAGCTAATAATAACAAATAGAGGCACCAAAGTTTAAAGCCAGACAAAGCAATTACTCACACGTTATGTATGTTACGCTCAAAATAGTGTAGCAGTGAAGTCTGCTAGAGGCGAGTCCAAGTCAAGACCAGTACCTGGACACGTTGAGCCGAAGTCAATATACTGTATATTGTGGCGCCCACCACTGGCCACAATGAGAGCAGTTGTTAGGCTAGGGGGCTAACTCTCATTTTTTTTAATTGCAAAAATTCATTACTATATAGACATTTGACAAAAAAATTTAAATATGACATGTTAATTATTTGCAAAAATAGAACATCAGATTTATATAGAGCAAGATTATGTCTTGTTTGCTCTGGCAAAATACTAACTAGTTACGTACATATTTTCAGTGAAAGCATATCCGAAATGAAAGAAATGTAGCACAGTGTATACTGGGCATGTGCATGGGAACCGAAAAACCGCTCGGTGCTGTTAGCTCACAGATTCTTTAAAGATTTGAAACTCAACAACATACACCATCACTTGGAGACTTAACATAGCAAGAACATCTCTAAACCTGTCAAACTGAGTCAAAACTCTATTTGCAACTTTCCTCTCCTCAGCCTGACATCCAGCACTCAGTACAAGATCAGCTTTCACTGGGTAAGTCAAAAAAAACAAAAAAACAATCTGATTGGGTAAATCTTGCGGGCCACAGATGCTTTTGTGGGTGTCTGCGTGGGCTGTGAGTTGCAAAAGGTTGGGAACCCCAGGTGTAGATAAAGGACTGTTTTATTCTGTTTGAAGGTATTGTTTATATTAAATAATAATAGGAAAAAGTTCAGCTTTCAATGACTTCAGACAGAGGCATTGTACTCGGCTGGTCTCGAGAATGATTTCCAAGCCCACTTTACCCCAAGACCGAAACAAGACCAAGCCCAAATGATGTCGAGACCGAGATGAGATCACTAGTTTATGGCCTTGAGACCAAGACTGGACTAGTGTACAAAATGCTAGCTCAAACTTCTCCAACAGTCATTTGCACGGCTACCCAATTAGCTTACTGAGGCTAACCTGCTGAGTATGTTCCATTTGAATAATCTGGTCTTTGCTGTTGACTCCTCCCCTTTCACAGTGAGTGGCCACTTTTGTAACATAAGTGTGTTAAAAGTTAAAAACAGAACTGAATCAGGGCCTTAATCACTTAAATGGCCAAGGCCATCGACAGGCCCAAAGTTTTATTACACACTTCTGTAACTTACGAATAACTCAGCCAGTTTGCACTGAAGTCCCTGTACTTACTAATTAATAAGCCTTATGTAATAAGCCTGGGATTTTAAGCAGTTAATATACAGCAAACTAGTGCAAAATAATGAATCTATCACATATTTCATACAGCCCAAACTGTGTTTTTTATTCTTGTCTTAATGCCCAGTCACACTTGCCTTTGCTAGCGAAATTTCACATCTGAAATTACATCAATTTCAGTGGGATTTACCACAATGAACGATTTGGCAGCACAGACCTCCAGGGTAAATATATTTTGCGTGTGAAATGTCATGTTGCGTTCAACTTGGGTGAAATTTGGAGTTGGCAAGTTCCAATTTTCTTTACAGGGGAATTCCACTCATTTTTCAACATTTCTACACAATGGCATAGATAAATGGTTAAGATGTCATTCACAGTGGATATCATTTGTTTCAGCTGCACCATTTCTAATCTCTGCTCAACGCTTTGACATTGGTTAAAATCTTCAGAAATGGAACGCAAAAAACACAAACACAAAAATACTGTGCTACACTGATGGAGCGGGGCTTTATATAGCAGCAGCAAATAGAGGAAACACTAATTAAACCAGTGTCTAAGTACAAACCATTTACCATTTTTTCCCTCACTGACTTTAAATAAACACATGAAAGAGAGGCTATATGATAGATATGCAGTCAGTCAATAGACTTTATTATTATGTTTACTTCTGTGATTCTGCAAATTAGCCAGATTGCTAACGGCTGTGGCTACTGCCAATGTCTGCAGAAATCGGCACAAAACCCTACTGGCCCAACGAGAATTTTCCTAATGGCCCTGATCACCCTCTCTAACATAACTTGTTAAGCTGTGTTGTGATTAGGGTGGATGTATTTGGGACTCTAGTTCACGTTATCCTTTTCAGACTGGGAAGAGATTCATTTTGAGTACGAAGACCATTCATTATAAACGTCCAAAGCCACAAAATCCAAAATTACACTTGCACAAACACCTTTCTGTTTCTGAAGCAGAGATTTCAATTAATTGCTCCCACGTCAAGTGCTAGGATCCCCACCGGAATCTACGAAGGTCCATGGGGATCCTAGCACTAGACGAGGAGAGTTTTGTTTCTACATTAAAACATCGACCCGCTACCAGCCTGTCAGCCATGAAGCATGGAGTGCGGATTTAGCGCCTACTCTAATGGAATAATGCATATTGCTTCACTCCAGTGGGAGAGATACGAGTGCTAATGATGCTTTTTTTCACACTTACTTGAACTGTGAATCTTCATCCACTTGGATTTGGTCTCACATTTGTTTCGACTGCTTAAGCAGCTTTGTTTGGAGATAATATTTTGGTGCTGTTTACCCCTGAAGCATAAATATACTCCCTGGCCAATTTATTAGAAACACCAACCTTGTATTTCTACTCACTGGCCACCTTATTAGAGATACTGACCTTGTACTTCCACTCACTGGCCACCTTATTAGAGATACTGACCTTGTACTTCCACTCACTGGCCACTTTATTAGAAACACCTTCCTTGAACTTCCACTCATTGGCCACTTTATTAGAAACACCTTCCTTGAACTTCCACTCACTGGCCACTTTATTAGAAACACCAACCTTGTATTTCTACTCACAGGCCACTTTATTAGAAACACCAACCTTCTACTTCCACTCATTGGCCACTTTGTTGAGAGTGGTCCACCCCCAAAGGCACCCAGCCAAGAGCTGGCTACCACAAACTGTGCATCAACAGATGAGCTGAAGTTTCTAACTGTACACCAGCACAAGAGCAGTTTCCAATAAAGTGGCCAGGGAGAGTACAGTTAGAAAGATCGGGTTAAGGTTTCTGAACTTTACGAAAAGACAACTTTTCAAAAAACTTTTCTTTAACTGAACTAAATCAAAGTCAAATATTGACCCTGAAGAAGAGTGAGGGATGAATTTCCTGCAGTACTTTTAACGAGGTCCTACCTGACTTACTCCGCAGGACCTCTTCCAATGTCCGACTACATCAAGGGTTTTAATTAAACGCCTCTCTAATCCCTGGTGTTCATTTTTCTTTTTCTGTACGACCGCTTTTTTGCTTCCATTGTCTGAGTGCTATCAGTGAATAGAGCCATTATCTCTTAATTAACTACTATCAGCCATGCCACAATGGTTACAAGACCAAAAACAGCATCTTTCAAAATGACAAAAGATTACCGTCTCTTTTGTTTTTATGCTGAGCTGATGTTGCATGGGCCGCGATCCATTTTCAGGTGCTCATTTGCAGCACTGTTCTTGCTCCTGTTGACATTAAGAAAACGAAGTCGTGACAGATACTGAGCTGAGGATCGGCCAGAAAATTAACCACACTGCTAACAAAATTAAGTTCCATTTTTCTTTAAAGAGGAATTACACTCATTTTTCAGCATTTCTGCATAATTAAATGGTTAAGATGTAAACAGTCATTCAGAGTTTTTAGCATTTGTTTCAGCTGTACCATTGCTAATCTCTGCTGAGCACTATGACTTTGGTTAAGATCTTCAGACATGTGATTTAAAAAAAACCCACAAAAGTACTGCCCATTTATTTGGGTGCTTTTAACTGTGTTGTGCTAATGTGAAAAGCTGCTTCATCAAGCAGAATGAACATGACAGGCTTTAAAGGTCCTACATTCTATATTGTGCTTGTGTTTTATTTTTTCCCTGAGGGCCACTTATTAAGTGTGACAATTCATTTTACATGACTATTTTCCAACCTCTCTTTATCCCACTGTTTATGTTACAGTGCCTTTAAGACTGATATACACCGATCAGGCATAGCATTATGACCACCTCGTTTCTTTGCTCATTGTCCATTTTATCAGCTCCACTAACTATACAAGTGCAGACTGTAGTCCATCTGTTTCTCTGCATACTTTGTTAGCCCCCTTTTACCCTGTTCTTCAGTGGTCAGGACCCCCATGCACCCTCACAGAGCAGGTACTATTTGGGTGGTGGATCATTCTCAGCACTGCAGTGACACTGACATGGTGGTGGTGTGTTAGTGTGTGTTGTGCTGGTATGAGTGGATCAGACACAGCAGTGCTGCTGGAGTTTTTAAACACTGTGTCCACTCACTGTCCCTCTCTATTAGACATTCCTACCTTGTTGGTCCACCTTGTAGATGTAAAGTCAGAGACGATAGCTCATCTGCTGCTGCACAGTTTGCGTTGGTCATCCTCTAGTTCCTTATGAGTGGTCACAGGACGCTGCCCACAGGACGCTGTTGGCTGGATATTTTTGGTTGATGGACTATTCTCAGCCTAGCAGTGACACTGAGGTGTTTAAAAACTCCAGCAGCACTGCTGTGTCTGATCCACTCAGACCAGCGCAACACACACTAACACACCACCACAACGTCAGTGTTACTGCAGTGCTGAGAATGATCCACCACCCAAATAGTACCTGCTCTGTGAGGGTCCATGGGGGTCCCGACCACTGAAGAACAGGGTAAAAGGGGGCTAACAAAGTATGCAGAGAAACAGATGGACTACAGTCTGTAATTGTAGAACTACAAAGTGCACCTATATAGTAAGTGGAGCTGATAAAATGGACAATGAGCACAGAAACAAGGAGGTGGTGATAATGTTATGCCTGATCGGTGTATGTAAATGAGCTCTACTCTGTAATGGGCCTCTTTCAAAATGCCACCCAGACTGAAACACTCCTTATAACTTCAGTGTGAATGGGCAGAGCTAAACTGCTGTAGGCTGAGTAGGCCGATATGCGTACAACAAACTCTTTTATTTACAAATAGCGAGGTCAATTTGGGCCTCGTCCACACCTATCAGGATATTTTTGAAAACATAGCTTTTTCTCTACATTTTGGCCTCCTGTTCACAGGAAAAGCCATTTTTGTTCACTGAAGACAGAGGTTTTTGAAAACCCTGTTTTTTTTAAAACTTTGGGGTGATTTAGAGTTTTACTCTTGTTTAAAATTGAATTTACCTTTACTCTTTTATTAAACTGCTGTGCAGAGGCGTCAGAATATACTGCGCTCAGTTCTCATTAACGGAACATCACCTCGACTGAAAGTATTAAAAATACCTCAGTGACTCTAAAGATGTGACTCGACGATCATTAAAGGCAGATTGAAAATAAATCCTTCACTCAAACTGTGTGAAAAGCTAGAAAAGCTCAGCTTCTCTGCCTAATCAGGACTGTGTGGACATTTTAGAGACAGTGGCATAGCCATGGCAACATAAACAACCTTATGGCAAGTGAGAATAGTGTTTTTTTCTTTTTCTTTTTATTTTCTGGCAGAAATCTGACTTTGAATCTATGTGAAATATAGAATTATGGAGGTCAGGTTAGATTTTACAAAATTTGTAATATGTCTCTATCACGTTGTTAGAAAATCTCTGCTTTAATTTGGTGGTGCGCTCTATATTTCGAACAGTATGCATGCTCACAATTTTCTTCCTAAAGTGTATGACATCAAATTTTATTGAGTATTATCTCCCACTACTAGGCAGACAAGCTTATGCGAGTGCTTTCTAGTTGTTTTTGTGTTCTCATGTGGAGTTTTGAAAAAATTGCTGAAGTGGATGAAGACTGTTTTTGAAAAATGGAGGGAAAAACTAAAATTATCCTGGTATGTGAGGATGTGGCCCTGGTTTTCAATGATATGGGCCTTTAAAGTTTTTATCAGCGTTCTCTTATAGTGGTCTTTCACAGCGAGATACACTGATTACTGAATGCAGTATTGTTACTTCACTGACGACGGCTGACTGTCTGATATTCCAAAACTGGAGTGACTAGAAGAGCGGGAGCACTGGAGCTACGAGGCTAATGTAGCTAGCAAGTAATGGAAGCTTATGTTATCCAAAAAAACACTGCAAAACTACAAAGCATAGAATTTTGTCTGTACTTTCGTCCATGTTTATAGATAACAGTGTGTCATACAGTGTCAGACACTACATAATCAAACCTAGAGATTATTCCACATGGTTTGATTCAGGCATGCAGTTAGCACCATGCTAACTGGTGGGGCTCCCATTACTTGTTAGCTACATTTGTAGCTCCAGTGCTAAAGCTAAAAAAGCAAACTTCAGACACCAAGTAAGTTTTATTAACTTTAAAAGCAATCTAGAGCACATAACAGGTTTTTGTGAATGCTGTCATTTGAGCTAAGAAGCTGATTGAGGTTGAGCATGGTGCAGTGTGATTTATTCAGGCTAGTCCATACACAGCTTTCAATCAAATGTGTTTAGTGGCAAATAAATGTATAAAATGATTTTAAAATTCTTAAAATTACTCACAATTAGCATCTAGGATGCTCTAATGAAAATAATATTCAGAACACCTCATAAAAACAACTGTGTTTCAATTTTAAAACATTTAAATCCACATTTAACACACTATTGCATAAAAAATAACAAAAATGGTTCTTTTGATACTGAACATTTATTATGGTACAGGTCCATTTATGTCTTAAATTATCATTATTATTATATTATTATTATTATTATTATGGGCATATATTGTTGTTGTTTTAAATGTGCTTACAAATGTATATACTAAGTAGCACAATAATGAGCCTGGATGAGGATAAGGGTGGTGTACTGTGGACAAGTTGGTACAAAGTTGTGATTAATGCCTCCCGGCTATTAATAATCAGACATTTAAGAACTGCCTTTGAATCTCCTCAAAAAGTCTGATCTGGCCGAGTCAGCAGCGATAACCAAACAAAAGCGGTCCATCAACACCATCTCCCACACCAGCAGTCAACTCAATTACCATCCAGACGAGAAGACGAGCTGACTCAGCCCATCTTCTCCACTCGTGTCATTTTTTATTACGCGTTTCTCTCATCGCCAAGAGCTACGAAGGTAGCAGATCAAAGGGGAAGATCCCTCAGACATATCGGCTTCAATCGAACACGAGGAGCAGATGATGAAATTCTGTGAGTGAGCAATAGCAAAGCACGGATGGTTTTTTAATGTTCTGTGTGCAGGGTTTGGAGACAGACAATCCAAACAAGCAGGGTATCAAAATTATACAGAAGCCTCAACTAAATATGATATCACATTTTTCAATACTGTGTTCACACTTTACTTTTATTACAGCTTCCACTTACTTTCAGTTTTCCAAAGAAACCTGCAGGGAAATGTTTCCACACCTTCAAAGTTCAGTCTTAGAAGTTGGTTTTGCATTTTCTGCTTCTCACCATCTCACCATCAGTACATTCATAATCAATGATGCTGAGGTCTGGACTGGGCTGGTCAGTCTACTGTTCTGAGAACCAGCAGCTTCTTTGTTTGATTTGTCTGTTTCTTTTTCTCAGTAAGAGCTTCGTGACAGCTACACATCCTTTCAGACTCATAGTGTTGAGTTGTCTTCTCACAGTGGAAGGATGGACAGAAACACTTGTGGATTGTTTCAGATCTGAATCGAGAGTGGAGCTTCATTTTCTCCCAAAGATGAAAGCTTTAAGTGTTGTTTATCTGATGGGGACAGTTTTGGTGGCCTAGCAGGCCTTACAGGTGCTTGTTGAGGTGGTTGTCAGAAGTCCCGTTTTCTCTGTAGCTTTTAATCGTTTTTTTACAGTTTGGGAAACTCCTGTTACTCTCCGTTTGAGTTTCTCCTTCCTTATGTAAGTTGATTATTTTAAGTCCAATCTCCAAAAGGAATGTCTCCTTAAAAACGAATAACATACTGACTGGCCATTTTGAACGGAAAAGGAAAGTAAACGATGGCAGTCTTTGACTTGCACAGTACTGTTTGTGTAATGTAAAGAACTATATGTAATTATAGTATGTTTCATATGTACTAAGCATTCCTAACACCCCTGGCAAAATGATGTATTTTGCTGATTTTCAAAGTGAAAATAGGTTAACACATCCGCTACAGAGAACAAATATAAATATGGCATTTCTCTGCAAATTTTATTGCACAGTTTCTATATATTTGCTGGGTTCGACATAGTGGAACAATATAAAAAGTAAGTATAAAATGTACCATAACTTCTACACAATCCACGTTTATGTTTTATTTTCCCCAATATGTTAAATTCAGCAAATAAACAGTAATTGTGCATCAAAACATGCAGAAGTGTGTTCTCTGTAAAGGATGTGTTAACTAATCATTTGACCAAGGCCACTTAAACTTTTGCATATGACTGTATTTATGTATGTACATAAACCTCAGAAGAAAAAAAATGCTTTTTTCTTTAACTTTTAGAAAATGAAACCTGAGGCTTTTGTAAAAAATACTTTTTTTATGTCAAATGTATTTCATTTGTCCTGTAAGTTAGAACTGTCTTACTCAAAATTCCTTGAGATCAGAGTGTTAGGCTGTGTTTACGTCTGGGTAGAGCAAGATATTCAGATATGGGTAAAAATGTATTTGTTTATTAAATTAACAGGTCACTGAGCTGAATCTGAAATCAATCCACTGTAGGTCAGCTAATTATCTCATCTAAAAAAGTGGGTATGACCGATACACTGGATGCTGCACTGTACGTCTCACAGGTCTATCCTAAATGCACACATTTATTCCAAGTACCCCTGAGCTCTCTTGCCCTAAAGGTCTGCATGCTGTCTACATCAACCAAAGTGAGGACTTTGAGGAGCACCATTTGGGACTCGGCTTTAAGAGATAGTTTACAGGAACAAATTAACTGACCTTTCACACAGACCTGTTGTACTCTACTCCCCCCAACCCTCACCACAGTATGTAGGTCCACCATGCTTTCTCAATGCACAAGAAAGCTTTGTGACTGTGTCAATATTTGGCCTTTAAGAGGTCACACACTGGGGTGTTGGGCTGTGGGTCAGAACTCGTAACCCAAATGTCAATGTTTTCTCCCTCCTGAAAAAGAGCCTTATGGAATTAGCAAAAATGTCTTTAATCGAGCCATCATGTCTCCCTTAAAAGTGACAGATATGGCCATAGCTCAAACTCACAGTTTACTTATACCAAATGTAGTCAATCAGCCAAGACATGTTTGGTGTCTTAAGTTTGCTTCTTTAGTTTTAGACCTGAAACTATGAGGCTAGTGCAGCCAACAAGTAACGGAAGCTGGCTAAATGGCTAAATTATAACTTGTCTCAAACTGTGTAACGGTGTTAAGGAATCTCTGATAGACTTGCTTATGTGTTTTCTAAAACTATGACATACTGTTGGATAAAATTGATAAAACTTCAACATAGTATAATATCACAATATTTTGGGTTTAAAAATGGTATCAATATTATCATAAAGGCCAAGTATTGGTATTTTATTATTATTATCATTTTAACATTTTAACATATAGGAAGCCCATTGTTATGCTTCCTTTTAGTCCTCCTGAGTTCCTACTTACAGAGGTTGCCATATGTGTTTGTGATTTTGGTCTGAATGACGGTGGATGCTCAAAGAATAATTCTTTTTTGTTCACTTTTGTTTTTCTGCTATATCAAGGATAGTATGTTACTTTAGTGCTACTGTAAAATAAAGAGCAGAGAATGTGCATGATGTGAATGATGTTCCACTTAAAAGATCACATAATGTAAGCTCATATCCATTTTTTTGCACATAAATGAAAGGAAGATATTAAAAGAAGATTTTAACTTGCAGTGCTCATGTGCAGCTGCTGAATAACTAAAATACACCCAGTTTACAACACAACTATCAGTGGCTACCGTTGCTTTTTTCTGACGTGCAATCTAAATGTCAGGGCTCATTGAAAAATATGAGTTTCTCACTACTAATTACAGCATTGTGGTGGTGTTCATGTGCATTTATCTCATAAATATGATATTTCTGACATGAAGGCAGCATTAGACAGCATTAAATAGATTACCAAAATATATTTCTATCTTAATCCATAAGAATAGGGCTGGTGAGACCTATGTTTCAAACTTGGTCACAGTTATTATTAAAAATAAATAGTGTAGTGGGGGTGAGGGGTGGGGGGGGGTGGTTCGATCCCCCTATTCAGGCAGGAATTGGAACAACTTTAATCTGTCAGCAGGACTCCAATAAACTGACCCTTGTAACATTACATTCACTTTCCATTGTGAACTGCTCAAGATTAAAGCATTTGTTAAACATGTAAGGATAGCTACATTGATCTGTCTGCTTTCGAAGTGAGATGAAGAGTAAACTTGGATCAAACAGGAACTTCTTCATACTTAGCAAACCACAAATCTTTAAAGCTACACTATGCAAGATTTGGGGATTTGGAGACCTCTCTGGTGAAAATGTGTATGACATTATGCTTCAGAAACCCCTTTCTGAGAGCAAGCATGTTAAAAGAGTATTCAAAGAGAACTCAGTCAAAACTTGATGAAGAACTTTTGAGGATGTGAGTGAATTATCTACTGTTGTCATTACATCTCTATCAGTTTGATGTTGATTCTGACATCGAGCCGGACCTTCTTTTTGAGTCCGTGCGTGTGATGTTAATGTCTAAAGACGAACTATTTGGTCCAAAAAACACCCGACCCGATGCCTCTGACTTTTAAATGATTATTTTAAATAATATTTTAGCCTGCTTTTTTTCCTCCTGACTCAATAAAACAAAAAAAACGTACATTGTACAGCTTTAAATATCAACACAGACTTGTGCTGTGGCTCAGCTATTGTGATAATATTGTGATATTGATTCCCACCCCTATTATACAGTGTCAAAAACCAAATAAACAAGTCTATCTGAGATTACGCAACCAGATTTAGGCATGCAGTTTGCACCATGCTAATGGGTGTAAGCTTCTATTAGCCTCGTAGCTCCAGTACCAAAAAAAAGAAGCAAACTTCAGATACCAAAAATATTCTGGCTGATTGACCACATTTGGGCTAAGGAGGAAAAGTCATGTAGGCTGAGGACGGTTTCCTGTAGTTTTACGCATGTTTGTCTTTGTGGAGATGAAGAATGATGGTGGCTTCACACCTCTGCTCCCAGGCAAATCTAATTCAGGAAGCTATGATTTCTCCATAAGCCTCATCATGTGTCAGGCGCCCTCCTGCTGCTGTGACAATTTTCCTTTCGCATAAAGCTCCAACTTCTGAATTTATGCAAAAAAGTGGTCTCAGTAGAAGGTGAAATATTGCTGCAACTCTACACCACAGTTTGGAAATACTTGTTGAGAATTTATGAAGCACGCAGGCCTACACCACCAATCAAAAGTTTTAGGACATGTTGCTTTTCGAAAATGAGCATATTTTTACATAAATGAATCAGTGAATTTCTACATAAATGTGACCTAAAATATTCATTTAATGCAACAGTTGATAACCCAATTAAACAAATAACACAAAAAAGTATATAGTTTTTCATTCATTTACTGAACTAAGTAACATTAAACTAACATTAAATGTCTTTGCTGGCAAAAGTATGTGAACCTCTGCTTACAGGACACCCTTGACCCCCTTGAGCAGCAAGACTTCAACCAAACAGTTCTGTAACTGTTGATCAGCCCTGCACATTGACTTGGAGGAATCTTGACCCAATCCTCCTTACAGAACTGCTTCAACTCTTATGTTGGTGGGCTTTCTTGCATGAACACTGACATTATTGAGTGGAAGAAAGGACTGCAGATCCTCAGATGTTATGTTGAAGTTCTTTGTGATCTCCCAGGATATTCTACGCCTCAGTCTCTGAGTCATTTTTGTTGGATGACCACTCCAGGGAAGGGTAATAATGGAGTTTCCTCCATTTGTACGCTGTCTGCCTGACAGTGGATCAGTGAGGTCCAAACTCATCAGAAGTAGTTTTGGAACCTCTTCTAGCCTAATGAGCATCCTCTGCTTCCAACCTAATGAGAAGTCTCCAGAAATCTCATTTGACTCAAACATGGCATGCACTAACAAACGTGTGCAGTAAAGTCCAGACCTTGATGGTGACTCAGGTTGAAGTTTTTTAAATACAGTATGGTCAGCCACACTCACACCTGATTGGCATCCACTCGATTGAACCTCCTGACCCTAATTATGACCCTTACCAAACTGATAATTGTAGAGCAGTGGTGCACAGCTCCAGTCCTTGAGGGCCAGTGTCCAGCACAGTTTGGCAGTTGCCCCACCCTAGTCTAACACACACACTAAACCTGGTAATTAACAGATTAGTTGAGGTGTGTTTGAGCAGGTAAACCACCCAACTGTGCTGTACACCAGCCCGCCAGGATTGGAGTTGAGCACCCCTGTTGTAGAGGCTCACATACTTTTGCCAACATTTATTGTTGGATTACTTTGGTTCAATAAATGTATGAAAAACTCTATAATTGTGTTATTTGTATTATTGGGTTCTCTTTATCTATTTTGACTTGAATGAGGATCTGATCATATATTACCACCAAATGTTTATATATGTATTAAAAAAAAAAATTTTAAAGCTCTCCTGGAGCTTTAAATCAGGTGCTGCTGATGGAAATGAACCAAGTGATCCATTGAGTGCAGAGAAAAATCTGGAACCAAACCTTCTTCTAACTGTATTCTTCAAACCTACATATTCATAACTTTATTAACGGCCCCTTTTTATGATTTACTGTATTTATGTTTATTTAAATAGTGTTTTACTGACAAAAACACTCTCTGTCATGTCTCCCCCACTCTGGGGATTCTTCACTTGGCCCAGTCTCCTCCTTTCCCACACACCTGCAGCTCATTCCAAGGACTGCTACAGATACCCCTTTGTTTTCACTGTGAGTTTGAGAAGTCTCTGTGTTTGTCACCTTAGTTCTGAGCCTGTTTCTTCTGTTTGGTTTTCACGGGTTTTAACCCCTGCTACTCTCTTTGTTTTGTCTGATTATGGATCTGTATCTTTTCCTGCCTGTATGTTGACCCCTGTCTGCTACGACAGTGAGTATCAGAATGCCCCTAATAAGGTCACTTCGCGCTTGCAAGCTGCCTCAGCCCCTACATTACACTTGCTGTCAAGATAAATAGTTTCATGGCTTTTGCACAGTTCTGTTGTCACAATATTTCCTTTGGACCTTTAGAGTTTTGAGCTATATTCTTTGTGTCCCTGCATTTGAACCTACACTATGTTCCCAAAGGTATTCACTCACCCATCCAAATAATTGAATACAGGTGTTCCAATCACTTCAATGGCCACAGGTGTATAAAACCAAGCACCACATCCATAAAGACTTTGTGGAAGCAGTCTGCATGTGAAAGAATGGGTCACTCTCAGGAGCTCAGTGAATTCCAGTGTGGTACCGTGATGGGATGCCACCTGTGCAACAAGTCCAGTCATGAAATTTCCTTGCTACTAAATCTTCCACAGTCAACTGTCAGTGGTATTATAACAAAGTGGAAGTGATTGGGAACGACAGCAACTCAGCCACAAAGTGTTAAGCCACCTAAAATGACAGAGCGGGGTCAGCAGATGCTGAGGCGCATAGTGCGCAGAGGTCACCAACTTTTTGCAGAGTCAGTCGTTACAGACCTCCAAACTTCACGTGGCCTTTAGATTAGCTCAAGAACAGTGCATAGAGAGCTTCATGGAATGGGTTTCCATGGGCGAGCAGCTGCATCCAAGCCTTACATCACCAAGTGCAATGCAAAGCATCGAATGCAGTGGTGTAAACCGGCACCACTGGACTCTAGAGCAGTGGAGACGTGTTCTCTGGAGTGACGAATCGGGCTTCTCTGCCTGGCAATCCGATGGACGAGTCTGGGTTTGGTGGTTGCCAGGAGAACGTACTTGTCTGACTGCATTCTGCCAAGTGTAAAGTTTGGTGGAGGGGGGATTATGGTGTGGGGTTGTTTTTCAGGAGTTGGGCTCGGCCCCTTAGTTCCAGCAACTCTTAATGCTTCAGCATATCAAGAGATTTTGGACAATTTCATGCTCCGAACTTTGTGGGAACAGTTTAGGGATGGCCCCTTCCTGTTCCAAAATGACTGCGCACCAGTGCACAAAGGTCCATAAAGACATGGATGAGCGAGTTTGGTGTGGAAGAACTTGACTGGCCTGACCGCAACCCGACAGAATACCTTTGGGATAAATTAGAGCGGAGACTGTGAGTCAGGCCTTCTCATCCAACATCACTGTCAGACCTCACAAATGAGCTTCTGGAAGAATGGTCAAAAATTCCCATAAACACACTCCTAAACCTTGTGGAAAGCCTTCCCGGAAGAGTTGAAGCTGATATAGCTGCAAAGGGTGGGCCGACATCATATTAAACCTGATGGATTAAGAATGGGATGTCATTCAAGTTCATATGCATGTGAAGGCAGAAAAGCAAATACTTTTGGCAATATAGTGTAGCTTTGTTACCTGTTTTTTTCCCCATATGCCTTGTGCATTCCCACATGCCTTGTGCATACCTGTTTGCCTGTTCTCTGACCCCTGCCTGTTGTCACTATGAGTGTAATTAAGCTACTACGCACATGCAGTCTGCCTAAAAGCTCCTTCTGTTACAGTTATATATACACACACACACACACATTTTATACATATTGTAGTGTTTACTGCTATCAAAGATGACACACATCTCAGGCACAAATTGCTGTGGTTTATTAAAGGCCCCAGACACACTGTACCATAAGCAAGGCTTTGGGCTAACAGTTAGTTCTGGCATTAGTGCAGGTCTGCACTCTCTCACATCCGAGCTAAAAAGCTAAAAAAGAAGTGAAGTATGGGAGCTTTTTCTTAAAATGAAGGATAAATTAGTCACATACAACATGCAAGTCAACTTAACTTTCCACTGATGCATTTCCTTCCACCATCACAAAAGAAAACATACTGGTGTGGATTGTGAAGCAGCAGAACTGTCAGTAAATGGTGGCGTTCCCTTCATTCTGATGCGAACTCCTCCCAGAGGACGCACAGTACAGACTGTAAGTGATCTGTCAGAATGAGCCAACATTTCCCTTACAGCCATCACCAAGCTCACCATGTCACATTACTAGTGCCAGTCACTGCAATATTCTAAGCCTTATCAGTTTCTGGTGATTAGAAGTATTAACTTACTCAAAAAACCACTCCAGCTCAGACTGTCACAGCTAACTATATACTGCTTAATTAGCTTAAAAGATAAATCATTTAATAAACATTGTTTTCACATGAAAAAGCCATCCACTCAAGGGCATAAGAATGAGTCTGACATTGGCGGGGACACATTTGCTACTATGAATCTGCCACTGAAGTCATAGAGCTGCATAGCTGCTTGAAAACAATTCTAAAGGAAACTCAAGAGGCTTATGAGAAACTAAGCTTGTTGTATTATTTCTGTTTATTGATCCAAGAAAATGGCATTAAACAGTATGGAGACACTTGAAGAGGCGCTTACTTGTGTTCTTTGACGAAGCTGAAGTCTCCTTTTTCTTGTTCGAATTTGCCCGTTCCACCTTAAATAGTGCAGCAGTTATTAGTGCCAAAATGTTACTGCTGCACCATTTAAGGTGGAACGGGCATTCAAAGAAGACACTGGCGAATAGGAAGCTGACTTAAGCCTCATTAATCTCTGTGGCTAAAATCAGGCCGATATGTAATGAATTCCCATGCTAATCGCAAAGCTAATGACGCACTGTATTCACTAGCTAGCTAAATGGTTAGGTTAAACGAAACAATGTCTAAATTATGCTTTAAACATTACAGATGTCCTGAGGTAAACTAGCTAGCATTAACATCATCAAAAACTAATCCCGTCCGAATAGAGCTTAAGGCTACTCAGTAACGTTGTGTCCTGTGATCTCGGCTAACATTAACGGTAAACAGTGAGGCTGCGTCCCAAACAACACACTCTGGAACTTTACATACGTCACTGCTGAAAGCACTTGTAATGGTGGTGGGCTATATTTCACATACTATTTAGTGTGGCAGTGTGCAGTTTGGGACGCGGCCAACGTTACCTGATGTTCCAGAGTGTTTTTTGACGACTTGAGCATAGTTCATGTTAACGTTAGCAAACCCAAACCCTCCTAGCACTGTAACAAGACGTTATACACGTTTTCATAGCTGTAATTAGCCGTCGTTGCTATTCGATGTGCTCTTGTTACTGACCTCAGACGCTCCGACGAGGCCAAAGCTGAAGCCAGTGGAGCTTGTGATTGGAGGACATTCAAACAAAGCATGATTTTTCAAGTTTATTTGTCATTTGCACATCAGGACATGCATGCATTGAAATGCTTGCGGTGAGGCTCAAGTAATCGCTCTACAGAGAGTAAACAAAGTAAAAATAAAAATACAAGAAAATACTGAAACTGAAATATATTAAATATACACAAACTATAGGCAGAAGCTCTTTGTTTTTGAACAGGCACCTCAACACAAGCCCTAACAAAAGCTAAAGAAGGCCCAGCGTCACCCAACACACAACATAGCACGAAATGGGAAGTTTGTCTGATTTGCCGGCAAAATGCCTTTCAAAATATATTCCTTCTGATTCCACTGATTCCAGTGTCCCACCTGGTTTCTACACCAATGTGTCCTCTTGTCCTGAAAACCTGTTCACACAGAGCTCATCGATTAATCGACTACTCGGCTAACGTTACTCAATTCACACAAATAACTGTATATTAGCCCTATACACAATGTGTGTTGGTTCCGTTTACTTACTTGTGGCAATAGCCGTGTTGACATTTTATATTTTATTCATGTGAAAATTATGTATACATTTGAATCAGCAGCACTTTCTCAGTGTAGAATTATTTCTGGTTATATGTAATTTCATCATGCTGTCAGTAGAGTTGATGGTTAAAGGTGAACTCCAGTGGGTGGTCTGTGTTTCTTATGCTTGTTCTCGTATGACCATCATTTCCTATGTATAGTAATGGATATTTTTGCCCACAGGCCTTGACACCATCCCTCACAGTCTGGTTTAAAAACAGCAAAGCAAAGACAGAAAAGAAGAGTTCGAGGGGAGGAATCAGCTTGGTTCTTTCCCCTCACCAATTTCTCTGTCTCTTAAAACAGTTATTGAAGTTTTCCTAAAGCGCCGGCAGCGCGCCTCCAAACAGAATGAGCCATAATTAAAAATGAGCCCACCCTCACAACAGCAGAAATAATAAGTCAAAGTCAAAACAGCCCTTTTTCCCCCCCTGTGGGCTAATTGCAGTGGTGTGTGGAGTCTCTTTAGGGGAGGACATTTGTTTCTCTTTTCTGAAGATAAGAGAAATCTAGACCCTACATCGCTGATAAGGCCTTATCTAATGAGGCTGTAATTTGCCTGTCATCGTAGCTCTTGATTACGAGATACTCGGGTTCTTGTTCCGAGTTGTCAGGCGGTTGTCAGACGTAGTGTGTGAATGCACAGGCACACAGTCTGACGTCCTGAGACAGGCTATGTAATCAATTCATTTTCCCTTTCAACACTTTCCAATCTCATCTATTCTCACATCAAAACCACAGCCATCATCACCACCACCATCATCATCATCATCATCATCATCATCGGCAGACCACACGTTCATAAAGACTAATGTTGTGCCTCAGGCATGTCCATTTATACCACCTTCCTCTGTCTGGGGCCTCCGGTGACAAATATTACATTGTAAAATGGCTATGAGTAGGTTTGTTTTAAAGGGCCCATATCATGGAAAACTGAATCGCTTTTTTGAACGATATGAATATTGTTAAAGCTTCAGAACAAACCATTTAGTCCATACAGTCCATATACGGACACTAAGCTGCAAAAACAACTCGTTTTGAATTCATCATGGTTGAATACATTTACAGTATGCCAGACCAATTCAGCCTACAGGGGTTTAGCCATGACCATTCACACTGTTTCAACCAGGACTGCTTTTTGATTGATGTGCAATACAAAACAGCCAGTCAGAATAGAGGTCATTTACATTTATCAGTCTTAAAGTGACAGTAACAAAAAACAGCCGGTTTAATTGTAAGTGACAGAGAGGTTGGAAAAATCGTGATTTATTTAAGATTGGAAAACTGAAAGTGGCATAACACAGGGCAGCCAATCAGAATACAGCTCATTTACATAGATCGGCCTTAAAGGGCCCATTTCATTGAAGAAAAATTTCACTTGTTTTAAAAAATAGAAGTTTAATGTAATATGTTAAAGTTTCTAAATATATTACTCACTCACAGTCCATACAGTTAAAAATGAGCTGCAAAAACAGCCTGTTTTAAATTCATCTTGGTTGTGATGTCACAACAGTGAACACATTCACAGTACATATGCCAGCCCATTAAGTCTGCAGCAGTTTAGCCACAACCATTCACACTGTTTCAACCAGGTCTGCTTTTTGAATGAGACACAATACAAAACAGCCAGTCAGAATAACGGTCATTTACATATCAGTCTTAAAGTGACAGTAACACAAACAGCTGGTTTAATTGTAAGTGATGGTTGGAAAATGGTCATGAAAAAAAATGAATTGTGAATGTTTTCACTACATAAATGGCCACAAAAATATCTAAAAAATACAATTACAAAAAGTGTAGAATATGATTGTCATCGGTACATAAAACCACACAAATGTTAGAAGTGGACCTCAGGAAAAAAATAAATAAAATACAAGAAAAACATAAATGGTTCCTTTAAAGTAAAAGTCTGTCTTCCATCCTCACAGATTCACTCCAAAACCATGGAACAAAGGATGGCACCAGCAAGCTAGCTGTGTAGCACTCAGTTCATAAAATAGGACTCATCATATAACAACAGCACCCAGACTTATGTGGATGCTACTCAAACATGAGGTTTTACAGCTATCTCAAACCCTCAGGTGGCATCACCTTGGCTGACACAAATTCTAACATGACATTTTCTTTTTATATGAATCCAAGTCCTAATTAGCATTCGATAAATGTAGACTAACACTCACTTACACTCTTAAAAAAGAGAGAGGAAACTGGGAAGCACTGGAGCCTCGAGGGAGAGAGAAAAAGAGCCATGAAAAAAAATCAGAGAAAGCATTGATAAAGCAATGCCAGTAGACAGCTGTTCTTTCTGGTGGTCCATGGAGAACACTTATCTGCTTTAAATCAATCTCAGCTTAATTTAGGCTCAGAACTGAGGTCTGTTTCTTTTCATATTGCAAGCAAAAATAAAATGTTATTTGTTATAATTCACCATCTAATAATATAGTACACAAAACTATTACAATTATATCAATAATTAGTCTTGATTATCTGAAGTGCCAGTTTGAGTTAAGCCTCTGGGGTGCAGGTTTTAGTCAAGTCTCAAGTCTTTAGGAAAGGAACTAATCTTTAGGATAAGTTCTTTGAGAAGTGAGTCTGAGTCGGGCCTTGAGTCTCTGAGGTGTGAGTCCAAGTTAAGTCTCGAGCAGACTCACAATCTAAAGACACGAGACTTGACTCTGACTCGCATCTCAGAGACTCGAGGCCTGACTCGGACTCGCTTTTCAAAGACTTGAGATTCATCTTGGAATCGCACCCCAGAGACTCAAGACTTTGAAAAAAGTTCTTTACATTGTGGGAAAAAATCTTACAAACTTACACTAATGTTAAAAACATTTTCTCCTTCTGCTATAAGTTACCATTTTGTTCTGACAATTAGAACATAGAACATAACCCACAGAAAAGCACTAACCAATAGAATGGGACATTCTGGAGCAGCCACACTGGCCTAAGGTCACCATACCCAATGCCAAGCGTGGACTAGAGGGGTATAAAGCAACCCAGCACTGGCCTGTGGAGCAGTGGATCTGTGTTCTCTGAAGTGATGGAGCTCTATTCAATACCTCTGGGATGAGCTGGAGTGATCCAGAACTATCCAGAATCCAACATCAGCTGACCTCACTAATGCTCTTGTGGCTGACTGCAATCAAAATCTTCATAGCAATGTTCCAACATCTAGTATAAAGCCTTCCCAAAAGAGTAGAGGCTGTTACTGCACATATAGTTTAACTTACCTACGAGCCAGTATTAGTCTGAACGTTAACAGTCATTAAGCTGTGAGTTTGGTCTACCACAGAGTTGAATCCAAAACTTTTTCAGTTTCAGGAATGAGATGAAAAAGCTCCACCCTCCAGATGATCTGGATAGCGTGAGTCAGACATCATACATTCCTCACTAACACCTTTCCACCATTTCTTAGTCTAATGGCTAATTCACTGCTACTGCTGTTTTCACTGCGGGCTTGCAAGTTCCTCCTCTGTTTGACAGAAGAAGGAACGTTTAGAGATGAGTCCTGGGGACCCACTGACTTGCACACTCACCTGATGAACTAACGAAGAGCTTAATAATTACTGATGAGCTGGATCAGGTGTGTTGGGCCGGGAATAGTTAAAGGGGAACTCCACTGATTTTCCAAACTTTCTATATAATTAAATGGTTAAGATGTAAACACAGTCATTCAGAGTGATTTGGTGTGAAATGCTCCATTCTAGAGAAACTCAGTCAGAATTCTTCATGCCCCCAAGCATATGATGGGCGTTGTCAGCACTTCTAGAACACTGATTATAAAATTTAAACTAATTAGAGAGAGCCTGTAAACAACAACAACAACAACCAGTGTATATTAACTGCTTAAACAGCACAGTAACAAGCTGACTGGATGTCAGTCCATTATGATATAATTTTACTCATTTTTGTTCATTCATTCATTTGTTTTTTATGAACTGTTTGATTTTTTTCACCTGTTTCCTATTAAATAGTTTACTTCTGTAAATGTTCATTTTAAAATACACTATAAGGTTAAATGTATGCAGACACCACTTTTAATTATTAAGTTCAAGTATTTCAGCCACATCCATTGCTAACAGGTGCATAAAATCAAGCACATAGCCATGCAATCACCATAGAAAAACACTGGCAGTAGAATGTGTCGTACTGAAGAGCTCAGTGACTTTAAACGTGGCACTGTGAGATTTCTGCCCTGCTGGATCTGCCCCAGTAAACTGTAAGTGCTATTACAGTGAAATCTAGGAGGAACAGCTTAGCCACTAAGCTACAGACCACGCAAACTTACAGAACTATAGCCAGTAGCGCATTAAAATCATCTGTCCTCCATTGCATCACTCACTGAGTTCCAAATTGCCCACATAAGAACTGTATGTCAGAAGCATCATGACATGGGTTTCCATGGCCGAGGAGCTGAACATGAGGCTATAACAACTATGGACAATGCCAAGCGTCGGCTGGAGAGGTGTAAAGCACGCTGCAACTGGAATGTCGATCAGTGGAAATGTGTTCTCTGGACTGATGAATCATGTCACTATCTAGCAGTCTGATGGACTAATCTGGATTTGGCAGATGCCAGAAGAGCGCTACCTACTGGAATGCATAGTGCCAGCAGTAAAGTTTGGTGGAGGAGGGATAATGATCTGGGACTGTTTTTCAGGCTTTGGGCCCCTTAGTTCTGGTGAAGTGTAAGGTAAATGCTACAGGATACAAAGACCTTTTAGACAATTATATGCTTCCAACTTTGTTCGAACAGTTTAGGGAAGGCCCTTTCCTGTTCTACCATGACTGTGCCCCTGTGCACAAAGTAAGCTCCATAAAGACTTGGTTTGATGAGTTTGGTGTGGAAGAACTCCAGAGGTCTGCACAGAGCCCTGACCTCAACTCCACTGAACACCTCTGGGATGAACTGGAATCAGTGCCATCATCTGACCTTACAAATGCTCTTTTGACTGAATGGGCAATAAAAATTCCCACACACTCCAAAATAATGTGGTAACTCCAAATTATCGCCCATGGTTTTGGAGTGGAGATGTCCAACAAGCTCATACAGATGTGAAGGTCAGGTGTCCACATACTTTTGGCCATATAGTGTATCCCTGTACACAGAGATCTTAGACAGATAGACCACTGTTGTTCTGATGGTGCTTTTTGTTTATACCAACTTGATTAAAAACTTCTGAAAAATTATTTTCATATATAAAATGTATTATGAAGTAGGCTATGCATTGGTGAGGTAAGTATCATGTTATATTTTTGCCATATTATCCAGCCTTAGGCTGTATAATATGCCCGAAATACCATATTGTGAGTATTTTGCTCTATATTATTATCTATATTAGGTTTATGCTTTGCAATACACTACAATACATTGTCAAAACCTTGATAGGACATGATTAAAGACCAGCCTGCATTTATTTAATTTAATTTATTTATTTATTCATTTATTTATTTATTTATTTTTAACACTTGATTCCTGCAAAAGCTTTAATTCACCACAATGTCCACAGAAACACCTCTGATTGGTCAGGATGCTCACACAACACAGTAAAAGAGTCAATTAAAGGACATATTTGCTTACTGACGTCTTCTGTGGTATCATGATAGCCAATGTTGCTACAGCAATAATGATTAATAAACAATACATACTACAGACATGTAAGGTGGTGGGGAAGTAAACTGTACTTCAACCTTTAACTTGTTTAGTTAAGACAGTGAATAGTTGTTCATAGAAGGATCAGTAGATATGCAAACACATAATTTAAAGTCTTAGTTTTTTTGAGATAAACATCAACATGTATTAGACTTTAATCTGCAATGTAGGATAAGAATAAAGTTTCAGTGCATTGGAATTCCACACTGCAGGTGCATTGAAAAAAACTGCACCGCCTTTATTTGGTTCAAATGTGTACAACTGTTCCACATGAATAAAATATGATGCATCGACACATTTCTTCTTTCAGTTTACACACTTTTGGTAAGAACTGAGTTGATGTAGTATATTTTATTCATGTGGAACCAATGTCCACTTTTTACAGCATGGGCAGTTTTTTAAAAACTAATTTCCTGCCAACTGGGTTTCAGTGGCATAAATGTGAGGCAAAGGTTTGGGACCACCTAGCTTTTTAACTTAGCTTTTTAGTGACAGTGCAAGGTTGGGACCAAGGTGTGTCCCAAACCAAGGGGTCCTGATGGATCTGGGACCCCTTAATTAACCTCTCGGACCCACTGAATGTCTCAATTAAAGTTCTGAGGGTCCCTGAAAACGACATTATGCTGTTTGTTAGTGAAAAAAATGCACATTTAGGGAAAGGTCATTGTTTAGCCTGCTTCACTCAGGAAATGGTGAGTTTCCAAAAGAAAAATAAGCCTACATTTTGTCACCACTGCAGATGGAAAGCGTCTATTTAGCAAGGGAGTTAGCATCTACTCAACGCTGGAGTAGCCAGCCACCCCCCACCCCCCAAATACCAGTGGGTATTTCACACACTAGTTGGGAGTAAAGCCCAGGCCGTGACCAATTTACCCCCTTGTTGTGATGTTAGCACTCACACATTTTAGGTGTTTAATCCACCTTTGAGTTTCAATATGTGCTTCTAACATCAGTCAAATTTTGCATCATTATTTACACAAAACCTGCTCTTCATGCCAAAGAAGACACACTGATGAACATGAAGCTGAGAGATAATAAATATACCCACAGCATGAGCACACAGCTGTTCAGCACTAACAAAACCTTTGCACAGATTACTTACTGAACTGAAAAGAAACATTATTTGGAAATTTCCAAAAAGGCAAAGCATCCTCGGACTTTTGATAGGCAGCGTATATCACCACCGTGGGTGAGTCAGATGTAGCAGTTCAAAGCAAAAGTAGAGGCTTAACTTACTGTGGGAGCAAACACTATATCTAGACTTGCCTGCTGCAGGATCCACCCACTCCTGTTTCTGCCGAGATTTTAACAGCCTACACAGGACAACACAGGGCAAGGACTCAGGAGAGTGATGCATATGATAATACGCAAGTTTATACAGCTGCTAAAAGAAACTAACATGAGGTGCAACTTCTGATAAGAAAAGAAAGTTAAAAGAAACAGATACTGGTGTCTCCGTTTAACCCTGGGCAAGAGAACAGAGCCTAATTCAAACATGATGTTTTACTGCCCTCTAGTGGCCCTAATGAGGCACAACAGGGAACAGTACTATATCTTGCCGGTCTTAAATGCTCTTTATTGATCCCAGAATTGATTTTTTAAAATAAAATATGCCGACGTCAATCATGTCTGCATCTGTTTAGTTTAAAAAAAGAAAAATATTGTTTATGCTTATTTCAGCCTATTTAATTCATAGGAAATGTTGCCATTTGTTATGCTCAGGTCAACATGGGACCTTTATTTTGAAGGGCGGGGCTAGGTTTTACAATGTGGCGATTGTAGTAGAGAATGTTCTGATTATAGCTAGTGAGTGAGCCTAGCAGACTAGCTAACAATAAGAGCCATGATCTAGGCTGAGGACATTTTCCCTCCTGTATTCTGTCTGCTGTGTAAAGCTGAGTCCTGGACAGGAACTTTGTCTTAATCCCATGTCTTATTTTTACCGCCTACCCCTTGTTGTTGAATGTCTCGTTGCGTAGTGGTTGAAATCTTCCTCTAAGAATGGGACCCTCAAATAAAGAAGAACATTAGCTTACTTCATTAACAGGCTACTAGCGCTGCTCTATAGGCGACCCTGCCAGTCTGCAGTGACAGCAGAGGAGCAGTAAAGTTCAGCAACCCCGCTGCTGGTCTTTAGTTCATTTAGGGCATCATATGCCTTCAAAGAGGGGGGTGTGACAACTATTTAGTATCTCCCACCCCTAATTCTTCAGTGATATGAAGCTGAAGTCAGATATTCGCCAGCTTCTCACTCGAATTCTCCAGTTTCACGTTAAATAGTGCAGCAGTTCTGACGACTGAAGCGCCAGAACTGCTGCAACATTTAAGGTGGAACGGGAAATTTAGCTAGCTAGCTACAGAGACACCAGCATACTACTAGTAATTGTAATGCTTGTTATGAAGAAAAGGACCATAATGCATTGAAACGACATTGAACTAAGATAATACAATGGTTACTGTAATTTTTAACGGAGAAAATTTGTGGGCTTCTTTGGTAGCCATCTTGTCGGTTTTCCTGTTTTCCTCATACCACTCAGTTTGGAGTGTGTCTTCCTAACGGGGAACAGTCCTACACCTCGCTGGTCATGAACTCGGTTTATTGATGCCTAAATAAATTTTTCACTAAAATACATTATTCTTTCTTTAACGTGATAATTTGGCTAAAAATCCAAAACAGTTCCCCCCTTAGCCGAAATGTAGTTGATGATCTGAGACATGTAGGTCAGCGTAATGGTGTTTTAAGTTCGGAGGAAATTAAGGTGAAAATTGTTTTGTTTGTTTCCAGTCTTTTCTTCTACTTTGCTTTTTTTATTTTATTAGATATAGGTTGTAAAGCTTTTTGTCACTAAATTGTACAGTACTGCCTTCTCTACCCATTTAATATTAAACAATTCTTCTATCAACTAATGTAGTTCATTTACAGTAGTTAGTCTATCATTGTACACCGATCACATAACATTAAAAAGGTCTATTTTATTTTTTTTTTAACATTATAACCATCTACAGTTACAGACTGAAGTCCATCTGTTTCTCTGCATACTTTGTTAGTTCACTTTTACCCTGTTCTTCAATGATCAGGACCCCCACCGGACCAACACGGAGCAGGTAAAGCCAATGCATTACATTGATTCTACCCTGAGTAAGGGGGATTTATTCTCCTTCACATTGTGGCCAAGAACACTCCATGATAAAGTCACAGTAATGCACAGCCTCTCCTGGTTTAATACATCTTCACTATATCGATAGCTTAAGTACGCTATGACTATGCCAATCTGTTAGTGCTTCTATGGAGCTTTCAGTATTTTGTTAGCACCTAAAAAGACATTCGAAGCTTGTAACAGACATTTAAGTGTCATGTTGCAGTTTTAGAATGAATCCTTCAGTAAAGCCAAACTGAATATTATCGGAGTAGTGTTAGCCTGTTAGCTACTGAGCTGTGCAGCCTAGGCCTAGTCAAATGAAACCTTTTACTTCATATACACATTTACTTAGTATACATACAATTTGTAACATCAAACATTTAATTTTACTTCCAATATATGCAACTTTTAACTACAAACTTATACAAGATCCTGCTGGTGTGGGTTTCCTCTCTTTCAGTGATGCACACAAAAGCGGTTTGAGTGCTAAGGAGCTTGTGGAGAATCTTCAGTCTGCCAAACACAGTGAAAACCCTATCATTTAAATGTGAACTAATTACTGAGCTGATTCATCAAGAATGTACATTTTGTTTCATTTTTTAATCAAATAATCTAGACAGCCCTAATGTACAGTACTATTCAGTAACAACAATAAAGCAGTATTAAGACTTTGCAAATAAATGATGTCAAATTATACTGTGAGATATGAGGGAGATACAATGTCTACAAGTAGACACAGATCAACTTCTTTTATCTTGATAGTTTAATAAAAAAACGTATTGATCCCATTACGTTAACCTGATAAATTCACAACTGCACACAGTTGACCTCATACATTCTTCAAAACACAACAACATTAATACGAAAACGAAACATGTTAGATCACATATTTGGCATACATCATTACCATACACACAGACAAAAAAAATTAAGTTATTTAAAAGTAAGCAGAGTTCATTTATGTGGGTACTGTGGCCCAAATGCATAAAAATCATTACTGTCACCTGAAAAGCCAGAAGCTAAAGAGTGTAGGAGTCAAACTCCCTGCATTTACACACAACTTCATTAGGCCAAGAGCCACACTGACTCCGATGATTATACTTGTCACTTACAAACAGACAAAAGTAAGGCAATTACAAGACATAAAAGTGCTGAGGGATAGTTTTTTGAAATTGTCATCACATACAAACTGAGGTTATGTATGAAGGTGAGGTTAAACCTCTATACATAATGCTCTCCCTTTGGGCCTTTAGACAAGAGAGAAAACATTATCACTACGTGTCTACAACATTGTCTCTGAGGAATCTGTTTTTTTTTTTGTTTTTTTTTGAAATGGCACTGATCAATCCACAAGCCTATGTACAGTTAATTCAAGCCACTACGACTGGAAGCTGTAGGCTGCTGAATCCATGGCATCAGTCTTCAGGATTACACAGAAGAAATAAAAAAATTCCCAACAAAGTCAGAAAAAAATGCATTATAGGACTAGATTACTGCATGTGCACGTGTGTTACATAATTATGTGCTAGCATGATGCTGGTTATATAAGAGGAAACCACAATAAGGCATGGGTGAGCTAAAAGCACCCTTTACATCACTGGAGGTCACACAATACCACATCTCACCACAGGAGGGCACCAGATCTGTTTGATTGTTCTTACCACATCACAATTTTCCTATTTCAACACCCTTACCAACAACATTACCTCCTGGATTAGAAAACTAAGAAAAAAATCAAGACCGTAACTCAAAGCTGGGGCTGAAAAGAAACCTCTGCATGGATAAATACAGCCCTTGCTGTGTTCAGAAGTGGACAAAATTGAGAGTTGGCGATGAAAAAGACTAGCTGGATCTGCCTTCAGCCTCCAGTTGGCCCTGAATGCTGGTGTCTGCTTGCTGGCTGGCTGGAGAGACAGCGCTGGGTGTGTATGGAGGTGGGTCATCAGTGATGGTGCTGGAATCGTTTCCCTCGGGGATGGCGATGCTCAGAGAGGCATCAGTGTCATCGTTCTGAGCGTATTCACTATATGGAGGAGGCTTCAAGTCATTTGCTGTAAAGAGAAGAAAGAAAGAGAGTTATAGTGGAGATACAATGACATACTTAACCTTTAGTTGTCTAGAGCTATTACTGTTGTATTTCTATGTTATTTACATATAATAACATAATACATGAAGTCTTATGCTAAAGTCTCAACATCACTGATCAAATTTCATGTGTTTTTTTTAATTGAAAATAACATCTTCTACAGGGAACACAGTGAAATATAGCATTTAAATGTATTTTTCTATATTTAAATATATTTCTCTGCAAATTATAGTACACAATTTCAAATTTTTCCTATTTGATTCCAAGTCCATTCCTGCCATGGAGAGGAGAAAAAATAGCCAACACATTTTTTATAAACTTTTGTGGCAGCAGTGCCAAAGTAATGACTTAGTTATCTTAAAATAATTACTTATTTTCAAAAAAATTCTCCTTTAAGTGGCAGCAAAGGTCTTCCACAGATTATATATGCAACTGTACGCAGGACTATACAGATCTGAAAGTTCTAAACTACAATTTTTTGTTTCTTTTACCACATAACACTTCATAAAGGTTAACCCTATATTAAGAGTGGAAAGCAGAGGCACCAGCCCACTCAACTCAGAAACATGTCACAACCGGCACGGCCTGGAAAACACCCTGCAGAGCTCTATGCTGTCCCTGAGCTGGTATAAACAAGCTGACCTGCATCGCGGCACTTGCACTGCTGCTTTTACTGCTCAGTGACTCATCGAAAATATGAGATATTGTCCAACTTCAGGAAACCTGCATGCATTCTGCTAGCCACTGCACACCTACACATACAAGCCTGCTTGTGTTTAACAATGGAACAGGTTTGTTCTAGGTTTGCTTGCTTTGGGGCCCCAATGGTTCCCCAGGGCTGCAATTTGTACCTCATAATGATTCAGTTTGATTACGATTTCTAGGGAAATGACTGAGTGCATGATTAAATCTCAAAATTGAGCCCACTTTGATTTCTTTTTTGTTATTTTAGTGTGATTCAGAATTGCCTTTTATGATTTAACTTATTACTTTAGATTTTTACTTAAATCATTTTATCTAGTGAAAATGTCTTATTAAACTGGGAAACAAGCAAAACTCTCTGCAAATGGAATAAGACTTTTCCTACATAAAATGACAAAGTTAAAAAATCTAAATCTAATCTAAATATGAGAAATATTAATTATTTCTCTAGTTTGAAGATCATTTCGCTTTCCAAGATTGCATGCAGTCCTCCAAACATGTTCTTTAACAGCATGATATTGTCTAGTTTAAAAATCGTGCTTATCAATAACATCAAGCCGAGAGGACAAGACAACTGAACAGTCCCACAACCCCTTCTCTCAGACATACAGATGAAAAAAAAACAAAAAAAAACTCACTATTGGAGTGTGTTCTTAAACGTGAACCCCAGTTTTCCCAACACATTGCAACGATTTCAGAAAATATTTACATGTTTATTCTGGATTAGTTGTTCTGCTGTTTTTTCTTTGGCGGCCAAGCAAGAGGTAGCGAGGCTGAGAGTGACGGAAGAACCATTCCATGTATGAGGCAAAGCTAGAACCAGATACAGCTCAACAGTTTGGTAGAAACTGCTGTGTCTTCTTCAATAGCATAAAACGCTACAATATTTACAAGCTGTTTAATAGTAATGGAGTCCTATCCAGCTCTCTCTCTGTTCTTTTTCTCCTTCTACATATTGCCATCGGGTTACTTACCCTTCAACAACGATATCCGATAACATCGCCCAGGCTTACTACACAGCTCATAAAATACCTACATTTAGAGTCAGTTATTCATTCAACCTAAGGAGAAACTGTAGAACACGACTCAGTTTATATCACAATACCTACATTTACAGAGTTAATTTCAATATTTACTTTATATCTCACACTGATAGGACAGATCTAGGATAGAATTGTTTATTTTTGTTGCTAATCAACTAATCGAATTCAGTGTTGTTGTTTTCACATTTGGAAATAGCCCAATAACTTTATTTTGGCCAAAAAATAACTTTATTGAACATTGTCAGTGATTTTAATAGATCTTAACATTCCAAAATCAATGTGGTAGCGCCGCACCCTTTTGATTTATCTCCTTCGTTTCCTCAACATCATCCCTCGCTCAGTAATTACTCTAGCTCCTTTAGAGATACATGAAGCAACGTGCTTCATGAGGTAAATTAGTAATGTGTTGACTATTGTTATTATGAATCATGCTTTCAGGTACAGCTGAATTACATGCTACAACTAGCTGGTTCTTGATATATTCCCCAACCTTGGTCCTCACTTCTCAGAAGCTATTGGCAAGCTACTCTTGAGCTTAAATAGGTGTGTTAAAAGTATAAAAACACTAAAATATGCCAGTACTATCCAGCCAAGCTTAGGCTGGGCAAAGTCTCAACTTCAAACGAAGTGACTGTACGTCTTTATAGCCTCATTCGTTATCGTTTTCCCCGCAAACGGTCCAAAATGAATTTGGTGCATTAGCATCCTCTAGTGACAACCTCTATTTTATGTAGCTATCAGCAGTTGTTTTATATTGAATATGTTCTTTCCTCTTGTTTCATTTTCATTTTTGTCTTCAATGTTTTTGGGTTTTTTAGTTTGTAGGGGTGTTAGTTTGTTCATTAGCTTTGTTTTTTTAGTTTGTTAATGTCATTTTCCTTATTTTTTCTTCTTCTCTTATGCTAGCCATCAACTAAAAGCAGCCAACAGCAACTCACAAAAAACACACACACACACACACACACACACACACACACACACACACACACACACACACACACAGCCATACACAGACGTGATGTTACCCCTACATGGTACTGCACTGCATTATTGCAGACCAGCATCAAACAGCCCACAGCCCTGTACAGACACATGGCCCAGAGGTTGGGAGTCTACAGCGTACTTTCTCTGAAACAAATTTTTTGTGCTAACAAACATTTACCTATTGATTATGTGAGCTTTCTCCCCAACACTTCAGCAAGCCAGTTCACTTAGATAAATCTATAGCCAGTTGGCTAACTTCCGCCCAAACCGGGGCTTCTTGCGCCCAAGCCGAGGCTTTGTTCTGCGGTGTTGCAGCTAGATGTCACATATGCAAGTCAAGCGTTCCTGAGGAGCAGGGTTGAAAAATTCTGAACTGAGCTACAACAATAATTCAAATGACAAAAAATAAAATATAAGGCAGAACTATTTGTGAGAAGCCAGTGTACTGGACATTTTTGTGTTTTTCTCCAGTGGTTACACAGTCAAATCACAATGCTGACTCCTATCCAAAGATCAAAACTTATCATCTTGTGACGCACTTAAAACTTTAAAATAATCTATCAATGAACCAGCCAGCAAGTGACTACTATCCATGACGTCTACCTTCCTGTTTCCATCTTATGAGAAAACTTTAATGACCTGCAGAAAACACAAATGCCATTGTTGCCAAGTCATTTCCTTGGCATAATGTCAATTCATATGTAGGTTTGGAAACTTACAAGGCCACATGAGTGCAATTATTTCATCAGCTCTGCGGTACATGACAGTGTTACTGATGGAGGCAAAAAGGCAGCAGAGATGGAGGTTAAAATGCAGCAGAGAAGATACATTTTCACATTCTGACATGCATATTTGTTTACTGGAACTATAATACTATTAAACTAAACCCACTTTAGATCACCTTAAGTAGTAACAAGTTATGTTGTTTGTGGCTTTAGCCTAGACTCTCTGCTTTAACCTTTGCCTTTGAGTCTGCAGAGTATATTTTTTGACCTGATACCACTGCACTTCTACTTAAGTTTCTTTTTGAAAGAATACGTTTACTAGAGTCAGCTGAAGTTATCTACTGATAATGCGGAAACCTGGTTTGTAGAAGCATGTACTACAGAACGTGAACCGTTAGCCAGAAGGGAAGGAAATGGTGATCAGGCAGGTTTTTTTAGTTCTTGTGTCGCTCTGAATGCAACATAGTCACAGCCACATCCTGTCGGCTGATTACATCCAGCATTCCGCGCTGTTTAAAAATAAAAACCTTGAGTCTCCCCCTGAAGTTTGAAACCACTAGTCTAGATTTATCACTGTTAATTTGATAGAACATTTCAATGTAATTACATAATAAACTACATTTACATTCCGTAGTGACAGGTTTAAGTCTGCACTTCTCACTTCTGTTATAAATTCATAAAACAAGATGATGTCATAATGGGCAGCCATCCAATCACCTACTTGGTTATTATGGAGTTTATGCAGTTACGATGGTAGTTGTTGTTTACAGGCTCTTTATAATTGGACTAAATCTGTCTTTTAATGATCCACACAGTTGTTCAGTGTTCTAGAAGTAATGATGTTATCCACTTTGTACTCAGGAAAGACATAATTCATCACAAAAACGATAACACTGTCATGACGCCCACACCTAGTTATAAAGAAGCTGGCCATTTTAAACGTTCCAAAGCCACAGTATAAGAGAAAAAGAGCTTTCACCAGCTGTTCTCAGTCCACTCAATGGCTCCAAAACTCCCCACACTGGTGAAAGAGTCTCGCAGGGTGTCATAATGAGAATGTCTGGGGACAATCATGAGAAATTTTGGCTAAATGTGGGAGGGAACAAAGACTTATTGGGGCTGTAAACAAATTGAGTGTGAAACTTCTAAACCAATCCAACATCTCAGGAAGATGGAGGTCAAAGTAGGGGTACTGTGCTCATAAACACTGTCTGACAGACAACAAGCCTGTCCTTAGCTCATAAGTAACATAAGTTAGCTGAAAAGTCACAAATATCACCTGTTGTTAAGAAACAAGATGTTAGGTGATGACAGTGTTATGCTACCTAGGCTTGTAAACAAATGTATGTATATTGTTACGCATAAACATGAATGCAAAAGCGCTCTCAAGGTGCTCTGATAAAATAAACCATGGATGCTCAAATATTTCATAGACTTAATGTATTCTCATAATTACAAAAATATGCATTGTATTTCACTGTTTAATGTACTCTTCACTTCATGTTCACTTTTAAGTCGGCTTTTTACCCACCTAGCACAGCTGACAGTGGTTCGTTTTCACTTTCTCATTCTAGGTTTAGCCTAAACACAGACATCTGAAGCATATAATACATTCAAACAATATATTTTTTACTTTATACAATGCAGTTTTACACTTTTAGACTACTACAAACTCTGCTATAGAGAGTTGTTCTTAAACGTAGACTTAATGCGTCCTAGGCGTAACAAGTTGTCCTGAGACGTGTATACTCATTGCAAGATGATGTCTAGCCCCACAAGACTAGTGAATAAACATCAGTGAATCACTCATGCTACCAACTAAACTTCATACAAGTTTATGAAGACTGTTATTTTTCCAAGTTTGAGACTCATCTGCCCCTTGGACACATCTTCCGCTTACAATCTGGTGCGTGGCACGCTAAAATAGTCTTTGCAACATGTCCCTTCTGAAACCTGATAATTAAGAGACATCAATCTAAATTTGGATGATGTGCTGGTCTCAATCCGAGGCAATTTTTGCCCTCACTGGCTGACATGCAGGGATATTTTATAAACAAATGGGGGCACTTCGCAAAACATAACACTGCAACTGAATATTAAGCTTAAAAATTAAGCATTCAGATTTAATGTCTTTTCTGTTTTACTGAAAATGGTATAGAAATGGTGTTGGTGAAGTCTGCAAAGCGATGATATTCGTTCCCACTGGTTTATTTCATTTAGTAGTTTGTTCCTGATTTATTACATTCACAGGGGCACTTTTTTGCCTCTGTCCTCATGTTTTAAATGGCAAAAACACTGAATATGGGGGCATTTCTACCCTTTGCCTCTGTTTATTTGCCCCACTTAACCACGTGCACAGCTCGATATACAGCCAAAAATACTCTCTCGAATAAAAATAGCAGAGATTTATGTTGATGTCTTTAACCTCTCAATGACCTAAGGCCATGTAAACTGCTACAACTTTCTGCAAACAATCCCCTCCAGCCAGCTGTCCCCAGGCTTAGCAAAGAGTTTAGGGATTGAGCTTTGTTATAAATTTCTTACACCTAAAATTCCTCACAGATTTTCATGTTCAAAAGACTGTAAACCCTGTATATGACAGAACACAACTTCAGAAAATAGTTATGATGTTAAAATGAATTCATTCATTAATTTTTGCATTTACTGTGATGTAGTAAATGAAACAGTTCTTGCCTATATGGATCATTCTATTGAATTGGTTAGTCAGATTTTCAGACTTGAGAATATTTTGGATTTTTAGCTAACTTGGACTTTAAACTAGAATCATTTTGCTCTGAGTGACCCTATACCTTAATTATGTTAATTTATGAATCACTTTGCTTTGAGTGACCCTATACCTTTATGTTAATTTATGAATCACTTTGCTTTGAGTGACCCTATACCTTTAGTATAATAATTTACGAATCATTTTGCTTTGAGTGACCCTATACCTTAATTATGTTAATTTATGAATCATTTTGCTTTGAGTGACCCTATACCTTAATTATGTTAATTTATGAATCATTTTGCTTTGAGTGACTCTATACCTTTATTATAATAATTTACTAATCATTTTGCTCTGAGTGACCCTATACCTTTATTATGTTAATTTATGAATCACTTTGCTTTGAGTGACCCTATACCTTTATGTTAATTTATGAATCACTTTGCTTTGAGTGACCCTATACCTTTATTATAATAATTTACGAATCATTTTGCTTTGAGTGACCCTATACCTTTATTATGTTAATTTATGAATCATTTCACCCTATACCTTTGTTAATTTATGTATCATTTTACTTTGAGTGACCCTATACCTTTGTTAATTTATGAATCATTTTGATTTGAGTGACCCTATACCTTTGTTAATTTATGAATCATTTCACTTTGAGTGGCCCTATACCTTTGTTAATTTATGTATCATTTCACTTTGAGTGACCCTATACCTTTGTTTAATATTTATGAATCATTTTCACTTTGAGTGACCCTATACCTTTATTATGTTAATTTATGAATCATTTCACTTTGAGTGACCCTATACCTTTGTTAATTTATGAATCATTTCACTTTGAGTGACCCTATACCTTTGTTAATTTATGAATCATTTCACTTTGAGTGACCCTATACCTTTGTTAATTTATGAATCATTTCGATTTGAGTGACCCTATAACTTTGTTAATTTATGAATCATTTTGCTTTGAGTGACCCTATACCTTAATTATGTTAATTTATGAATCAGTTTGATTCGAGTGACCCTATAACTTATGTTAATTGGCACTAATGAGAACAAGGGTAAAATAAAGCCAAAATACTGAATAATTTAACATTCTGCTACAACTCAAGGACCTCCAATTGATCGTTTTTATGTGTAACGGTTATGATACTCAAATATTTATGGACATGTAATTACATTTCAAATCGTAATCACAATTGGTCAGAAAAATTTGCGATTCGATTTTTTTGCCATATCGTTCAGCCCTAGTACCTACTATTAAAATAGTGTGTTGTGTAGCTATGGGATGAGGAATTAAAACGTAGACCCCCATACAGACCCTGAGAGGCTGTGACAGCATTCTGAAATCACCAAAAGCAGACATTTATCTCAGAGGTTATTGGAGCTGTTGGTCTTACCTCCAGACACAGCCTCGTATGGAGGAGGCATGTCTAGATGAGAGAGGGATGAAGCTGGTGGAAGAGAGGCGGAAGGTTCACCCACTGATCCGTCATCCTGCACTCCATACCAGCTTGGCCAGATTGATGTCTGTGGAACAGAGCAGAAGTGGGAGTTAAAATCACCCACACACAGTGATGTCAAATATAAAACATACTGAGATGGAAGATCTTAATTGCCACTTTTCATCATGAAAACACGATAAACTGATGGTGAGAGAACAGAAATGTTAACAGATTCTTAACAACACTAGTTGCATTAGTTGCTCCAACTACTAATTCATTGTTTCAATCTCATACACACAACGCACCCCCCAGCTTTGGAATAACCTACCAGTCAGTGTTCGTAACTCAGACGCAGCCTCCATCTTTAAGTCTAGGCTAAAAACGTACCTGTTTAGTCGAGTTTTGGTTAATTAGTTTTCCTGTTAGAAATAGGTGCAGATCTGGGGGTTCACGGACAGAGAGTCTTATGATAATCTGGAAATGTTGGTGCTGTCAACCCACTGCTCTTATGCATTCACTCAAGTTTGTTCACGATGGAGCAGAGGGGTGCTGACTTCTCAGGGAGCCCTCATGTCCTGTTACCTTCTGGCTCTCCCTCTTAGTTATGTTGCCATAGCCAGGCCTACCGCTGCACTCTGCCAACTCTCTGTTCTGTTCGGTCACCCATAACAGAACTAACTATCTGTCCCCCTGTATCTATGTAACTATCTGTCTCTGTAAAGCTGCTTTGTGACAACATCTGTTGGTGCTATATAAATAAATTTGATTTGACTTGACATCCTAAACACATCAGTCACCAGGCACCAGTCTTCAATTTCTAGCACAGTAAGAAATTTATGTTCTCTACTTTTTAATTCATATCATACATCAAGACTTTGCAGTCTGCAAGAAACCATGGGGTTTCAGCTCAGCATGAAGAAAACAAAGGCTATGACAAGAGCAAAGAGCAGTAACAAACATTTATGGTGAAGATGTTTAAATGGTGGACAGTTTTTGCCTGCTTAGCAGTCAAGAAATACGACAAGGATGAATGAGCTTGAAAAGATCTTCACATGTAATGACTCTACAAACAAAGATCAGAATTGTGCTGGTTGTGGTATTTTCTGTGATTATGGACGTCAAACTGGACAATAAAAAGAGTACACTTTACGTCCAGAAAAAAAGGGATCTGGGACCAAGTCAAGTCTCCTTTCTCACTCAAAGGCCAGATAACCAAACTGAAGCTCTTATTTAGACATATTATGCAATGACAAGCCAAACCAATTCACTAGAAAAGACAGTTATGCTTGGAACAGTTGAATTAGATGAGGATGACAATCAGAGAAATCATAAACAAGCCATTAAGAAGCCTGAAGACCCAAACAGATGACAGGACATTCTGGAGAAACACTATCCATATGGTCACCAGGAGCTAGAATCCACTTGATGGCACTTAATAATAATGTAAGCCTGTGGGCCAGACTCAGTCCATGAGCAAGTTTTCTCCAGCCCCAAAACATCCCACATTTTCAATTGTATTAAAATCATGTCCAATCTATAAAAAGCACTGAATAATGTCCTACCACAAGGAGCTACAGAAACACACAACCACATTCTAGCACTACCTAATAAAAAGCGTCATTTTCTCAGCAGACAGCAGAGCATGGGGCTGTGTGAGCTGTGTTAGCAAAAGCAACCGTGTTCTTTACAACAGCGGCTATTTTAATTGCAGATAAAAAGGCCAATTAAGAATTTTGGAATGACGGCATTATAAAGCCATACTTTTCAATTTCTCCACTGTATTTGGTTTGCCAGAATTTGACTCAAGGTGAAATCTATGTGATTCTGTCTGCCCTACATAAGCAAGGAACCCCTGATGAGCTAAATGAATCACTCAATTGATAATTAAGAGAAGTGGCAATGCTGGGTGAGGAAGTAAGAAACAACAATGGCTAATTCAACCCTCCGAAACAAATGTCAGACAATCACATGGCCAAGTAGCTTACAAACTTTCACTTTCAGGATGACTGTGTGCTTGCATGCTTGTGCATTTGCTTTGCATTTGCTTATCACACATAGCCAATTTGCAGAGGGGAGCCATCAGGCCCTTCTAGACCTTCAAAAAAAAAGTAGTTTTTATTTAACAATCATCATGCTTGTTGCATTTAAAATCAGCAAGTACTGTAGTAATAATGCTACTTCATTGTTACATTTTTTGTTGAAACGAAGGGGCTAGATTCTTGAAATATTCCATGAAAAATTGTTCAATCAGGACTTTTTCTCTGTGGTCCCTAGGCAGTTACAGCTAAACTGGAACTTCAGAAGCTGCAGTGAAGGCCTTACACATTAGATTAACTAACAGCAAAAATAGGAAGTAACAGAGGATTTAACCACATTTCTATTGACAATGGGGTTAGAAAACAGTCACTCAAGGCCTTCTGAAGGTTCTAGATACATCACTGGCTGTGAATATAAGCAGTAGTCTAACCAGGTTTCAGCCACTTGGCAGGAATGGAAAACAGCGGCGGCAGCTTGCTTGCATTTACTAAAATAGTATTGAATAATCATTAAATTATCTAGCTTCCTAGCGCTGTAGATCTAAATATACTATTAGCAAGTATTTCTTGTATTAGATTTGAGACTTCGCTCTCCATTCCAATTTAATGCTGCATTCACATGGTGACACCGGGGAAAATGGACGATTATCAGAGGAGAGCTTCAGCAATGATAATTCCTCAGGAAGATGCTGTCTGTTCTTTAGTTTTTTTTTTTTGTATAATACAGGTTGATCCTGGACTTCAACAATTAGAAGTTCGGCATTTGTGACTCCGCAGAAATCTGTTTATTTCACCGCTGCTGCTGACAGCAGAAGTTAGGAAATCTGAACCCTTGACGGAACGTTCCGCTCACCACTGCGGTCATGGGAATGTTGCAGCTGGCAGTGGCATAATTTTCCGTTGCACAGAAAACAATGGAACATCCGGTTTGCCTTCATGTAAACGCAGCATTACAGATGTTTCAGAGACCACAGAATGACATTTGAGTTGTTTCAAGAGGTTTCCCCAACAGATGTGTTTGTTTGGTGTCAAACAAAGATCATATAAGGCGATCTTTATGAGACAAAGATCAAGAGATAAAAAAAAAAAAGAATACTGTGATACACTTCACTGAACCTATACAATGACACACGTACGATTAGCGATTGATCCACCAACATAAAAAATCCTCACAAAAGGTCTGTAAGAATCTTTCACATAGTAGCATAGTTATATCAGTGCAACTTCTTTAACTCTTGCGTGTTGTTTGCTGAACTGAGGATTTCCTGTGATAAGAGATCTCTGATGACCTAAAAATACAGCTTATCCTAAATTTCTTGAGAAAAAGGTAGAACACAGCAGTTCTTCAAATCGGTATCTGACAAGGTACAGCAAAACTAATGTTCTTGACATATTTTCAGTTTCACAATTACGCTTGAGAGAAGTCTACTTCTTTCAACTTCTTCTGTTTTTTAGTATAAAATACTTTTGTGTAGGAAAAAAACTGCAAACATAATTTCTCTTTACTTCAAATTCTAGTCCTCAACAGTATCAAATTATGTAATCGAATCTTTGCCGCACTGAAACAGCAACACTGTAATGGTATCTAAAAGCATCTTTGTACTATTGTAACTGCATTATGTAATAACATTATTGTGTCACTGTAGTAGTATATTATACAGAGATGTTAATGAATAACTTAACTGGCAAAAACCTAAACGTTCCAACAAATGTTTTAGTTAAAAATTAAATTTAATTGTCGACAAACAACAGATATTTAAATAGGCAGGTTTTTATTGCGCTAAGGCCGCTTTTAAATTGTACGCATGAGGGCACAATAGCACAACTTGTTCCGGCCCTACTTTGTGATGCACAACTCCAAGTTTTTGACTTCACTTAATTTTAACCAAGCGCACCGGAGTCATTGCTAAAACGATACAGCAAAGATTAAACCATCCTAAACGAAGTTTACATCTTAAATGAACACAATTCTGAAACTCTTATAAACGTCATGTTGCTTCTGTTCAGTAGAGTAGCATTAAGCTATAGCCTACAAATGTGTTTTGTTAGCTACTGATTAGCTTATGGTGCTTAGCTCAACCACAAAAAAACCTTATAAACTGTGAGCTACCAGCTTTATGTTGTGTGTTGTTTGAATCATGTATATGAACTGGATAGCTGCAGGCAGGCCATATATGTTGGTTAGCTTGAGCTGTCAACAGAAGCAGCTTCAGTGCTTGGCCCCTATTATTGCACTACTCCACGCAGTTTTGCTGTTCTGGCTACTGCTGACTTTTCACAGGCTCTAGAAAATACATTTATATATACAAACATACATATACATACATATATACATAAATCAATAAATAAATAAATAAAAACACACAACAAGGAGCTAGAATAAAGGAACACCATGGAAAACTGAATTTTAATCTTTTTTTTTAAATAAATGAGTTAATAGTAAAGTATGTAAACATTAAAGTTTTAAAATTCGCCATTTACTCCCTAGTCCATACATGGAAATTCTTCCATACATGGAAACTCTTCTACAGACTCTCTGGTTTAACAGGCTTACTAAATGGTGTGTTTTATGTTTTTTATATTATACATAAAAACAGGGGAAAAAAGGTAATGTAAATGTACATAAGTAAAGATATAGTAAAAGAGAAGGATGAGTCTGCCTGTCCAATATAGCCAATATAACTACCTGCGTCAGTCTGGTTTATTTTTTGCGAGGAATGTAATGTCCTGATCTCATTTTAAATTACTTACAACAATCCAACAAGAAAACAGACCTACATCACCGGAAGTGCCACAGTGTATCCCTTCAGCAGAGCCACATGATATTAGGTGTCCACTTGTAAAATGTATTAATTTTTTAATTACTTTAGTGATTTAATTATTTATCACGTTGCCTAATTGATTTTTCAACTGAATACATGCATGGTTTTAATGAAGTAGGCTAGATTCCTTATGAAATACATCTGTTGAAATAAGTTACACAGGCCCGGCATCAGGGGGTCATAACCCACTATAATTTGTACTTGCTTCTATACTGAGGTGGCAAAAGCAATCACAGTTAAACTGAAGCAGAGGCAGTGCACACAAAGTTCAGTTTCACTTTGTTTTTTGCTGCCAGTCATTACAGAAACATGTACAAATGGTAGTATAATAGGCTAAGCTGAAAGACATAGTAGAGTCTGAATGCATCTTTTTATTAATCTGCAGATTTCTTAACCCTTATTTGGTAACTTGCTGTTGATTCTCTCCACAGAGGCCCCTCACAGTCCCTTTGCAGATGCCCCCACTCATGATTTAGCTCTGGAGCTTGGTTAACTAAGCCTATCACAGTGACTGACTGCCAGAAGTTTGTACATCAGGTTGGAAACATGCATCAATCTACATATGTTTTCAAATAAAATCCTGTTTTATAAATCATTACTTAAACATAAATTTCAACTGGTCTTATTCAACTTTGGACACTCTGTCAAAGTTTGTATTTTAAATAATTTAAAAGTGTAGAATATGACCTTTTTTTACCTAAACAAAATAACATATACAGGATATTTTCAAAGCCTGAGAATCATATTTATACATTTTACAACTTCAACACTTATTAATAAGTGATCTCTAAGACCCAGAAAATTTTGCTTAGAAATTGTGCAGAATTTGTTGAGGGGTGGCCAAATTTTTGCGTACAAGTGCATTTATTACTGGACTGACATTAGCAGAAACTGCAGATATAAAAGATTAAAAAGAACAAATCCCATACAAAACATCTAGCCTGAAACATCTTGAAATTGCTTTTAGCGCAACATAAAGCAAAGTAGGACATGTGATAATGACAGCATCTAATTACAGTTTGACATTAGCATCAGAACAGTAAGTAACTTGCTGAGTATTACACTACATTTACAATTTCTTTGCCTTTATGACTAAATTATCTTAATATTTAACATGGTTTATGATACAGTTCTGACTCTATTTCTGTTAAAAATTAGTCTGCTAGTTTATGAGCTAACAAAACTCAATCTGCTAAGCTAATTACACCTCAAAACACGCAGACCATTAGCATGCCAACTAATTAGCCTGCCAAACAAAAAAAATGTGGTTGAGGTTAGTGAGCCTAATCTGTAAAACAAAAATAACAGTCTGACTGTTTGTAGTTTAAATTAATGATGATAATAATAATAATAATAATAATAATAATAAAACACTATGAATCTGTCACATTGTTAGCTATTTCTTTTCTTTCTGTATCTTCCAGTGTTGTTTAAGCTGTCTGAGTATGGCGTTTTATAAGCGAAGTACTTGAATTAAAAATAGCTCATTTCAAAGCTAAAGCAGTTTTTATAGAAAAAAAAAAACCTGAAATTGGTACTGGTATCGGCTGATATTCAAGGTCTCAGTATCGGTATCAATATCTGAAAAGAAAGTGGTATCGTGCCAACTCTAATATTTACGTTCAGTTTGGCTGGGACTTTGACCTGATAAGAAACTTAGAAACTGAATTACTCAGACCAGTGAAAGCAATGCAGCAGTGCAGGGTAATTTCCAGATGGAACAGTAGAATACTTACATTTTGTCTCTCACACATCTGGTGTAGATAGGCTCTTCCACCCACAATAACGATCTGTGCATTGCGGGGATTACTGAGGTAAGCAGCAAGCTGCCTCTGTCTTGAGCGGTACCAGCAGATGTAGAAGAAGATCTTTATCATAATAAATATTATGACAACTCTGAAAAGATGAACATAAAAAAGTTCAAAAATTAACTTTGGGCAATGAACACAATTCATAAGAACCTGCTAACTTATTAACACTCTATTATTACGCTACTATTATATTACATATTTATGAGTAATACATGCTCTCAGAACAGGTTCCCACTTCATACTTTCTTCTTATATGCACATCTTTCACAACACTTAACTGCTCAATAACAAACAAACTGCTGCTGATTAAACTACATGGCTAAAAAAAATGACTTATCTTTTTAATTCTGCGTTGTATTCACATTAAACTACTATTACCAAATATAATACTATTACTATTTAACAAATGATAGAAAATCCACATCTGATTATGAACAAAAAATATGAAAATTATAGGTAGACCTATCTAAAATCAAATTTTGTATACATTTGCCTTGGATAAAAGTACAAAAAATATAGGTGTTCGATGTTCATCCAAGATAGAGCTACATATATATTTTAAATCCAATCAGAACAAGTTCTGTGGAATTTATTCTCATCATAATAAATTTAATTCACATGAATGGGTTGATGTAGCCCAGGATATCTAACAAATAGTTTATTAACAGATCATGGCAAATTCATTCTGGACTAAAAATCTAGCCAAATGAATAAACAGTAGTGGCTTTAATGATTTAAAATTAGCATTTCCAAGACTTACATGTACCAGTACAGCTCCATAGTTATCCTCAGTAAAAATCTGATTTCATAATCAATCTGCAGTCAGTCTGGCTGAAATCAAAACAGCAAGGAAACACATACAATTTTCTGGATTAAAAGTCTGGCAGTTTGTTGAACAGCATCGATAAACAGATTTACCCTTTTTAAGAGTATTCAGAGTTGTTTCATGTAAATATATTCATTCAGAGTGCTTTGATGTGAAGTGGCTGATTGTAAAGAAACTTGCAGACTCTGATTTCTTTACAGTGGTGGTGATAGGAACCAGGGGCCATGATGTTTACAACACAAATATAGCCATTTTATTTACTATCCAAAGCCACCAGTGAACCTACATGGCCTTCTAAGTTTTTGCATGTAATGTTAATTATAGTAAAACAGTCATAAATCTGATACTACGTTTTCTTTAAAGAGACTTCTCTGGCATAAATGGATTAAAATAAACGAATTAAAACAATTTTAAGCCAAACCTTTATCACAAAACTATAATAAAACAATGTCTCAGACACCAGGCAGGGTAAATCTAACAATTTCATGTGATATATTCCTGTGAGGGAGGCATTAAACTTTTCAGGTGTCTGGTTCCTATCACCACCTCTATGAACAATTCTGACTTGGCAGCATTTAACATCAAACCACTCTGAATGATCTGTTCACATCTGAACTATTTAACCATGTCGAATTTTTAAAAATCGGTTAAGTTCTACTTTAACGTCCATCTCTGACTGTTTATAGAATAATAAACTGCCTTACTATTTAGATCTGTCTGCAATAATAACTAGCTCATCTTTTTACTCTGTAATGTCTATCTTCGACGTTTACAAAATAATAAGTTATTTAGTAATAATAATAATGATGATGATGATGATAACAACAGCAACGTGATAAACTAACTAGCTTACCTCTTCACTCCATACTGTCCATCTTCAACAGCTTATAGACTTCCAGTACTCAAAACAATATCTGTTTACCATGTGCAGAGTAAAAACAATGCTCTGAGTTAGAAGACACAGATAAATGCTTTTTAACTGTCTATATACGAGGAACTTTGAACATTTGTTAATCCATATTTGTTTATTTGCTTTATTTACATTTGGCTATGCTTACGCTGCTATCAGGGTTAGCTCAGTTCAAGCAGCTAAACTAGAGCTACAAACGTCTTTGCCTTTATCACTGAATTATTTCAATACTTCTCGGCGTTTATTACACAGTAAGTCTTTACTTTCGTTAATAAAATTAGTGAGCTAGTTTCTGAGCAAACAAAAGTGACTCACCTTCCGCTGATCTGCTAAGCTAATTACAAGCCACAACGCACAGACCGTTAGCATGCCAGCTAACTAGCCTGCCCACCGAAAAATGTGCTTCAGGTTTGTGGGACTAAAACCAGCAAAACAAAAATAATAACAGTCAAATTTCTCGCGGTTTTAACTCCCAACGCTGCAAGGATAAACGTGTCTTCTGCTTTATTCACTTTTCCATTACCTAAATAACATTTATACGCATCTTTCTGTACAGCTAGCGTACTTGCTACTAGCGACGGCCGACTCGTGAACGAACCTTTCTTTTGAATCAGCTCTTTGTGGGGAATCGATCTGAAGGGAATTGACTCACAAGTTCAACTGAATCGAACTTTTCTTGGTGGCGTCCGATTCTAATGATTTTCAAATAAATGACCGTTGACAATTTAACCGCTTAAAATCCTATAATATCACATACTAAAAACAACATCTTTGAATTGTTTTACATTTTCTCTCTGGAGTTAGCATTGCTTAGGTTTTCAGTTACATTCAAGTAAATTAACTATATTTGTGCAACTTCGTACAACAGACATTGTAGTGTAGTTATAATACAAGGAAGACACGTCAAGGGTACAGTAAACAGAGTCACTTATGTCTATAATGTGATGTAAGCCAGTGGATAATGTCAAAAAGACAGTGGCCAATGTTAAAGTCTATTGACTGTGTGGGATACATACACGATGTTAACATGGTGTTTTAGAAGCACAGAATGACATTAAAGCAAAACTACAATTTCCAGAATCTGAAATAGCTTTGTATGTGTAGGCAGGAATAAAGTTGACTTGACTAGTGAATCGATGAATCATTAAAGTGGGCGTTTGATCCATTGAATCAAGTTCGGATTGATTTGTTAAACTGAATCAAACTTCCCATTTCAATCTTCCGTAAAAACAGAGGCTCCCTCCCAGGAGGGCGATGGTACGATGTGGGCGTGGTTTCATAAAATGCATCACTCTCATTGGCTCTTGCACATCCACGGACCGCCCACGAACGGAACTGCGTCATTTATGCTAAAGCACTTACTTACCGTTCTCACTGGTTGCGACTCAAATCGACTCCTTGTTCCCTACGTAGTGAGAGTAACTCGTGATTCAAACATTTCCAGGGTATTAAATGATCTCAAAGACACTAGAATATTCTTACTTAGCTTAAAGTAACCCAATACATCCCACAGTCCAAATGGTACTATTTTTGTGCCCTTAGAGATCTTCTATTTTAAAAGTGACTAAAAATGTACTTTAAAGGAGAATTCTGTCGATTTTCCAAATTTCTGCATAATTGAATCATAAAATGTAAACAAAGTAATTCAGAGTCGTTTGTATCATCACAGAGGTGATGATAGGAACTAGGCGAACACAAGTTATTACATAAAATGACTATTAATACACTGCTTGATGTTTGAGAGATTGTTTTATGATAGTTTTGAGAAGGTTTTGGCCTAGCACATGTATGGCAAAATAGTCCCCAAAGACTATGTTCTTTTCAGATTTACTACTATTTTACCATCATGAACAAAACACTACAAACATTACAAAAACTCTGAAGACAAGTGTAGGTTCACTGGTGGTTTTGGATAGCAAATAAAATGAATACATCAAACAACTCTGAATAACCACTGAACTATGCAGAAATAATCAAAAAATCTGTGGAATTCCCCTCAAGAGAATAAGAGAGCCACCCTCAGATTTAAATATGCATTTACCACTAGTATTTCTTATTCTGTTCAGATGAGTATATGATCGATCACGTGTTTTCTTTATGTAGTAAACTAAACAGACGATCAGCCATTGTCTAGGGAGTCCAAATGTAGTATTGTCTTTTGCAGAGTGTTTTAAAATGCTAAAATCTGTAATATGCTGTCAGGCTTTTATTAGATTTTGATTTCTTTACAGTTGTGGTGATAGGAACCAGGGGTCATGATGCAAATAAAGCCATTTTATTTACTATCCAAATAGACCAGTGAACCTACACGTCTTCTGAGTTTTATATGTAATTATGATGATGATAAGTAGTGATAAATATGAAAAAATAGGTTGTCTTTGGAGAATATTTTGCCTCAGTATGCCCTGCATGTATCTCTCCTCCATGAACAGATAAAAAAAAAATCAGGCCAAAATCTCCTCAAAACTGTCCTAAAAATGTCTCAGGCATCTGGCAGCATCATAACCATTTAATGTAATGACTTTCTATGAGGGGGCTTTTAGAGGTGAACATCTGATTCTTATCACCACCACTGTGAACAATACTAAGCTTCTCTGGAACAGAGCATTTCACACCAAACCACTCTAAATGACTTTGTTTACATCTCAAGAGTTGAACTATGCAGAAAATTCCCCTTAAAGTTGAGTGCACAGTGTAACAGCTGAAGTTTTGGCCTTAAGTGTCCTGACTTCCAGTAAATCCAGGCCCTTCATGACCTCATCAGGTCACTGACTTTCGTTCCCTAGATAAGGCCTGCAAAACATTGGCCCGTGAGGATGTTTAATTTGGCCAGCCAGAATTTCACAGAACTCCACCCCCTCACCCAATGAGGAAAGATATTTTTAAACTAACTTGCTCAGTTCTTATTTTCCTTTTAAAATTGTATTATACAATTTAGTAAAAATACAGTGTAATGTTACATCATTTTTGTTTTATTTATTCAATGTGACTTTATTTTTATATTGTGTTGTCACTTACACCCTCAGCCCATCACCAACATTGCACCCTGGCCCCACAAAGACAAAAAGTTTGGGGACCCCTAGTTTAGGTAGAAGTTCACTAGGTGCATAACTAGCAGCTGATTTGAGACACAGCCCACTCTCTCTTGTAAACCACTACAGGAAAACCCCACGCCAACACAAAGAGGACGTATTACCATATAAGCACACTTTCTCTACTTTCACCTCTATTACACATCAGAATGTGGAAGGAGCCCTTTGCATTATCAGATGTTTGGATGGCCAGAAGCATTTCAGTATTATAAACAGCTTAGCTTGAATAAATACAAATGCTGGATAATTATTTAAAATTCATATTAACAAACAGAAGATTTCAGGGACAAATTATTTATTCACCCAACTCAACTGGATTTGTTAAATGATCCCTTTCAATATGGCTAGTCTTCAACATACCTAATGAATAAAACCTACTAGAAGCTCTATTCTTTAAAGGAATGGTTCACTGAAAAAATTAAAGTAACAAAATTTTCCCTCCTATTATAAACATAGTTGGCAAGGCATGTTCAGTGTTTAATACAACAGTTGTCTATCATTTTAGCATTTTGGGTGACATGGATTCCCATTACTTATTAACAACATTAGCCTCATGGCTTAAGAGCCAATCAATACGGCCTTCAGGCCTTGAAACCAGAAATAATATATAAGGGGAATCATGTATATATATATATATATATATATATATATATATATATATATATGAAAAAGAAAAAAGAAGATTAAAAAAGAGTTAAGAGTTTTGCAAAATGTAAGATATTCTATCTTACAATGTTCTATACAATTCTTTGCTTTGGCGTCCTTCAGTCCTGTCAGTGTATGTCTATCATGATCCTTTTCTTTCTTAACTGTACAAAATTAGATTTCCTTTTTAACCATTTGCCACTTACATAAATTATTTTCCATAAATAATGAAGAAATTCATAATGTACCAAAGCTTATAATCTAACCAGAGTAGGAAATCATCATGCACTGATCATAAACCCTGCTAGGTTATTAATTTCTATTGATCTCCTTTGAAGACACATGCACTGGAAAGCATGTGTATTAAGTCTATGTGTATTAAACTATGAGTTGGTAGTATTAGCTGCTTTTCAATAGAGACCTGTCTACATCTACAATGAGAGAAAACTCAATAATACATTAACAGTGCATAAACTGGATCATAAATGTGATAATCTCAGTTTCTTTGACCTGTAACAGAGTAAATCTATAGTAATGTGGCACCCAATTGGTTTGCCGTTCATTGCACAATTCCTGTAGTTGTACAATATTGCCCCCTGCTGGACTCCAGCGAGAGAGGGAGCTTCCACTGTCTCTGACTGCATAACATTGTCTAAGAGGAATCTGAGTATCTGTGTTGAAGATATCATAAAATAATTTTTAAACATTAAAATATTTGGTAAGTAATTAGTATTAAAGCATTATGTAAAGAAACAAGCGTAGTGAGCTCACTGCACATGATTAAGAAATAGAAATTAGGGTTGACAAGGCAATGCCATTGTTCATAGATGTGAGCTTTTCTGTCTTCTTTTTCTTGCTTTTAACCTGGTTGGACGTTATCAGTGTGACGGAAAGCAATACAAATAAAAAAGACAAAAATTGAGGTTCATGAAACATCAGTTAATGCATTCAAAACTCCTTTTTAAACATATGAAGATATTGAACTGGAAGTTGATTCATATTGCGTCATAAATTAAGTACAACCACAAAAAGTACTGTGATTTTATTCACCACAACAGAGATCATTAGTGCTAATGAAAATTATTGCTTGGCATCACTCCAGTTGCTCTCATTAAAGGAGAATTCCACTAATTTTTCAAAAATTGTGTGGTTTGACATGGAATGCTACATTCTAGAGAAACTTACCAGGTCAGATTTGTTCACAGTGGTGGTGATAGGAACCAGATGTCCACCTCTAATCTCCCTCACACAAAGTTATTACATGAAATGATTATGAAATTGCTGCCTGATGTCTTGGACATTGTTTTATGGCAGATCTGAAATACGGTTATGGCCGAAAATGTATTTATTAATATGTATTCATGGCGGAGTGGTACATGCAGGTCGTCATGAGGCAAAACAGTCCCCAAAGAAAGCATTTTTTTTTTCTTATTTCAGATTTAACATTATTTCACTATGATCAACATAACCCCTGAAATCTCAGAAGGCACATGCAGGTTCACTGGTCTTTTTGGATGGTAAATAAAATGACTATATTTGTGTTGTAGACAGGACCCTGGTTCCTATCACCACCACTGTAAAGACATATGAGCCTGTGAATTTCTCTGCAATGAACCATTTCACATTAAAACACTGAATGACTTTGCTCCATCTCAACGTAGAAATTTTCAAAAATCAGTGGAATGCCCCTTTAAGCCTTTTCTCCTTTTCCAATCACTCCATATTACAACAGCTACATTTCAAAGCATGCAAAAATCCAAATATGTCCAATGCTTGTCATCATAACACAACGATTATATGACAAGTAATGACCACTATTTTGGTTCATTTCCAGGTCATCTTAATTAAATGACAGAATTGCAGCACCAGCCGATATGATTTAATTGCTGATGCCAAAAACTCATTTTAAGAAGTATATTGAGTTGACCAGTGACTAACGAAAATCAGGCAGTTTGCAAGCATGTCAGCGAGCACAAAAGCTCATTTTCTTCACTTATCTGGAATCAGCTATTTTCATATACTGGACACAATTAAACAGAATGACTTACAAAATGTGGCTACAGTTAATGGAACTATTGAAGTGCTGGGAAACTGCAAATTGCACAGTAATCACTGACCCCAACATAGAGGGATGTGATCATTAATACAAAATCTGCATAAGCACCACTTTCTGAAGCACCTAGTGTAAACTGATATGAATAAATCTGAATAATTAATGAAATAATATTATTTCATTATTTAATTCCTTGTAAAATTTCCCTGCAAAAATAGACGGACATCTTCAAAATACGCAATATATGAAATCTAGGGGAAATACTGCTATTATAGTGCATGGAAACCTAGCCGAATGCAATCAAATAAAGTTCAACATAAAGCTTAACAGGCTTTAATTCCAATATGAGCAGTAAGTGCTTGAAGAGAACCTGTCCAGGGTTCACTGACTACACTTCTACAAATTTCCCTGAAAATGATCATCTGTTGTCCTCAATCACTATGGTCCTCCTGGGATATGTGTCTATGTCCACAAATATGTAGCGGAATTCAAATTTTCCCGTCTCAGGATTCTGTAAAATGAGATCAACACCACAAATGAAACTTCATAAGCATTTTCATATTACATGTATAGCAAAGAAATGATATTTTTAAATAAGATGACTAAAATGAGCTCAATGAAATTCTGAAATTCACCTGTTTTGATTCTAAATGAACAGTTCCGCGCAGTCCCGGCTCTGAGCCCTCAATGTAAAACTTCAGCCTCATGTACTTCTCTCCATCCTTGATGTATTCAATATGTCTGCAGGAAGATTAGCCAGTTAAAAGGGAAGTTTTCTAAATTTCCGCATAGTTCAATCATTGCTTTGTAAACAAAATCATGCAAAGTGTTCTGATGCTGTTTGAAATGGTTCAAAGTAACTCAGCCTAGTTATCTTTATAACGGTGGTGATATATCCATTAAGCAAATGTATCCATTTCATTTGACATGAATATATATTTTTTTCTTTGGGGACTCTTATTTTGCCTTACAACACCTTGCATGTACCCCTCCACCATGACTGTCTTTTAAAAAAAACATTTTAGAAAAAACATTTTATGCCAAAACCTCAAAACTATTGTGAAAACAATGCCTCATGCATCAGGCAGTGTATTCATAACCATTTCGTTAATAACTGGGAGGGAGATTTTAGAGGTGGACGTCTGGTTCCTATCACCACTACTGTGAACAAGTCTGATACACTGTGTTTCTCCAAAATGGAGCATTTCACACAAACCACAAATACATGACTGCATACCACTGGAACTGGAAAGTATACCTGTCTCATAACATTCAAAAATAAGTACAGCTTTCATACCGAACTTGTTGCCTTCTACCCCGGCGAGTGGTTTCTCCATAGCCTTTGATGGGCTCACCAAAAGCTCCAATTACCTACAAACCACACAAAGCAACCATTTGTGTACTCCTTCTGAAAAAAGGTGCCTTATTTTGTGATGAAATTCTCCAAATTTGCCTACCTCTGGATGTGATCTGCATTTTTCAAATGCCTTTCCATACAGTTTGCTTGGACTTGATGATGAAAACAGCTCTTGGAAGATGACATACAGAAGCCCTCCTATGAGAAATGATGCCAAGTCAATACTTTAGATGTTATACAACCTCTATAGGCACACTGTCAGTGTTAAAGGAACACTCTGGGCAAAATGAAAAATTAAACTATCACTACATCTGTTTTACATATGCCTACTCTCCTCAACTATGGAGCTGCAGTAGTCTCTAGAGAGAGATTTTCTGGTTTAAAGTCTAGAAAAGCTCCCTTCTGATGATGCATCCTGAAGGTGGGAGGAGCATTTGACAGACTACAAGTGCAGTGGGGTGGATAATTGTGGGGGGACTGTTCAAATTAATTTTTTCCTGCTAGTTGGCTAATACAGAAGGAGGCCAGATAGCTGATATAATGGCTGTGTGATGTATTTGTGTAATGCATGCTGGGTATTGTAGTGAGAGAATATTGATTATTGACAAAAAACATAAAAATTCTGTCAAACTCATGAAGCTGAGGGATGCAAAGCTGCACTGCATAATATTACATATCATGACAACTAGCATACCAAATGCTAGTTTTAAGCAGGACTGCCCCTTTAAATAATCAACAATTTAACTAGGAAATTCCAAAACAGCATTAATCTCACCTGTGACTCCAAGTCCAATGAGCACCACTATCAGATAGGTGAAATCTTTCCCAGCTTGCTTTACTGTTGGTCAAACCAAGCAAAACTGAGTACTTACGTCTGCCAACAGCATGGTCTTGACATAAAGCTATTACACTTTATTATGACGTCTGAACTGTAATAAAATCCCTAAACCAACCTTTCTGTGACGCCGAGAGGCCAGATGATGTCTGGCTCTTATGGACTGACACCTGGGTCCTGTCCTTTCCCTCATGATCCTTTATGTTCCTGCACTGAGCTCCAGCGTGAAAATCTCGAGTTTGAACAGCAAACCAGCGCTGCATACATGTCCACTGGGCAAAAGGCGATTTAGTTAACTTTAACTGGATTAAAACAGGATTATTCACCTGCAAAGGTGACACTTGTGGAGACGAGGTGATATTTACACGCTTTAATATCTGCTGTACACAATGTGAAGTTCTGCCAGTTCTGAATATGAGAGAGTAAGCCATTATGCCAGCTATTAAGAATTAATAACCGATTTATATTTGATTCTGGTCAGATATTAACGTTAACTAAGGTACCACTAACTTAGCTAACTAGGTTAGCTAGCTGGCTGCTTCACGAGAAGTATCTGATATGCTAGCTTAGCTACGAACACGCTGTTGTTTTACTTAAAGACAAAAACAGTTTTCTCTCAAGACAGCGTGGATATTAACTGACAAAATGGCCAGTGAAAACCTAGAAAAACAATCTTAGTTCTCATTAAGAGTCCAACTGCTTGTCCTAGCAACCCTGGTGCTAATATTCCCCTTCAAAACTAAAGTTCCCTGTGATAATTTCGCATATTAACATAAACGTTTTTTACACGGCTAAGCTTATCTATATGGTTATTTATGGACTACGACAAATATTAATCGAGTATAACTGTCACTGAATAAAATCTTTTATATTTCAAAGTGAGACTTTTTAGTCTGTTAGACGGCTGTTGATGTCCGCTGAGGATCATGGGAGTTGTAGTGTTTTGAAAATTTCTGAATAAAACGTGTGCAGTCAAATATGCTGACTTCTTGATCATTAGTGGGCTATCTCACAAAATGTACTCATGTTTAACTTTCACTGAATAAAATACATGCTCTATTTGTGTTTTCTTTTTTTAAGACTTGATTTCTGTTGACTTCGCAGCTTAGACACGGTAGCTGGGGCTCATGGGAGTTGTAGTGTTTTAACTTTCGCAGTAATTATTTTTAAAATGTGTGCATGAATTTGGTGCATTATTTAACTTACCTTTCATATGTGAAACCATCATTAATTCTGATCTCTCATTATCAGTTTTCAGTTCCCAGAAAAGAAAAAAATATAAATAGCACATACAAGTTAAAAGCCTCTCCAATTTGTGCAGGCTAATGAGGCGAAACATTCAAAACAACAGAGCTTTCATATACTTTCTGTAAAATGTCATGTAATAATCAAGCATGAAGCAAGAATTCGACAGAATTATTCATGTCACTTTATTGAAAACAATATGTTCAGGATTTTATCCAACGTTGAACCAAATGAAGACCTTTTGTCAAATGAGCAAATTTTGAACATACAGACATTTCATGTTTAATGAAAAAAAAATCTGTGATTTTCTACCTTCAAGTCACTGATCAATAATTCATCTATGAAGATTGTAGTGATTTTTTTTCTATTAAAGTATGCATAGACAAGACCTGCTGACCGATTTCTAGATTATGGTTGAGATTTGAATCTAACTTTGATCCACATTCTTCATTTTGTGTCCACAGAGATGCTTGGTGGGGTAAGTGTTATAAGATTAGAAGACAGATCACAGAAAAATCAGGTCAAATTTAGGCAACTGACATCTGCTTATCAGGTGATAAAAAGATGCAGCTCATTCATGTTTGCTTTAAGACAGTAACAAATTTGAATCGACATTTACCATCATTGAAATTCTAATGTTGTTTTGGCATTAGATAACTTTTTGTAAAGGTCACACAAGAGAAAAAATAGCTGACTCATATTCTACACAATGAAAAATTAAAAAAATGGAGAATAGAATGAAAAAATCTTCCCCAAACCCCATCCTACCCCCACAAACCCCCCACCACATCCCCCATCAATACACCCCTGGATTTCAGTTTGTTGTCAGGAGTTGTAGACATACGCCTACTGTCTAGGTGCTAAAATACTGTTCAGGGGCTTAAATTCAACGTAGGAACACGAGTTAGTGGCATTCACCAAAAGCCAAGAGGCCCAAGGCAATCAGAGAAAAAGCAAGTTCGACCACAATGCCGTTTATATTCGCTGAATGCAACAGTCCTGTCAGTAGGAGGGTGCTATAAGTTAGCCCCTTAAGCGGTCAAACTTGGAAAGATGCAGGGCAATGGTGCATCTGCCTGTAGAAAAAGTGAAAACACTATTAGGTCAACCCCAAAATCCTACATTTTCCTCCTTACTGCATATTCTTTATTGGTTTTGCACAGGAAAAATAGAAAACATTGTTCCAAATATGAGACTACATACATTTTAAAGTATAGGTCCAGTGTCAGTTTGCCTACATGCTAAAAACATGAATAAAAGTAAATTGACATCGAATAGCACTTGCAAATGAATTCATGCTCACTGGTAGCTGCTATTCCATTCCATTCCCTGTTAGCTACATCAGCATTAGAGTGTAGTTGAGCTATTCCTTCAACATTTCACTAAAAGGCAAATATATGTCTTTTATTAAAGGGTCAAGTGAGTTTGGTTTCAAGTCATAGCACTAACAGTGATCAATTCAATTCGGTGATCACAACTTAGCTTGCTAATCTGATCTGCTAATAAACGGTACAGTTCTACCATTTTCTGCCAAGGGTTCAAATGTTACTATTATGATGACATAATAGGCTAAACATGTTATAAACTGACACTATAATCAAAAAGCCAATGAAACAGAGCTTTAATCCTGGGACGCGGGCAGGTGTTTTAAGATGGGGGTGCTAAAATTCAAGCAGAGTATATGTGGCGTGACCGATGACATCAATTCAATTGATTTTTTTTCTAGCTTACATCAAACAGAACGTCATAGTGCTATAATGAGGTGCGTGACAACAATAAATACATCTAAGTGACAGTTCAGAATGTCTTATTATTATTTTTACAGTTGCAATCCTGAAATCGGGGGTGCTGCAGCCCCCTCTGCACCCCCAGTTCCCACGCCCTGCTTATATCCATACCTTGTCTTGTGCTGCAGCCTTTGCTGATGGTACAGTATTAGTTGGTATATGCATTGTATGTCATTTTGAACATTACTGCTTAGTGAGAGTGAAAATGTTTGTTAAGATTATCAAAATTAGCAACAAAAATGTGTCTGTATGTACGGGATGTTAATGCTGCTTTGGTACTAAGTCATTTAGCATTACCTGTTAGTAGAGGAAATGTACATACAATCTGTCATCAGAATTGGGAAAGAAAATCATCACAATATCATACTGTATCCATTAGTACAAATTTAGTTGCTATTTAATAAAATAGTCATTGCTAATCATTGCAGTTCCACATGCTAGTGACAAACATGTTCTTCCAATTTCAGAAAAAATCAAATATTCAGTATGTTAGACAACACATTTTCTTTTTTCAGTTTACGATTTAGGCCCAGGTGGCATAAGAAACATGAAAAGGAAGCTTGTCAAAGTTTATTATTTTCATTTGTCTCATAAAGCATACATAAACTGAGTGTTAAAGGTGGTCCAGCTACAAAAGTTTCATGTACAAAGGTTATGTGCCACTAAAATGTAGCAAAAGTTACTGTATTTTCTGTCAAAGCACCTGCACTTTTAATGTTATACTGCAAATTCATCCAATTCAAATAAAACATTCTTAAATTAGGTTAGCCATACGTTTTATCTTTCATTAAGATTTTAGCATGCATACGTTAGTACAGGAATTAGCCTTCTAAGGGGGACTTTAGTTTAATTCACAATGCCTTTGATTAGACTCTACAATAAAATAGTTCTGGGTAAGCTACCTGTATGATCAATCATTAAACGTAATGTCAAATAGGTGTAAAACATGCAAAAGTCAAAAATGATGGAAATATGTGTAGATTGTAGATATGGAGAATCATAATCAGCGGCAATACCAGTGTATAAAAAACAAAACAAAACATCTTTTTTATGGCAAAATAACAAATGCATGCACTAGAACATTAAACAAGAAGTACTCTTCACACTTATTCTTGTAAACTGAAGTGAAATAATTCTCTTTCAAAAAAATAACATCTGACATTGTGTGATCTTTAGACTGAAAGTTTTAAAAAAAATCCGAAGATAAAAGGGCAATGGACTAACTTAATGCTCCTAAATTCAAGTTTCAGATATTCCAAGCAAGTCTTTTTCTTTGCTACAGAGACATATTTACATCTGTAATGTGTTTTGTAGGCCCTATAATTGTCACTAAAGTGTCCATGTCATCATGCTGGTGTAAATCTCCGGTCCATGTTTTCATATTTCACTGAAGCTCGTTCGTACTGATCCAGGATTGCACTATTTTCAAGAAGTCTATATAATGGAGACAATGCAACATAACGTAGAACATGAGCAAAGACACACAACAGCGCACAGTTCACAGTGTGATTCAACAGACACAAAACAAGAGGCTTAATGTAACAAAATTAATGAATTATCAAAGACAACAAGAGGAAATGCTTTTCTTTTTCATTCAAGGCTGGTAATGAATTCAAATATGTAGTTTTTATATCAGTTGTGTGCGACAGGCAGGGCTGCTTAACATTCAGTCAAACCCACTTCCCTCATTTTTGAACTATTTTCTAGACAGGCCACACCAGGAGCTACACCGCAAGTCATGTAGGCCTGCTTTATTGGTACTTACTATAAATGTTTGCTAAATAGCAAGGTTTTATGTTCATATGTTCATGTACGTTCATATATGTTCATTAAATGCGTTTTAAATGTAAAACTGCATGTAACTGCTTTAGGAAAGATTTTAGCTACTTGGAAGTTATCTTCACCAAAAATGATACATAATATACATACCACATTAATTTTGTGGGTCTTGCAGGTTAAAGGTTAAGAAACCCTGCACTGTAATATAGATAAAATGTATTTGGGTCATTTCACGGCAACTCACCTGGGGCCTAGCAGGTCAAAAAATTCAGTTAAAAACGTTTTATTCAAGTAACCACACAAAACTTTTAAGTTGTGCACCAAATACATTTTTAGTTATGCATTCGAAAGGTTTGTCCTGTAAATCTTTTAATTCGCATTTTAAATACTAAAGCATAACTGCTTACAGAATGACTGAACTGAGCAGAAATATTACCTGTATAAATACAATTCCAATTTATTTTTATAAATTTTCAGGTAGTATTCCTAAATTAAAAATAAAGAATATTTTATCAAACCCAATAAATATTTACTTCTGCATCTAATATTTGAAGCCATACCATAAGTTTAAATGGCTTCATAACTAAAAATCCATTCTGGAGGTCTTTTTGACCCTAAACTTTTTTCCTTCTAAAGTTTTCCTCAGTAAGGACAGTTACGTCTCATCAATAATCCATCATGGTTAATATGTATATACTTTTAAACGTGAGGTATTTGTCTAAATAGCTTATTTTAAAAGAAATGTATAAACATGCTGCATACCTAAAAAGATGGTTCTTCAAGGGTTCTTTAGTACAGGTAAGGGCTCTATTTACAACCATCAGTTCTATACAGAACATATGCATGCTTAAGTGGTTCTTTACTTGGTGAAATTGTTCTTCAGATTGATAGAGAATGTGCTGTATATGCTTCTATATAGAACCTTTTAGAAAATGTAGCACAAAGTGTTCTTTATTGTTATGATATCAAGCGATTTCACCATGTAAACAACCATTTAAGCATGCAAATGTTTCTATATAGAACTAATGGTTCTAAACAGAACCATTGCCTTCACTAAAGAACCCCCGAAGAACCATCCTTTTTAAGTGTGTGGATTAATGCTGACGTTCTGCATTAACCTCTATAACTCTCTAAGAAGCCTGTATTCTAATTGAAGGGGCGACATACTTCCATTTCTTGTTTTTGGGAGATATATTATGCACAGAACCTCGGTCAGATATAAAAAAAGTACATTTTCCAATACATTAACTTCTTGTGGGAATATATTATCCTAGAACTAAATAATTTAAAGTGAAATACTATTCTTAGTGTTGTATTTATAGCAAGTTAATATTTCAGCTCAGTTCCGTCATGTCAACTCAACATTTATATGCAAAATTCAATTAAAAATTTTTTAAAAGGTCATAACTAAAAAACAGTTGGGAGCACAGTGTTGACATTTTGCATGATTGTAAGAATAAAACAGAAGTATTTTTCTAGATTTTCTTGTTAAGAAAATCTAACATGACTGCCAGGCCCCAGCTGAGTGTAATAAATTGACCCACATAGAACTGGTTTACTATTAGTAAGTAAAATCACTGTAATTTACTTAGAAGGCTACACAATTTATGCACTTGCACAGTGATAGAATATCATATGCAATGTATCTTCTTGATAAGTATGATTTTCTAAAAGATGAATGTGCACAAACCATCATAAAGCAGTTTCCAGTTGGGGCTTGAAACAAGGACTTTGTCAAGAAGTTTGGTAGGAGAACTTAATCCAGACATTCACTGCTATGAAGAAGAGCCTGAACTGAACAGCCACATGTTGCTTTATAATGTTTTGTGCCTGTTTGTCTGTTGAAAAATGCATAAAATTTACTTGACTCAAATTTGTACACCATTTCTACATAAATAAAATATATATATAAACCAATAAGTCTTTATATGGTAAATACTTTTGCAATAATTGTGTTGATATAGTATATTTTATTCATTTGGAAATGATGTACATTTCAAAACCAAGTCAATGCAGGGCATTACACATTTCAGTGTAGGCATGGTTGAATCTGTACCTGCCTGGCTCAGTAGCTTCGACACTGAAACAGAAACTCCATGCACATGAGCAAATCATCACATATAAGTTTAAACATAAAAAAAAACAATGCAAAAGGAAAAAAAAAAGAAATCACAGGACAAGCAAGATGGTTTCACACCTAAATGCTAACCATCTTTATGAGCATGAAAATAAGAGCAAATAACAAAAAAATAAATAACAAAACAACAGAGACACTGAATCACAATGACTACACAAAATACAAAATAAAATAAAAATATAGGTATATTTGTTTTTAAAAAAAAGGGCTTACCTGATTGTCTCACACCCTAGTTGTGTTGTACTCTGATTCATGTTTGCTTAGAGACCCAATGAGGCAGAACCTGAAATATCACCGCTCTTACATTTAATCATTTAATATCTTAATGGCTTTTTTGCATAGAAAGAAATATTACCCAGAATTCATCTGGGTTTTGGGTCTATATCTCTTGCATGCACAAGTTGGAAGGGACAAATTCTCAGTGACACAAAACAGAGCACACGCACAATGTGCATGCAAATAAATGACTTTCTTTTACTCTTCTTTTATAGAAAGTTAGCGTACGACCTGTTAACATGTAAATTCTCAAGCAGTCACGGTGCAAAACGTACTGTAAAATACTCGCAGATTCAGAATTCATGCAAGTTATTATTATATATTTTTAGTAGTTTAAGCATCTGTAACTATATGTTTACATCTAAATATTCTACATCTATCACTCCTGATTGGCCTATATGTACATTATGTGAATAGAAAATCTGCAAGAAATCTGTAGGCCAAACCTGCGAGCCCTTGTGTAGAGAGTAAAAACAGCATATTGCAGGTTTATTGAAAAAATAAACCTCTGAACAAAAGAGGTCTTTGTTGGTCAGTTAGGATCCATAGGTGTCTTCATGCATCCGGTAGAATGCAGATGACCTTCAATAAATGGGCACTTTATCCCGTATACTTGCTGGAATCTAGACATGTAAAGAGATTTGAGCATAAACTCAAATAGAGCCTGGACCTTATGGTGCCTTCAGGCCTTTTCCTTTACCATTCAACCAGCCTTTTTATAATTACTGAGTGCTGAGGTTCCAATAATATTACAAAAATATGTGCAATGCTTGCATTTAAACTGAACATATTGTATATACAGTCATAGGCAAAGATTTGGATGAATTATGACTGGTCAAATGACATGTTTTGTGAAAAGAAGTTATCACATCATCTGTAGTAAACAAGCTTAAATATGACACTTTTCTGCAAATTTCAATGCATCATTTCTATTTATTTGCTGAACTTAACATATCGGAAAAAACAACAAAATATATTAAATGTGCCATAACATTTGCATATTATTTTTCCAATATGCTAATTTCAGCAAATAAATAGTAACTGTGCATTAAAGTGTGCTGAAGTATGTTCTCTGTACAGGATATGTTCACTTCTTTTCACTTAGAAAATCCATAGCACATTTTTGACCAGTGGTGCCCAACCTTTTGCACATGACTGTACATACATTATAACTGTACACCACGTCAATATTTATGATGCAACTTTATAATTTAAAATAACACCCTTTACATATATATTATGTGATTTGTATCGTGGTTATACAGTGGGGTTCAGAAGTCTGAGATCACTAAAGAAAATGCCTCTATTTTGCATTCTTTTCTAGTTTTTATATAATTTTACAGAATTGATCATTTTTCATCACAAACTCAAGAGTTTGATTCCAAAATGCAAAAAATGATTTCTTCAGTAAAGGTGATATTAATTGTAATATAGCACTGATATGTCTTGTATGTGTAAAGCCCACTCTCAACAACTAATATCGTTTAATAGAATGTTTTTAAAGTGGTCTGTAATGCATTTTGGAACAAAACCCCTCAATTATATTTTCAGCATAGCAATTTGAGTGAATAGTAGAATTCTTGAGATACTGAAATTCATGTTCTTCTTCTTTAATTACAGTGTGTAGTCAGGCTAGCATGGACTTTTGTGCAAAAGCCTCTAGTAAGTAGATCAAATCCACCTGACAGTCATCTATACATGATCTTCAATGGAAGAAATCAGACTTTTGTACAGTCACAAATCTGCTTAAATTTGAATAGTGGCCTAGAAATAGCGCAGAATATTTTAGATTTAATGATTTGCATTATCATTGTCATTTCATAACTTTTTGTTGTCTTTATGTTTCAAAATCTTCTAAAAAAAAAATCACAAATTTTCAATGTGGTCTCAGACATTTGGTCCCACGGTATCAGCTCATTCCACACCAACTCATCTAGGCTCTAGGATCTGGCAGGTCAAGTCATGAATTTCCATGAAAACATTCAAGCAAAAACTTCTATTTAATCTATCCAGATTGTTTTTTAGTTATGAATATTCTGGTTATGAAGTTTAACCCATCAGGTTCTAAACTGCATCTTAAATACTGATTGTAACTGCTTATGCACAGACTCAACTGAGCTGAATGTTCACTGGACACAAATACAAAACTAAGAACAACAAATATACACAGTGGTAGTGTATTAGTGTGTGTTGCGCTGGTACGAGAGGATCAGACACAGTGTTACTGCTGGACTGAGAATAGTCCACCAACGAAAAATATCCAGCCCACAGTGAACTAGAGGATGACCAACACAAACTAGGCAGCAGCAGATGACTTTACATCTACCAGGTGGACCAACAAGGTAGGTTTGTCTAATATAGTGGACAGTGAGTGGACACAGTGTTGGAAAAACCCCAGCAGCACTGCTGTGTCTGATCCGCTCGTACCAGTGCAACACACACTAACACGCTGCCACCACGTCAGTGTTACTGCAGTGCTGAGAATGATCCACCACCCAAATAATACCTGCTCTGTGGTGGTCAAAGGGTAAAAGTGGGGTAACAAAGTACATAGAGAAGCAGATGGACTACAGTCTGTAATTGTAGAATTATAAAGTGCACGTATATAGTAAGTGGACCTGATGAAATGGACAAAAGTGTAGCTACAAGGTAAGTGTACTTAATGAAGTGGCCAGTCGGTGTATATATTTTATAAGATTTTTTCTTGAATTTTTTCTTGGAAATCTATGATTTGACCTGACAGGTGAGTTGGTGTGTGATGATCTATACATAATATCATTTTGGTGAAATTTATATTGATACCTACACCAAGAAAAAATCCTTGTGCATTCTGGTCTTGGTGAATAAAAAGGATTAAAACAAAAAAATGAAGCTTTAAAGGAAAAAAAAAACAATGTGAGAAGAAAAAAACTTAAAAAACTGAAAAAGGGGGGGTTTAAAAAAGGAAAATGAAAGTCAGGGCGAAAATGTTAAGCCCTCCCCTCCCCCTAAAACTCTGAAAAAGTCCATCAAAAATCAATTGATACTGACCGCTGCACTGCCTTTTCGTGTCTGGACAGCCTGTGGCTGGTGGTCGGGACCTCGTCCAGCTCGTCGTCCAGCTCGCAGGCGTCCTGAGAGTAGCTGTGCTTCATCACCAGGATGCTGCGGCGGTTGGCTGTGTTCGGGGGCAGCAGCGGCCTCGCGGGCTGAGGCTGGATTTCAGTCATGATGGCCGTGGGGCTGAGGTTGCTACCCTTGGCACTGCCCGGCTGGTTGGAGCCACAGTGGTGGTCGTGGATGCAGCGGGACGATGACCTCCGCAGCCGGTGGAAACTCTCCAGGTCCTCGGCCAGCTCGGCCAGGTCAGCGGAGGCGGCGGCGGCGCTCCGCAGCGTGCACAGCTCGTAATGTGGGGGCTCCTGGAAGACCTCCTGAAACACGGTGGGGTCGAAATCGTCCCGCCGCAGGATGTACTTCTTCCGTGGCTGCTTTATCTGAACCACCACAGATACAACCAGCAGGATCAGCACTACGCAGCAAGTCACTCCGATGATGGTGCCGTTCGTGTTGTTCAGGTTGTCCAGCAGGTTAGCTTTCCTTTTCTCTGACCACATATACACAAACAGGGGTTAAGACATTAAACTGAAATAATTATATACTTTATTCTCTTGGAAATTTGTTTTGGTAGTGGTAAGCAAAGCTAACCACTACCAAAACAAACATGTTTAACAAAACATTCAAAAAATTTGGAATAATTTGCCCCAATAATAATAGTTTTTCTACACACTGATAACTTATTTTTACACAGTGAAGATTTAAAGATTCAGAACAAGACACTAGAAGGTATTTCATTTCTTTTTTTTTTTAATTTTAGGATATAGTTCAAGCATTTGGATTACAACAATTATTAAATAATAAATAATATACTGGCATTATCTATTTAAATTCATTTTATTAAAACTTAATTTTGTATTTTCATTTTATTAGAACTTAATTCTGGATAGTACTTTTAGTAAAACATCATTCTGGGTATTTTTTTTTTTTAGTAGAACCTCATACCATATATAATTTTGATTATCATAAAAATTAATTCTGGATGTTAGTTTTGTTAGAACTTAATCATTATTCCTTCAAATCGTTTCCCCAATAAGGGCAGTTAGGTCTCATTAACCTATAGAAAAAATTACATGTGTAATTTTCTAATAATTTTATAAAAACTTGCTTCTAAATAATAATTTCATTAGGGCTTTAATTTGGATAATCTTATTAGATCTAGAATTAGAAAATGTTAGACATTAATTTTAGTAGAACTTCATTCTGGATATTAATTTCAATAGGACTTAATTCTAGATATGCATTTTATTAGAACTTCATTCTGGACATTATTGTTATATGAACTTCTTTATAGGTACTAAATTTATTAAAAGTTCATTCTGAACATAATTCTGTTCATTTTATTAGAACTTAATCAGATTTTTTTCCTTCTTCTTCCTTTTCTTAATAAGCACAGTTATGCATTCAGATTTGAAATAAATTAAAGAAAATTTTTTAATAAATTTATTAGAACCTTCTTGATATTATATTTATTGGAACTTCATTCTGGATGTTAATTTTTTAGAACTTTATTCTGGATAATAATTTTCTTAGAACTTTATTCTGCATGTTAATTTCATTAGAACTTTATTTTGAATAATAATTTTATTAGAACTTCATTCTGGATAATATTTTTATTAGAACTTCTTTCTGGGTGTTAATTTTATTAGAACTTCATTTTAAATTTTTGTTTAGAACTTTTTGGATGTTATTCCACATCAGAATCAGGAAACTGTCATGTGATGACAGAACAAGTAGATATTTGAGTGAAGTTGATGAATCAGCTTCAGTGCATGAAAACAAGCGCCTGCACATGCCCCACTTCATATACACATACATATAATTAAAATGAAGCACAACTTAATTCATGCAGATGCTTCGATAGTGAGCTAATAAAAGAATATTATTCAGCAGCTCGTGAGCCAGTGGCTGACTTAATAGGCAGAGTTTGGGTGAATATAGGTATATAAAAACAGGACAAATGGTCAGTTTACTGCAGTTGTCATAAAATAATGAGTGTTGCACTTTTTATTAACATAAAATAAAGAACATTGCACTTGTAAGTACAAAATTAAGCAATATTTACACTTATTGAGTGCTGACTGAAAGCACACTGAGTCACAGTGGCATTATTGCGAAACTATTAAAGTTTAGGTGTATAATTAGGCATATTTAAAGCTTAACTGAAATGCAGCTACACCTCAGCAAGTCAGTCTAATAGGAAACGTGTTGTTTATTTATGAGCCACGCTGGAGACAAGCTTTACTCTGAGAGGAGAAAATGCTCGCACTGCAGAACAGATTCAAAGCCAAAACTGTGGCATTCTGCAGCTAACTGGGAGCGTATAGACAGTGCTGTGTCTAAACAGTGCTGCATGAACAGCAGAAAACAAACCTTTCCTCTAAAGATGCTGACAGCCGTACATTCAGCTTCCGGCTAATTGTAGCTCTGAATGCCTGTGTGAGATATAAACCCACAAATGCCCCAGACGACTCTTATAAATTGTGGTTATTTCCATATCTGACCTGAATACAGTCATTCTGAGATAAATGGGTGGCTGCAGGTGGGATCATTATTTTCTCCAGGACTCTGGCGGCCTTAAAAGTCACTGTTGTGCTTTCAAAGCACAAGCGTTTTCCAGGAAGAATCGCATGACTGTTATAATGAAGCTCCAGTTTTTTATCCATTGAACTATTGAGGGGCAGAAAAATGCACTGATCTGAAGGTGATTCGACTGCACTGACTTTGGATTATAATCAGTTATATGTTCTATAAATTAAGCAGTTGTTTTTTGTCCAACATATAATCCAATTTATTGTCATTTTATTGTCTTTATTATATTACTGTATAAACAGTTCCTCCAGTCACATTAGTGAAGTTTGAATTGTGCCAAAATCAAACCGAATCATTGGATTGTTGACCCACAATGGCTTATGTGTCACAAAATATTATAGACTCTAATGGTAAGAATGTCCAAACAAAAAATATCTGATGTCCTATGCGGAAAACAATTACATACATTATATATCCTAAAGAAAAAGGTCTTTTAAACACTATACAACTTAAAAGCATAACAGATCTACCATCATGCTTAACAGTTGGCAATGTGTTCTTTTCATCAAATGCTGCTCTATTTTACCTAAACCAATTGTGTTTAATTTTTGGTTCAACATCCCACAGCACTTGTTTCCAAAATGTCTCAGGTTTATCTAAGTGTTGCATACTTCAGATGATGTTTTTCTTTTTCTATGAGATCAGCTAAGGTTTCCTATAATGTTGAAAACGTTTGCGTAACGGTGAAATAACACTAGCTGAGGTCATACCAGACTGTCGCTTCACTATTTTCTTCAACTGGGTGAAGCAAATATCAGTTGAATCCTGATGTAAAGTAGCTTGGGAGGGAACATATTGTTTGGTAAACAGCAAATGCCAACTAGACTTTTTTTCTTTTTGCAACACATCCATTTAATCTTTTTTTAGAGAGATTCCACAGCTTGCCCTCGTTTTCTGTTCAACCATGTTTCTGAGGTTTGCGAATTCGAAGAGTTACTTAGGGGAACTCGGCACAAAGCAAAACATTCAAGTGAACTGGCTTTTTCGACAGGCAAACGTTACTTGCATTTGGTGTAACTACAACTTTTCACTGATTTTTCAAAATTTCTCCTGAATTAATTTGTTGAGATGTATACAAAGTCATTCAGAGTGGTTTAATGTAAAATGATTCACTGTGGAGGAACTTTTCTACTCAGATTTCTTTACAGTGGTGGTGATAGGAACCAGGGGTCACTATGTCGATAATGCAAATTTAACTATTTTATTTACAATCCAAAAAAAGACCAGTGGACCTACACGTGTCTTCTGGGTTCTTATATGTAATGTTCATTATTTTAACAGTGGTAAATCAAAAAATATGTTTTTCTTGGGGACTATTTTGCCTCAGAACACTCTGTATGTATCTCTTCACCATATGTTTTTAAAATGACATATTAGGCCGAAAACTTCTCACAACTAAAATAAAACAATGTCTCAGTCAACCACTTCATGTAATAACTTTTAGAGGCATTAAACACTTTGCACATGTGGTTCATATCAGCACCACTGTGAACAGAAGGAGAACTATGGAGGACACTGTTGGCTATCTAGGGCTCTAATATGAATATGTGTGGTAGTCATCTACTCACCTTTACAGTGGTTTTCATCCCAAGGGTACACACAGTTTTGGACTCCATTGCACACCAGTGAGTTGTTGATGCACATGTTGCTGTGGCAAAAGAATGTATCTGCCTCGCAGGGGGCTACAGGAGAGGACAAAACAACAACGTGGATGAATTTGTCACCATGCTAATATTAGCTCAATTACACACAAAAAACACACACCCCATCTATACTAAAGGCCTAATTTGTGCAAGTTTGTGGACGCCCCTGGTCAGATTCCATGTTTTGCTGACTTATTAGGTGAAAAGTTAATGCATCCCCCAGAGAGAAGAAACGTATGCACAATTTAATGCCACACTTATTATTTGTTAAATTTAACATGTTGGATGAAAACATGTAAATAAAATGTGCAAATTGTGCTAAATGTAGGTATCATGAAATAAAACTGAGTTGTGTTCTACAGTTTCTCATTAGACTGAATGAATAACTCACTCTAAATGTAGGTATTGTGATATAAACTGAGTCGTGTTCTACAGTTTCTCATTATGTTGAATGAATAACTCACTCTAAATGTAGGTATTGTGTTATAAACTGAGTCATGTTCTACAGTTTCTCATTAGGGTGAATGAATAACTCACTCTAAATGTAGGTATTGTGTTATAAACTGAGTCGTGTTCCACAGTTTCTAATTAGGTTGAATGAATAACTCACTCTAAATGTAGGTATTGTGTTATAAACTGAGTCGTGTTCTACAGTTTCTAATTAGGTTGAATGAATAACTCACTCTAAATGTAGGTATTGTGATATAAACTGAGTCGTGTTCTACAGTTTCTAATTAGGTTGAATGAATAACTCACTCTAAATGTAGGTATTGTGATATAAACTGAGTCGTGTTCTACAGTTTCTAATTAGGTTGAATAACTCACTCTAAATGTAGGTATTGTGATATAAACTGAGTCATGTTCTACAGTTTCTCATTAGGTTGAATGAATAACTCACTCTAAATGTAGGTATTATGTTATAAACTGAGTCGTGTTCTACAGTTTCACATTAGGTTGAATGAATAACTCACTCTAAATGTAGGTATTATGTTATAAACTGAGTCGTGTTCTACAGTTTCACATTAGGTTGAATGAATAACTCACTCTAAATGTAGGTATTATGTTATAAACTGAGTTGTGTTCTACAGTTTCTCATTAGGTTGAATGAATAACTCACTCTAAATGTAGGTATTATGTTATAAACTGAGTCGTGTTCTACAGTTTCACATTAGGTTGAATGAATAACTCACTCTAAATGTAGGTATTGTGAAATAAACTGAGTTGCTCTACAGTTTCTCATTAGGTTGAATTGGATTATTACCATCATTCTTTAAAGCTTATACAGCCACCTCACAACAGTAGCTACGAGCTGAGCATGGATAGAACAATTGAAAATAATCAGCTATAATTATCCACAAGGGGCAAGTTTATTACTATCCATGCCAGCAATCAACAGACCAAACATAATGTCACAATATGTAAAAAAGGAGCAAATACATAAAATAAATGCGCATATACATTCATAAACATTACATTAATACAGCATGCAGGTAATTCAGAGTCCACATGTTGAGGTAAAAGTGTGTCTACTGACTACATAAGTGGCTACAAGGTAGATAAAGAGAATAAAATCAAACATCCTATTTCATCTTTTTCTACTTAACAGCACACGATACATAATATTCACTTCCTGAACACAGCTGGTAATTATGCGCACCATGTCAGTCTGACATCTGTGAGCTGATATTGTTCAGATTTAGCAACACATTACTCAAATCCGGTGAAGCTAGTTCTGTGTCCTTCTGCTGGGCATGAATTTTAATCCAGCTGTTCAAATATGAATGGAATAAGAAGCATGTGTGGAGATTGGATACAGGTTCTTTTAGCAGATCCATTAACTTTAGCACTAAGGTCAGGTGGAACTGCATGAAATTTGAGAATTCCCCTCAGATGGTGAACTGCAGACTAAAGAAAAGTCTCATCTTTAATGTTCATTTTCAAACAGATACATTCCCTGGCGACTATAGTGGAAACCTCTCCTCTGTAGCTTCACTTCGCTGGTAGGGTTAAAAGATTTTTTAAATAAATAATACATTTCACATAGCATGATCTGGCACTGTAGTCTATATTATCAACAAAATTGTCTTGTGTCTTAAGTGTGGAAATTCAGTCTATGGAGTTGGTGAACTGCCTGTAGAGGAGAACAATCAGATGCAACCACATATTCATGGGTACATGGTGAGGTAGTTTAGCCGACTATATTCAGTGTTCAAGCCTCAAGACAGAAAAACTAGATATGCTCCTCCTCTTGGACAAAAAAAAATAAACATGCCTGGACAAGCTGCAATTATATATCTTGCCCCAATCGTTCAGATCAATCACAGAGTTACAGACTGTAGCTCACTTGCTGATTCTCTAGTCCAGGGGTGTCCAATCTTATCTGCAAAGGGCCTGTGTGGCTGCAGGGTATAAGGACCGTGTTCTACAGTCAGATGAGACCAAAGTAGAGCTTTTTCAATAAACACAAGAGATGAGTTTGGCATGCATACAGCCATGCAGAAAAGTACCTCATCCCCACGGTGGTGGTGGTTCTGTGATATTGTGAGGCTCTTTTTCTTCCAAAGGCCCTGGACAACTTATTCAGATATACAGTGTGAAGTACCAACAGATATTAAATCAAAACCTGACTGCTGCAGCCAAGAAGCTAAAACTTGGCAATAGTTGGATCTTCCAACAGGATTATGATCCAAATCTCATCCCAAAATCAACAAAAAAAAGTCTCACTGACCACAGAATCACAATTTTGCCATAGCCACCCCAGTTCTCTGACCTAAACCCCATAGAAAACCAGTGGGATGAGCTGAAAAGGAGAGTCAACAAGTGGAAACCTCAAAATTGGAAGGATCTAGAGAGGTTCTCTATGGAGGATTGGTCTCAGATCCCTTGCCGTGTGTTCTCCAGTCTCATTAAACGTTACAGGAGAAGACTCAGAGCTGTTATCTCTGCAAAGGGAGGCTACAGAAAGTATTAATTGAAGGGGCACCAAATATTGTGGCATGCATTGATTTGAGAAAAAATATTTATTTCATGAAAAGATTTATTTTTTTCCTGTCAATTTGCTTATGTTTACCAGGGGTGCCAATATTTGTGGAGGGCACTGTATATAGTGGACCAGGAAAGTAGTTGTTTCTAATAAAGTGGCCAGTTAGTGGAAGCACAAGGTAGGTGTTCATTTCAAAATTTAATTTAATCATCAGAGTCTTCTGAAATGGCCTACACTGCATTATAATGAAAGTGGGTGTGGATAAATGCTGGATAGTCGTCTTATGAAATAAAAAAGTGATAAATGGAGAATGAAAAATACAGAAATGAATCTGGTCCGTGAATATATGCCACGCTACTGTCATTAGAGCAGCTTAATCGCTGAGGTGACTTTCGCGAAGGTGCTTCTGTTCCACCCACCCATCCACCATACATACATCTCCTTGTCATGTTGTAATGATATTTATGTTCTCAGTGTTTTATTGGACCAGAGAGTTTATATCACATACTGGGTTAAAACAATAGGACTTTTCCCAAAACAACCTGAACATTTCAAGGTTGCAGTGAATTATGCAGGTGATATATTAACGTTTTTATTCCATGAGCTGATCCCAAGTGAATAATAACTGCACAAATTAGGATGACTCATCACTCCAGCTGTAACGTCCTCCTTGAGCTTAAACCTCTTGCAGTTCCTCATCTAACCACAAGGTGGCGACAATCAGGTAGCTCATACAGGCATGACATATATATATATATATATATATATATATATATATATAAAGACAAAGATTTAGATAGAACGCAGAAAGGGAGAGAGAAAAGGAAGAGAAGTAGAGAGGGAAGAGAGGAAAGAGAAAAAGAGAGAAAAAGAGAAAGATAAAGAGAGGAACAGCAGAGGAACTGAGAAAGATACAGAGAGAGAAAGAGCAAAGGAAGACAGAGAGAGAGAGTTGAGAGAGAGAGAGAGAGAGAGAGAGAGGGAGTATTAGAAGCTGATCTACTCCAGCCTCCAGAGGAATTCATTTCTAATGATCTCCTAATAAAAGTGGCCTTTTGCTCACTCAGTAATGCGTCCTCACCTCTTCAATTAAATCATAATTGAGAATTCAGACCAAACGTCTCCATCACTGATGGATTTTTTTCGGCTTTGCTGAACAGCACTCGATTGTCTTTGGACAGAAGGCTGGAAGGATCAAATCTGATTTGTTTGTTTGACTGGATTTGTCCCTGTAAACGCTCCATCAGCGTGCCTGCACTGCTGTATGAATGAGGTCCAAATCAACTGAAATGATGTGTCTGGAAAATGTGCTTTTTTCTGTTTAATCTTCAAAGCAAAATATCAAATATGTAGAAAATGTCACATTTGATGGCTTGCTTAAAATGGACTGACGTCACTTAGCGCTCTTAATATCCCCAGGATGGAGAGAATAATGAAGAAAAAAGCTGAGGATGACAGCAGAACAGTGTTAACAGACACTTTGGGAAAACGAGCTGTGGTGCTTTTTTTGATTGAAGAGAGAGAGTGAAACAGAGAGAGAGTGAGGGAGAGAGGGGGGGAAAGAGAGCGGAGAAAGTGATAGAAAAAAAGGGAAAAGGGAGCAGGAGAAAGAGCGACGGAAAGGAGAGAACACATGATGGAGATATATATATATATATATATATATATATATATATATATATATATAGAGAGAGAGAGAGAGAGAGAGAGAAAGTGGAAAATGGGAGAAAGTGTTAGGAAGAAAGAGAGAGCAAGGCAGAAAGAAAGTTAGTGAGAGAGAAAAAAGAGGGGTGAAAAGGAGATGTAGACAGTGAAAGAGAGAGAGGAAAAAGAGAGCAGGAGAAACAGAGTGAGGAAATGGGAGCAGTAGAAAAAGAGAGAATAGGGAGCAGGAGAAAAGGAGAGAACACATGATGGAGAGATTGAGAGAAAGAGAGGGGGGAAATGGAGAGCAAGAGAAAAGGAGAGAAAGCAGATGATGGAGAAATTGACAGAAAGAGAGAGGGGGGGTGGGGAGTAAGAGAAAAGGAGAGAGAGCACATGATGGAGAGATTTAAAGAAAGAGAGAGAGGAGGAAATGGGGAGTAAGAGAAAAGGAGAGAGAGCACATGATGGAGAGATTTAAAGAAAGAGAGAGAAAGAGAGAGAGAGAGGGATGGAGAGAGTATGAAATGGGGAGTAAGAGAAAAGGAGAGAGAGCACATGATGGAGAGATTTAAAGAAAGAGAGAGAGAGGGATGGAGAGAGAGTTGGAAATGGGGAGTAAGAGAAAAGGAGAGAGAGCACATGATGGAGAGATTTAAAGAGAGAGAGAGAGGGATGGAGAGAGAGTGGGAAATGGGGAGTAAGAGAAAAGGAGAGAGAGCACATGATGGAGAGATTTAAAGAGAGAGAGAGAGAGAGGAGGAAATGGGGAGTAAGAGAAAAGGAGAGAGAGCACATGATGGAGAGATTGAGAGAGTTGTGCAGGAGTGTTACCCCGGCAACAGCACATCCTGTGTGTTCATTCACTGTACACGCACACACACACATACACACACACACACACACACGACCGGCATGTTTCTGTTATTTTGGCCGCTGCTATGGGATACCATAGTAACAGTAATGAAGCGTGTAGCGGTCAGAGACGAGAGAGAGAGAGAGAGAGAGAGAGAGAGAGAGAGACAATAATGGTTTCATGCGTGCTGACATAGAACCCTTTTTCTACTCTCTCTCTCTCTCTCTCTCTCTTCTCCAAAACAACACCTTTACATTCCCTCTCTTTTCTCTCTGCGTCCTGCAGACGGATATATGCTGATTCAATTTAGTAGAGTTCAGTCAGCAGCGGTCAGACTCGGCCAACACAGGGCGAGCTGTATTAAAACAAACAAACAAACACAAACAAATGGGCAGACAAGAGAAACAGGCAGACTGATATCAAAACACCAAAAACAAACATAAGCAAGAGAGACAGAGAGAGAAAATAGAGAACAGGGTGGGAGAGGGTGAGAGAGATTGAGAGGGGTCACTGAGAGAAATAGAGAGAGAGCACATGATGGAGATTGAAAGGGAAGAGAAAGAAAATAGAGGGAGAGAGGGTGAGAGAGAGGACAGAAAAAAGGGGATGAGGGCAGGTGGAGATACTGAGAAAAAGAGTGAGAAAGAGAAAGATGATAGAGACAGAGGTGCAGGAGAGAGAAGAGATAGAGGGAAAAGGGGAAAAACAGAGGGATAAATAGACAGATATACAGACAGGGAAAAGAATGACAGAGTGACAGAGGAAGAGAAAGAAAGCTGCCTCATGCCACCTTGTTAATTTCCCTCTGTATTGTAGGGTTCAGTCACTAAACCTGCCAAGCTGACTGTGTTTCGGTGAGCTGTTTGGTGTGTTGTTTATTTTCCTCTTTGTCTTTAATGACAGGCTGGTGTTGGTGTCTATATGGCAGTGGATATACAGCAGTGGATATACACCAGTGGATATATAGCAGTGGCTATAAGATGCTATAAGAACACCTTCACAGCAAAAAACCATCATTAAACTCACTGTAGCTCATTTCAGCCTCCAGCCAACTGCAGACCATAAACACCAGCAGCTTAATGGAGGAGTGCATTTTAATGGCCACATGTAAAGACGGCCAGAGAGCCTATAGCTGAAATGTTTTATCTCCCACATGTCACGGCTTAGGGTCTGGTCAGAAGTGTGTGTGTGTGTGCACAGGTGTAGTACACAAAACTTAAACTGAATGATAAAAATCTAAAATACAACCACGCCACTGAAATATGAGATACACTTGTTTCCATGATTACGCAACACCCATTTTTTCATGTCCATGGTAGTTATACCCATTTCTATGGTTACCCTACACCAGAGGTGCCCAGTCTTGGTCCTGGAGATCCAGCACCGTGAAGAGCTCAGCTCCAACTCTAATCTAACACACCTGATTCAGATACTGAGGCCTTCAGGAGCACCGAAATATTACAGCCAGGTGTGTTTGGTCTGATATCTGCAGGGTGGCAGATCTCCAACACCAGGATTGGGCCCTACACCCAATTACATGGTTATACTATACCTATTTGCACGGTTACTCTAACCTTTTTTCATACTTACATTACATCTATTTCCACTGTTACACTGCGCCTGTTTGAAAGAGCATGCCACACCTGTTTTCACTGATTTGCTACACCGATTTCCAGGGTTACACTACACCCATCTTCTATAATAATATTACACCCATTTCCATAGCTATGCTGCATGCATTTTTACGGTTCTGCTAAACCAACTACCATGGTTACATTACACGCATTTTCAGGGTTATCCTACAACCATTTCTGTTGTTATGACACACCCAGTTTTACAGTTACACTGCATCAGTTTAAATGGTTACGCCACCCCTGTCTCAATGGGTTCACTACCCCCATTTCCACAGTTACATTACACCCATTTCCATGGTTATGCTACACCAATTAAATGGCTACACGACACCAGTTTCCAAGGTTACACTACACTTATTTCTATGGTTACACTCATTTCCACGGTTATGCTGCATCAATTTAAATGGTTACGCCACATGTGTTTCATAGGGTTCAATGCCCCCATTTCTATGGTTACATTACACACATTTCTGTGGTTACGCTACACCAATTTAAATGGTTAAGCAACGCCAGTTTCCAAGGTTACACTATACTTATTTCTATGGATACACTCATTTTCACGGTTACGCTGCAACAGTTTAAATGGTTACGCCACATGTTTCAAAGGGTTTATGACCCCCATTTCCATGGTCACATTGCACCCATTTCTGTGGTTATGCTACACCAATTTAAATGGTTACGCAACACCAGTTTCCAAGGTTACACTACACTTATTTCTATGGTTACACTCATTTCCATGGTTACACTGCACACATTTTCAAGGTTATGCTACACCAGTTTCCATGGTTACATATGGTTACGCTACACCAATTGCCTTCATGTTACATGCATTTTCACAGTTATGCTACAACCATTTCTGTTGTAATGCTACACCCCTTTTTTATGGTTACACCAATTTCCATGGTACCCATTTCCATAGGGGTATATACCATGTCCTTGTGCATGTGTGTGGTTGTTCTTACGTTCTTGGAAGGTGGTGAAGAGTATTTTGAAGCGGCTGCGGCGGCTTCCCTCATCCGCCCACATGCGCACCACTCCCAGCGCGGTCAGCAGCATCACGTCACTCGCCACCGTGCTGCAAAACTTCACCTTCAGATCCTCCACAGAACTGCTGCCATCATACACCGCCACGAAATTACGCTTACACTCATTAGAGTTCTGCATCTCGTAATCCAGGAAACGCAGGTAGATCTAAGGAAGAGAGAGGAAGAGAACACATACAGTGTGACATTGTTTTCCTCTAAACAACCAGCTGTAATATATTAATTTACTGCATATCGGTATCAAAAACATGCTTGTTTGTATTAAAAACATTTTGTAAAGCACGATGTCCACAACATTTTGACAGGCGGCGTACAGAGTGCAAGACTTTAGCACCCTGTAAATGAGCATTGTTGACAAAAACATATTATTCTCCCACAAACAGCACCGTAGATCCATCATTTCATTCATGACACGGCTGACATCTGGATCATTTACAGGTGTATATTTCATCAACAGCTCTAGGATTGTATCAAAGTCACCAAGCTCTTTCATCTCAGCCGTATTACTGTGACTGATATCTCCATAATGAGATGCTGTCAATAAACCCATCTCATACTTCAAACTGCCACCCGATTTAGACACTTCACAACAAAGCAGATTTACATCAGTGTTTCTGTCTCTGCTCAGTGTGATGGCAAAAAGCACAAAAACACGGCTTGTGCTGGAGCATCTCTAAACCCAGAAGGCAGCAGAGCATCTATTTTCTTCTCAGTTAAAGGAGCAGTTTGGCAAAAAAATCTAATTTACACATTTTCCCCCATTAGCCCAAATGTAGTCAACCAGCCGAGACATGTTCTCTTCTTTAGGTTCGGTGCTTTGAGGCTAATGTAGCTAACAAGTAACTGAATTGAAAATCCAACCATGGATTTAAATTTCATTTGCGTTCTTCATCAAGGTCATTCTACAACTGTGGTAGCGAAAGTACCTCAAAAACATGAAATAAAGCTTAAAATGAAAAACTACAGAAAGCTGATGTCTGTGTATTGCTCGTTCTACTCATAAATTAATCAACAAAAAACTATTAAATTATTCCTCTTGAATGTTAGTTTTAGTGATGTTTAGTCATGTTGTGCATGTCACACCACTGACTTCACAGATACTGAAGTATTTCAACCTTGTGCATATTTTGTAATGAAACATACTCTCTACTGTGTTCTAAATAACAAAATACAAGAATTACTTTTTTTGTTTACTGGGAAACAAATAATATTCAGTGTCTAGTACACTGAACATTATTCTCACCAACATAATAAGACACAAAGTAACCACTGATTTTTACTGTAGGTACAGTTGCATGAAAATGTTTCTGAACTTGTGGAACTACCTGGACATCTAAATGAATGGCTCCTAAAATATTAAACAAATTTCAGAATAATGTTATATCATAATAATAAACAAAGCTTTTTAACACAAAGCATTTACACTACACATGATTTACATTACTATATCTAAGATGAACAAATGGTTAAAATTATTGAGAACACTGATAGAAAAATGCCAGAAAATATTACATAAGCCACATTACACTTTACACAGATTTATATGCAATATTAAACATATTACATACATTTTATGCACCAGCGCAGTGCTGTAGACAACAATAACTTGTGTTTCAGAAATAACATAACCTAAAAAACCTTACTACACTGAGTCCAAATGTCCAGATTACTGGACATTAAACCTTATCTCAAAATTTGATAAATAAATATCTTCTTTTTCTCTCTTTACTTTTAACAAGAGGGACTTTCTCAAAGGACACACATACAAAAACATGAAATAAACACAGGACCATTCAGAAACAGTGTTTTGGTTGGTCTCAGAGGCGGTGAATGTTTGTCTCGCCAGCTGCCACGTTTGTTTTTGTTCATGACCAGATAAAAAAAAAACACTATTAAATGATCAACCAGTGGATAAATTTGGTCAGAAAAAGTGTGTCAGTGGTATTTTTTGCAAAGCATTAAACAGATTTTAAAATTGAAATAAAATAACAGCATAAATGCAATATTTTATATTTATATTTAATACTAACAATTAACATAATATAATATAATAACATAATTTCCCACTTAAAATGTGACTCTGAAATGTGTTCTGTCCAAAATAAGACAACTTCAGTTTGGTTATCTGGGCTTCGAGTGAGAGGTGAGGCTTGATTTGGTTGAGGGTCCGTTTGTTTGTGTTCTTGCTGTTTTCACCTTCACCAAAATTCAAAGGCATCAATATTTTTCTTGTCCTGCTTTGTTACACCAGCATTCACATCCATAAAGAACCATAGAAAAGATTGCAGCCTGGACAATTCTGAACTTTGGTTGTGCTGACAAATCATTATGTTTGAAGATCTTTTCAAACTCCTTCATCCTTGATCTGTGACAGTCTGTGTCACCTTTCCTGACTGCTGCATCCTTTGTTGTTAATATCTGTAGTAGGCAAAAGCTGTCCAGCACTTCTATGTCTTCTCCATCAATAGTAAAGGTCTTTTTCACTGTCATACACTTTGCTTTTCCTCTTATTGTGCAAAAGATCCACCTCTTCACTCTGTTCTTTTACTTTCCTTACAAGAGCCTCTAGGTCTTCCTTACTTTTCGCTATGAGTGTTGTGTCACGTGCATACTGAAGGTTATTGATGTTTCGTCCACTAACCTTGAATCCTTGGTCATCTTTCTCCAGTCCTGCTTCTATCATAACATGTTCAAGTATGGTGATAGTGGGCAGCCGTGTCCAACTCCTCTACAAATAAGAAACCAGTCTGTCCATTTTCTGTCATGACTGTGGCTTGTTGATCAGTGTAGAGGTTCCTTATTAGAATGAAATGATCTGCTATACCCACTTCCTTAAGAACATTCCATAATAGTATATGGTCAACACAGTCAAAAGCTTTGCTGTAGTCAATGAAACACATGTAAAATTCCTTGGATTTTATACATATGCAAACATACATACATTTATGCATGTTTATATATGTTTACATATTGTTCTTACATATGAAATGCCATTTTCTCACCTTTTTAAAAATTCACTAGCTTATTTTTATAGTTTACTCTCTCTTTTGGGGATTTATTAAATGTCAGTGTTGATGTATCTCATTTTCACTGAATATGAAATGCAAACAGACCATGTTAAAGCTTTTTTATACCAGCAGCATGTCGTGTGAGTTTATTCTGCTTGCTTTGAGAATCATGGCACTAGAAGCATGCTCATAATAGGGTCATGATGGTAACTACTCTCAAAAACAGTGTCGCTGAAAGGTTTCACTTTAAAAGCACTGTCATGCCCCTTCTGGCATTGGTCAAAGTTATGCAAATGCTCTTTGGAAAACGTGCTTCTGGAGAAGGGGGCATGGCCAAGCGTCAAATGCAGGACAAAGAGCCGGTCGGGCTGAACCAGCGGGCTAAGTAGCTGATGATATTCACCTGTGCCTTGTCTCTGCCAGCTTACTTATAGCCATCTCTTTCCTCAGTAGGTGGCAGAGCCCAGAGAGAGAAGGAGACTGGTGGAGACGTCAGAGCAGAGCAAAGCTGAGCTAAGCTAAGAAAAGAAAGGAAGAGACTGAAAAGTCCTAGCGAGCGTCTTGTCTTAATTTATCAGAAAAGCCAAGTGGTTTTTGTGTTGTGTATAAATAAAACGTAGCTCTCCACACCTGCTCCCCGTGTCCTCACTCCTCCCAACATTAAAAGTTGTTACAGTGCTATACAAATAAATTCAAATTGGAAAGTATAGGAACCAATTAGCATCATGCTTACTTGCATGTCTACGTCATCAAACACTTGCCTCCCACTGTGTGGAGTCCTTAAATAATCTCTAATAGACTTAATTATGTCGTTTCTGACACTGTATGACACACTGTTATCAATAAACATGGACAAAAGGAAAGACAAACTTCAGGCTTTAGTACAAGCTGCGACTCTTTTTATCTGTTTTAGCTAACTGCATTAACACAGTTAGCTTGTTGGTCCAGTGCAAAACTAAAGAAGCAAACCTCAGACACTAAACATGTCTTGACTGATTGATTACATTTTAGATAAGGGTGCAAAGTGTGAAAATTAGATTTTTTGAGATAACAATCGCTTTAATTTGGTGCTAATCAAGCCAAATTCATCCCTCTCCACAGGACTGTCCTAATTTCACTGCAGGAAATATTACACTCTCTGTTAGAATGAATCTCTTTCACAATGACGCTGCCAAAGAAACACTGCCTGACAGCTTCAACATGCAAGCCTGTCATTAGTGGAGGCTATTAGACTGGACTGCCCCCCGCGCTGTGTTCGGTAGTGGCCTGAGTCCACTGCCCATGGTGTGCTATCATTACTCATTATAATGAGAACAATACTCAGTCATGACAACCAAGCAAAAGGACAAGAGAAATGATGCTACACTGACTGGTCACTTTATTAAAAACCTCTCTTTAGAGACTGAGGCTCATCTGTTGATGCAGTTTGCGTTAGCCATCCTGTAGTCTTTCATTAGTGGTCACTTTCTAACCACAGAGCCTCTATTGGTTTGTTTTTTCGGGTACTGGTCCACTGTCGACCTAGCAGTGACACTGGCACATATAAAAACCCAGCAACACCGCTGATACACTTGTACCAGCACCACACACACTACCATGTTAGGGTCACTGCTGTGCTGAGAATGAATCACCACATAAATAATATCTGGACACCAGTGGTCCTGAGCTCAGAAGCCCACCAGTGATGAATGGGGTAGAGGGAGGCTAATAAACTGAGCAGGCTACAGTCTGTAATTGTCCTATCCAGGTACCGGCCACAAACGTGTTCTTTTGTAGGTACAAGGGTATGAGGGTGGGCAAGCTTTGGTAAAAATCCCACTCAATCTGATGAATTTAGATTGGAGTTTGGATTCAATACAATATGTTGAGTTTCCAGTTCAAAATGCTACTCCACTGTACTGGACTGTTGGTCTAGCTAAATGAAAATAAGAAGGTTGGATGTGATGACAAATTAGCCAACATGCTAACATTTTGTGACCTAAAAACTATACCCACTCTATCCTAACAGTATGCGGTTTCACATACTTACAAAATATATACCTTTTGAATATGAATACTTCAATCTAAATGTAGCTATTTTGACCAAAACTGGGTTGTGTGCTAGTTTCTCACTAGCTTGAATTGTTCTAGCAACAGTAGCTACAAAAGAACACACCTGTGGGATGAGCATGGATGGATAAATTATAGTGGACCTATGAGGTAGGTGGAGCTAATAAAGTGGCCACTAAGTGGAAGTAAAAAGGAGGTGTTTCTAATAAAGTGGCCAGGTAGTGGAAGCACAAGGTAGGTGTTTCTAATAAAGTGGCCAGTTAGTGGAAGGACAAGGTTGGTGTTTCTAATAAAGTAGCTAGTCAGTAGACGAACAGGGTGGTGTTTCTACTAAAGTGGACAGAGAGCATATATTCACCTAAATGTACGAAAAATAAATCCTCAGAAATTTCAGAAACAGCTAACATTGCATTATGCAACATTCTATGAATGAATGATGTATAGCCAATAAATAAATAAGTGATTAAATCAGAAAAAAACAGACTACCCACAAGAAATTAATATTGCTTCTCAATATATGCCACACTACTGTCATTGGAGCAGCTTAATCACCACAGTGACTTTTGTAAAAGTGCTTTTGTAGGAAGGGGTTTCCAACAAAGTGGACATTGAGTATATGAGTATAAGAATGTCCCTCATCCTCCAGGAAAACACCAGACTGGTGATAAAATGAGAAGCTGCTATGGAGCCACATCACTGGGCTTGTCCTGGAGATGCTGCACACCCACAAGCCGTCAACATTACTAATGAGCTGGAGAACCCCCGGTGTTCCTGCAGGCCTCCACCATCAGCAGTCTGACACTAAGCAGTGTGGGCGTTGCGCAGACACACTCAAATAGAACAAATGGTGGTGTGTGAGGACTGCCGGTCTGTTCGGCCGTCCCCCAGGGAGATGAAGTTTAATGAGATTCAGAGATGCCCACGGCTAATTTCCCACATTTGACACTTCGGGGGAATCTGGAGGCTCCAATTGAACGTGGGGGAAAAAAAAAACAGCTGATCATAGTTTCCACTGGGCATTTTTCAAAAAATTCATTTCAAAAACCACAGATTGTGGGGAGTGCAATTCTGCTCTTACTGCCCAGCTGTCATAATCCAGATGACATTAACAGCAAAGACTTACTGATAAAAAATGTAGAGCTACAACACTGATGTAAGGATCATTGGGCTACACCATTTCCATGGTTACACTACTCCCACTGCCATGGTTACACTACAGGCATTATATGGACATGCTAAACTCTTTCCATAGTTATGTTGCACTCCTTTTGAAGGCTGCAGTAAGAGTAACAAGTTCCGACACGTCCCATTACTGTCTTACTGCTGTAAAGGTTAAGATGACAAGGCAAAGAAATCTCCATGGTTACGCTACATTCACTTCCATAGTTATGGTATATCCACCATGGTTATGTTATACCTGTTTCCATGATTACACTTCACCTATTTCCATGGTTACTCTACTACCAGTTTGATGGTTACGCTACGACAACTTAAGCTACATTCATTCCATGTTTATGCTACACCCACTTCCATGGTTATGCTTCACTTATTTCCATAGTTGCACTACGAGTAACAAATTCTGAGGAGACATGTCCCATTACTGGCTGCTGAATGCTGTAATGGTAAAGATGACAAGGCAACAATATCTCCATGGTTACACCAAACTCACTTCGATGTTTATGCTATGCCTATTCCATGACTATGCTACAACAATTTCCATGGTTACACTACACCCATTTCATGGCTATGCTACACTCAGTTCCATAGTTACTGTGATTTCATTTCCATGGTTGTGCTACACCACACCCATTTTGATGGTCACGCTACACCCATTCCACAGTTATGCTACACCAATTCCATGGTTATGCTACACCCACTTTCATGGTTACACTACACCTGTTACCATAGTTACACCAGAGTTTTCCAGAGTTGCAAAACACTTAAGATACATCTATTCTATGCTTACGCTACACTCATTCTTTGGCTACGCTACATTCACTTCAGTGGTTGTGTTACACTTATTTCCATAGTTACACTATACCAATTACACAGATATGCTACACCAGTTCCATGGTTACATTATACCCACTTCCATGGTCACACTACACCTGTTTCCATAGCTACACCCATTTCCACAGTTGCACCCATTCCATGGTTATGCTATACCAATTTCATGGTTACGCTACACTCATTCTTTTGGTTATGCTACACTCATTTCCATGGTTACACTACATTTGTTTCCATAGTTACACTATACCACTCACACAGTTATGCTACACCAATTCCATGGATATGTTACACCCACTTCCACAGTTACACTACACCTGTTTCCATAGTTACACCCATTTCCATAGTTGCACCCATTCCATGGTTATGCTATACCAATTCCATGGTTACACTACATCTGTTTCCAGAGTTACACCCATTTCCACCGTTGCGCCTATTTCATGGTTATGCTATACCAATTCCATGGTTACGCTACACTCATTCTTTTGGTTATGCTACACTCACTTCCATGGTTACACTACATTTGTTTCCATACTTACACTATACACATTACATAGTCATGCTACACCAATTCCATGGTTATGTTACACCCACTTCCATGGTTACACTACACCTGTTTCTATAGTTACACCCATTTCCATAGTTGCACCCATTCCACGGTTATGCTATACCAATTCCATGGTTACACTACACCTGTTTCCATAGTTTCACTAGGAGTAACATACTCTAAGAAGACAAGTCCCATTACGGGCTGAAAGCTGTATTGGTGAAGATGACAAGGCAAGGAATTAAAATATTCTAAATTATTGAGCAGAAAGGAGGAGACAAGTGCTTCGGAAAGCTTAAACCAGCTGTCACAACTAGTTTAACAAACAGCAATGTAATATCCTGTATTTAAAATAATCATTTCTTTGTAACTATAAAATTTATCAGTTATTAGTAGCTTTCAGTGTTCTTGTGTGTGTATGTTCATAGTGCCCTCACCTCTTATGACCCCAAAACTACACCCTTGCACACAACAGGCCTAAATAAGGCCAACAGAACAGGATTAAACTGTCTCGTTAAAGGCACGGCTTATGAAGATTTTCAATGCATGCACCAGCAGAGCAGAAACACCAGATTCATTTGTTTTCATATGCATGTGGTGGCATATCTGTCCTAAAGGCTAAAGATCTGCACCTGAAATTAATTAGTAATTTGCATGAATCTAGTTATGATTCCCACAGCGTAATGAAGTAAAAGAATTATACACTGGAAAATAGATTTCGTATTACATTACATGGAACATAATATTACATTTATTGATGTAAACACATTGCATTACACAGTTTAAGTGCTGGCTTAACAGTAACGGGTTGAGATAACATTTGCTGTTCATTCTGAATCCTTGGAAATGAATAATTTTATAAATAATAGTAAAACGATCAAGGAACAAAAGGGAAGAAATTTTAGATATAAGATGCGATGATTAAGCTGAAGCCCTTCAAGCCTGTCTGTGTTGTGACTATTTTACCATCATCATTACATATAAAAACTCAAAGGATGTGTAGGTTCACTGGTGGTTTTGGATAATAAGTAAAATGACTATATTTCTGTTTTAGACATCATGACCCCTGGTTCCTATCACCACCATTGTAAAGAAATCAGAGTTAAGTTTACAATGAACCATTTCACATCTAACCACTCTAATAGATCTTAATAACTAAATTATGCAGAAATTTAGAAAAGTTGGTGTAATTCCCTTTTAATGGAAGAAGTCTGACTTTGTGGGCAGTCCTGGTGCTGACCTCACTCTAAACCTTTGTGTTTTGATTTCAGACATTGTCTCACATGCATGCAACTACGCTGAAGTAAGAATCACTGCTAATCTAGGATTAACTAGCGCCTTTCACTTTTGATAACTGAGCTGATTATAATTATATGGCAGATGAAGCTGATAATAATTCAGCGCTTGTTGAGCCCTGAGCTAAAACAACAGCAAAAACATGACAATTAAAAAAGATTTAGGGTCAAAGTTATCACCAATTTGGTCGCTAATTATCAGTCTGCTCCCAAATGATAATCTATTGACAATATAGTGAACTCTGCAATTGTCATTATTGTGAATGGAGTTCATTCATTTAGTGCAGAACAAATATAACACTGGAACACTGAATTAACTTGATTCAAATTTGTCCATCATTTTCACACAAATAAAATATATTACATAAACAAAACTCTGTATTCCTGATTACTGTAATTGTGTTGGTCTAATACATTTTATTAAAGTAGAACTGCCATATACAAAAATTCAGTGGATCCATTATTTTTTTCAGTGGAATGCTAAAGTGGACATGTGAAAGAAAGACTGAGGGAAGAATCAGACCGTATGTTTCAGCTGAGCTTAAAAAAAAGACCAACAGCCTTTCTTAAGGATGAAAAGAGTCGTTCCAACAGGCTGTAAATGCCATGACATAACCGACCCAGTAATCTTACCCTGAAACCCTAATCCCTGTCCCCACAGAGTCCAAAAAGCTCCAGAGGGATTTCAAATGTCCAAAACCCTTCTCTCTTCTACTCTCTCTTCTACTCTCCACTTGGAGATACATTTGCTCATCACCACCATGCCTACTGTAGTATATATCTAACTTCATAATTATTCAGTGGAATGAATAGTCTTCATTAAATGAATTATGAAATCTTGAACTTCACTATGATTTGTTTCAAATACACAAATATGACTGGAGGGATTATGAATACAATTGTTAAATAGTAAATAAAACAACACACTTTCATCATCATTATTATTATTATTATTATTATTATTATTATTATGTTTGAAAGTGGCTGAGGTCTTTTATTAGCTTGTGGGTTTTACTTGTTTGCTACTAGGTATGTGCATTCAGCTAAAATGAATAAATGAAAGCACCTTATTCGCCCAAATGAATGTTTTTCAAGAGAGACATGTGAGACATGACATCAATGTCCCTGACTCGACTTTTAAAGAAAATATTTTTGTCACCAAGACAAATATTCATCAAGAAAAAGAAATCTGTTCCTGCAGTTTTGTCCAAGCAGAATTACAACACTATTAGCTATACTTAACATTACACCACATTATACTTAAATGTTATTCCCTAACAACTTTAATCAACCACACTAACGTTTTTCCACCTAATAAACAGCAACATGTTCAACTCTGTCCACTCATTATTCACAACCATCATTATAATATTTTATCTGCTGAGTTTTCACCAACATTAACAAACAAAGGTAAAAAGAGGGGATGGTAGAGATTGTGTCTGCTGCATCTGGGGTTTTAAACCCCTCACAAGTCAAAGCACCATTTTCGATGTTGATAAATGGAACCTCAGTATGCCACTTATAGTGAACTGTACCGCCTGTCACTGCACAAAACGATAGAAATAGATGGTTAAAACAGAAGTTAAGTCACCTCTGGGGTAAAGTTAGGCCAGAATTTAGGAAATTTGTCTAGTGTCTAGTAAAATGTCTAGTTAGGATGTTTCTGTATTACTGTTTTCTTATCTGGAGTTAGGATAAGAAAATGAACTTAAGAACTGTTGTTCTGTAACAGCTTCTCTCCTAAATTCAGTCCTAAGTGAAGTTGTCATGGCAACTTCAGACACCAAACATGGCTGATCAACTACACTTAGGAGGAGGATGTAGAAAATTGCTGAAATTTTTCTGTTCCTTTAATTCTAGCAGTACTGTCTACCCCATTCCCTTGTGGATCATGTCAAGCACCCCCAACTTGCAACCAAGGCTTGATTGCTTGAGTACACTCTAATTAGCCTTCTCAGCTACAGTTTTTCAATTAGTAAGCTTTTTCTCCACCGCTGCTTTGGAATACATTATCAGCGTGCGCGTGTCGTTGAGGCAGCAACCTTTAGGGCTGTGCGTTATCTCTTTTTGGGTGAGTGTGTTTGAGGTGCAGCTCACGTCCCCTGTGCTGACTAATTTGTACTGGGTGCCAGCTGATGGCTAAAGCTCCAGCCAGCTCAGAGAAAGGTTCTGTGTACGGTGAAGAATCAAAGCTATTCATGTTTGAAAGGGGCCACTACAGTCATGCCTGTGAGTTTGTGAACCCGGTTTTTGTTCTGTTTGTTGTGTAAATATTTACAAATGTGATAATTTTGAGAGATTATAATGGCCCTTTGTTGCATACAATGAGCGAGTGCAAATTTCACAGACAGTTTTGTTATTCATCGGGTTCATCTTTGGTATATCTGTACGGTCAAACTCACATCTGTATGTAAATTTGGGTGGAAATGTTTAACAACCTGAAAAATTTGCTTAATTTGCAGTTAACTAACATCATCTATTATCATAACATCAATATCATCATTAACTAACATCATCTATAATTGCAATAATAAGAATAAAAATAGTAAATAACAATAATGATAATAATTTGTGCATATGGCAATCCAGTATAAAAGTATAAACTATGCTTATTTTACATGGACATTGATGTATATTAAAAGTGGGCTGTATGGGCAATAATTTATATTACAATATATTTCAGATTACTGACAGTTTTGGTATATATCACAGTATTGTGTATTTATGTATACTTTTTTCAAATAAAACAATTTTCAATGCAAGTAAACCTTTTTTGTAGATTAACAATGGCATATTATTCTAGATGTCCCTACACTTTTAATAAGAACCACTTTTAACTAATGAAGTTAATACAAAATATTTTTATTGGGCGAAATAGTAAAAACTGAAATTAACAATATATAGTCAGATGTCGACATTGTTTCCTAGTGCTAACAGGATAAAGGTGAGGTATCTAAAGCCCACAGTGGCTTCTCTGAGCACGGACAAAATGGTACACAGTTGAAGGCCCGTTATACTGTTCCACCTTAATGGCAGCAGTAATGTAACTGCTGCACCATTTAAGGTGGAACAGGACAATTTAAAAAAAAACAACAACTGGCAAATAGGAAGCCAACTTCAGCCTCAGAAATATGGATGAATGATGTTTTACGTCTGAAAGTCATTTGTCTGATATGTGCATCTCTTACGCTTGATAATTCATCAATGATCGTCAGACGCTGCTGGGATTTAGTAAATGTTACAAGCTGTTCACACTATCAGTTTTAGCTGAGAAGCTGTGGAGTCTCTTGGCTTGTAGCCAGATACTGCGGTGTTGCCTGAAGCAGCTGGCTGAGCATGGCACACTGGCTAATGGCTAATGGCTAATGGCTAAAGGCTTATGGCTAAGGGCTAAGGGCTAACCCCAAGAGACTGGCTTTCCCTTCCACTCTCTTTTCTCCCTCATTAACTCATTACAATCTGATGTCTGCTCCTTTGACAATAAACTGGACTAACATACCTCAGGCTACAAATTACTACACGGGACGTGAGGGAAGTGTGTTTTGCACTGTTTGAACATCATATTATCTGCATTCATTTGCATACCGGTATAACGGTAATGACAAAACTAATACCTTAAAAAGAATTCCAATCAGTATACCAGGTAAACTGGTATATCACCCTGTACCAATGTAAATAAATGCTGCAGCTATTTGACATTCTATTTAAAGACATATTACACTGTGTTTTCTACTACTGACAAATACAAAAACCCAGCTAGTGCAGAAGCATCTCGCACACTGCAAAAATACAGCACTATGTTGTTATCTATGTTATTTAACTGTTATGTATTATTTGTTTTTTTTTATTAATTGTGTAATTTTTGGAAAATAATGACTCTACACAATCACATCTTTCCACAGTCTTAAGAAAACTAGGATGTTTTGTTGGTTTCACATTTTATTATTTTCAGCTGTCATATTTATAAGATTGTAAAGTTTGGTCAGTAGGGAGCAGTGCACTGACCTGTGAGCACAGGCACTGGCCCACAAGCCGCTGCATGTTGTCATTTTATAGGCTTCCCATTAAAAAATCTACTTGAATAAGGGCAAACTTCATGTAAATCATATGTAAATGATGTGCTGGTGGGCTGGCGCTTGATTTCATGCACTTACGCCAATTCATAATTTGCACTCAAATCTCTGCTAGTTTTCTCGTCGTACGAAAGATTCATGAATCAGACACAGAGTAGCGCGTATATTATTAATAGTGGTCAAATCTGAGCTCTTTTTCATGTAACTATGCATGTATGCATGTTGTGGTTAGCAACAACAAAATCTCTGATCAAAAATGCATTTGGAGGTTAACATAGCAAACAATCTACAATTAAATACATACTTTGTGGTCATCAAAACAACAACAACAAAAAAAAATGCAGTCTGTAGTAAACAAAACAAAAAATCTCTAATTAAATATTCATTTTATGGTTAAAAACAAAAAGATTTCCAAGGCATATTATAGTTCATACAACAAAAATCTCCAATTAAATTAGCATTTTCTGGTTAACAGGACAAAAATCTCTAATTAAATTTACATTTTGTCATTAGCACAACAAAACATTTCCAATTAAATCCACATCTTATGGTTAAGAAAATGAAAAATCGAAAAACTAAATATATATTTTGTGGTTAACATAAGAAAAATCTTGTGGCTAACAACAAAAAGAATTTGGACTTGGCGGCTCCTCTAAGCTCGTCAGGGCTCTAGTTATCACTCTTCAATCAGCCTGTAAATCGAATGAAGAGTCTGTGTGATGTAGTTTGTGTTGCTGAGGTTTTTAGGCCTGTGGGTCTAATGGCTTTGGAAATACGAGTGTATGTGAGATGGGCTGTTTGAACAGTACTGTGATGTGATTACAGCACCCCCCTACCACCACCATCTGTGCTTAAAGTAAACATTCCTGTGAGGCTGAAAATGCAACAGTGATCTAAAGCCATTTACAGAATTAACTTTGGCAACCCAAAATGGGGATTATGTGCTATGTGTGGCAACCCTGATCTGTAACACAATTAAACTCTCACGGTGAGAAGCTTTAGGCGCTTTTATCACTTACAGTCCATTTAAATGTATTAATACTCCAGCCAACAGCCTGTCATGCAATCTACTAAATGGCACTGGAGAATCAATAGGGGCCTATCAAAGAGACCACAGCATTTAAGAAAAGGGGAAACTGGCCTTTCCACGCTCCGCCCACAAATGTGTTCTACTGTTGCTACTTTTGTTAGGTTCAGCAAGCTTTAAAGATCCCACCCGACCCTACTGAAAAACTGTAGAAAACGACTCGGTTTATAACACAATACCTACATTTAGAGTCAGTTATTCATTCAACCTAATGAGAAACTGTAGAACACGACTCAGTTTATAACACAATACCTACATTTAGAGTCAGTTATTCATTCAACCTAATGAGAAACTGTAGAACACGACTCAGTTTATAACACAATACCTACATTTAGAGTGAGTTATTCATTCAACCTAATGAGAAACTGTAGAACACGACTCGGTTTATAACACAATACCTACATTTAGAGTGAGTTATTCATTCAACCTAATGAGAAACTGTAGAACACGTCTCAGTTTATATCACAATACCTACATTTAGAGTCAGTTATTCATTCAACCTAATGAGAAACTGTAGAACACGACTCAGTTTATATCACAATACCTACATTTAGAGTCAGTTATTCATTCAACCTAATGAGAAACTGTAGAACACGACTCAGTTTATATCACAATACCTACATTTAGAGTCAGTTATTCATTCAACCTAATGAGAAACTGTAGAACACGACTCAGTTTATATCACAATACCTACATTTAGAGTCAGTTATTCATTCAACCTAATGAGAAACTGTAGAACACGACTCAGTTTATAACACAATACCTACATTTAGAGTGAGTTATTCATTCAACCTAATGAGAAACTGTAGAACACGATATATATCACACACATATATTGAGAGTGTTTTTATAATTTTGTTATGTCACCCTGTTAGGATAGTTCAAGTATAGTTTTTCTTGTTGTGTAATTCGGGTAACGTTAGCATGCTGGCAAATTTGTCATTGCTGTTTCAAATCAGCCTAGTCCTGATCATCAACACAGTCCAGCTTGGGAGCACAGCATTTTAAATTGGAAACTTAACGTTCACATGCAAATGTTTGAGTGCCCCTGGTCAAATGACATGTTTTAACACAATTTAATTACAAATAATTAACACATCCTTTACAAAGAACATACTTATGCACATTTTAATGCCCTATTACTGTGTATTTGATGCATTTTGGGGAAACATATTGGGGAAAGAATAAGACATAAATGCAATCTGTGCACCAAGTATGACACATTTTTTATGTTTTTCCAATATGTTAAACTCAAATAAACAGTAATTGTACATTAAAATGTGCAGAACTGCATTCTCTTATTTTCACTTAATCAACAAAACTTGTAATTTGACCAGGAGCACTCAAACTTTTGCATACGACTTTATGTAGTGTCGTTATGTAGTGACCCTAAACAAGCACTGTAGTGGCCTAGTGTAGTGACTCATTAACGTTGCCTTGATTATACAAAAAAGTACACCTGATCTATCTTAACAGTGTGACTTTCAAGTGCAAACAATATAATAATAATTTAAACAGTAACAGTCTAAATTTAGTATTAACTATTCAATATTTCACCAATAGTTGTGCTAGTAAAATGAGAATTTTAGTTTGTCTTCAATTATGGACAATTATGACAATTATGATCTCTTGAACTCCTGCTTATGGATGGCTGTGGCATCACTGGAGACCAAACTTGCAACAGAGAAAGCTGAGCCACTCTTCATTGGGATTTTTGCCAGACTTTCAGTAAAGCCTGTCTGACTCGGCAACAGTAACTAGGATTTAGGAACGCATTTGTAGGCGGAGGATTGGCAGCATAATTCTTTGTAAACCAGAAAAAGTCCACTGTTTCAAATGCTTACATACTTCCAACATATGTAACATATATTACACCACAAAACTTGATGTAATGCATTTCATTCACACGCAAAACATGATTCAGTGCATTACTTTTTTCTACTGTCTGCTAAACCACGAAAGAAAAAATCAACATTTCACTTCACAGCTATTTCTTAGGAGACTTCTTTGCTGGTAGACGACAAAAAACAGCTTAATGGCACAGTCAATAGGTTCTGTCCATGAAAGACAAGGACATATGCTTTAATTTGCTTCTCTCCAAGGACATCAGATAGCACTGAAATCAATTGGTAAGGCAATAAATCACATTAGGTCCAAATATCATCAATCATCTGTTGCATAACAACACAGTGATCCTGTTTTAAAAATGCAATATTTAAAGAGGAATTCCAACAATTTTTCAAAATTTCTGCATAATTAAACGGTGGTTTGGTGTGAAATGTTCCATAGTAGAGAAACTTACAGAGTCAGAACTGTTCACAGTGGTGGTGATAGGAACCAGACATCCACTTCTAAATTCTCCCTTACGTAAAGTTATTACATGAAATGGTGGCCTGATGTTTAATACATAGTTGTCCAACAGTTTTGAGATAAAATTTTGCAGTAAAACATATTTTTAAAACTCATTAATGGCAGAAGGGTACAACCAGGATACTGTGAGGCAAAATAGTCCCTCAGCAAACCATTTTTTTTTTTATTTACCACTATTTTACCATCATCAACTTCGCATATAAAAACCAACACGTGTATGTTCGCTGGTGGTTTTGGATATTAGATAAAATGGCTATATTTGTGTTGTAGACATCACGACCCCTGGTTCCTATCACCACCACTATGAAGAAGTCTGAGTCTGTAGGTTTCTTTACAGTGAACCATTTCCCATGACTTTGTTTACATCTCAAATGCTGAATTTTTTTCAATCTTTGGAACTCCCCTTTAACTCTTTATCTGAGATCTTTCTAATCTTCAAGACCACAGCTGTTATCACCACGGAAATGGCTAAACAGGTTCTGTCTCATCCATCTTCAGAAAGGCCTTGGAGGAGGCCCAAAACAGATGCAGGAAAACACAGCAATTTGTGTGCTGAAGCATCATGGACAAGATAGGGGGGAAAAAAGTGTCCATAGAAAGTGTAGCAGGAACAGCACGGAGTTGGGCTACTTCATCAGCTGTAAACCTCTCCCCAGGCAACAGCGCGCTGATTAAAAACAGTCCTGACCTCAAATAAACCGCATGGCTCATGGCCCGACCTTTTACAGCCCAAAGCCGTCCCTCTGAACTCTTTCTCTCTCCCTCTCTCATCCACCATGATATGAATAATGACCCTACAGGAGTGCTGCTATCCTGCTGCAAAAAACTACATCCGCAATCATAGACGTACAACACTTTGGATCCACCTACACAGGTTTACTTTATTTTCCACATTTAAAATTGTTTAGAAGCATTTAAATGTACATTTTAGAAACATCAGGACTATGTAATAACACATATGGAATTATGCAGTGACCAAAAAACCACTGTGACTCAGGAAAAATACTCTTTTTTCACAACTGAAATATCTGTTTTGTGAACAAATCCACTCTTGCACTGCAAAAAATCCAAAAAACTTCACAAGTGAAACTATATTAAAATATACCCTCCATTTTCCTTTTTTCAGCGAGCTCCACTTTTAACAGTGTGGCTTTATTTGCCAAAACAGTTGGAACTCATTTTTACATGATGGTGTTCCAACTTGTTTTCTGCTCTTAGAATTAATCAGGCTGATTTTGTTGTTGTGCCTTTAAGACTGATATATGTATGAGCTCTGTTCTGATTGGCTATCCTGTATTGTACCTAATTTAAATAGCAGTTCAGGCTGAAAAACTCCTTATAACTTCAGCGTGAATGAACAGAGCTAAACTACTGTGGGCTGATTAGGTGGATGTATTTAAATGCACTGGTTTTTGTGACATCACTAAAATGATAAATTCAAGGTGGGCTCTTTTTGAAGCTTATTGTCAATATATGGGTTGTATGATCTAAAGAGTGAATGGTACATTTTGAAATGTCACAAGTGATCGCACACTATTTTAAACTCTTTTTTATTTCAAAAACCTAGAAAAAAATTGTTTTCCAAGATATGGGCCCCTTAAATCATTCTATCTAGTGAAAGTCTCTTAGTACTACCACACTATGCCCGGCTGCCTTGTTGCATGCCCCAGCATGACTGTGCCCCCTCCCCACTGCGCTCACATAGTGCTTAAAGATCCAGGCCCGAGCATGCTTACGTCATCACGATGTGACTTTTTGTGTTGAAAAAAAAAGTGCTCTCACACAGCGCAATGTAGTTCATGATTGTACTTACTTTGTGGCTTATTTGGAGTCGTTTTGGTCTGATACACATTCCTATCAAATGCCTTATAGATTTATTGATTATGCAATGCATATGATTTTTATGGAGACAGCTTATGTTGAGGGAGGAGCAGCTTTAGTTGCTGATTACAATTCCTGTTCTTCAATAAGGTGAGAACCAGACACATTATTAGCCCAAATATTCTCAAATGAATTGAAAAGTGTGACAGTCATGTTTGAGTTCTGTTCTCGGGCATGGTTAGCAAACACACTAGACGCATACTGTGCCCAAGTTCAACTAAACCATGACCGAGCCCACCTCTTCAAGTGGTACAGAGCGACCACACTAGTCAAACAAACTAGACTTTGGGGGTCAAACGTGCTTGGGCAAGTTATGGATCGCCTAGTTTGGTGATTTAGTGTTTATCCAGCAGTCAGAAATAATTTTGCATGTTTCAAGCATTATTTCTTTAAATTATCAAAATTAATAAATTACATAAATAAATAAATAAATAAATAAATAAAAGTATTATGTGGTGTTGTAGACCCTGCTGTGTTCACCCACTAAAAATAGTATCCAGATTTTATGTGGAGGTTCTTGTTTACTTTACTGCTGGATCTGCATCCTGGGACTGCTGGTGTGGCCATTTGACTGGACAAATGGTCAAATAGATGTACTTGCTAGCTCACTTATCTGTGCTAGGTTAGCTTATCTTAGGCTTCTCAGACTAGAATGGAGAGAACAAGACCGAAAGTTAATACAGTTTTGTTAAAGCTGTGTGGGTGGGACAAACCACCTCAGCCTTGTGATTGGTGGGGACCCAGCTAACATACATACTCCCCAAAATTAGGACCACCCAGCGAGAGACTGCTGGCAAAACTCACTGCCCACTTAATAGGCGTAAGGCAGTTATTTACAGGGATGTACTTTGTACACGTATATTGCGAGCCCAGAAGAGTAAGATTAACCCACCTAAAAGAAAACATGGATTTAGGGTTCTTGGGGATTTAGTACAAAACATCTAGTTAAATGACCTTTTAATATTCTTATAACAATCCCCTAATATGAAATATTAGACATATTGACTAACTTCAAGACGTTTTCATGTGCCAAAACAGTATTTTTTGCAGTTACGTTTACTTTATTTGCCTTAAGCCATTGTCACACCAAATGCAAGTAAAATTTGCATGGCAAAAAGGCAAAACACTTGAATGGGAAAGGATGCAGGAATACGAAAAAGGAATTAACTTTAGTAAAAGCTAAGCTCACTTTGTGCTAAGGTTATCTACGTGAACTGTAACTGCACATATTTGGGAAGCTTGGAAGCATGAGCTAACACAAAACAAAAGCTAGGTGATACTTTTTTAAAAAAAAACAAAACAAAAACAACTAAATGGAGGAATTGTTCCTCAGTCTGCTAGTTAACTAACGTTAGCCATTTGTGGCAAAGTTGACCTCTGTATCAAGTTAGCAAGCAACTGCACAGCTTAGAGTCAACTTGAAATCAAAAGGGACCCTTTTTTCACCTTGTTAGTTCATGCTCCTGATTCATCATTTTATACCATTTAAAAGACTAAATTCTTGATTCCCTATAATGTTCCATCAACATGTAATGATTTTTCCCCCGCCTCTAAAACGTCTCCTGATTGGTAAATCACCGTGAAAGTGGTTAATTTAGGGAATTGGCGACCTCTCTGGTGGAAATATGCAACTGCATGAAATGTGCAAAAACAGCTGAGGGGAAAAATATGGATATGTTACCTGCTTCACCACAGAGGACTGACTGCTAGCTAACATTACTATTCATACGACAGCTGTGTAGCACATGAATCTATTAGTTATGTAAGCCTCCACTCAGTCAGACATCTATTTGCCAATGTTAGCCAAGTATATTTTATATTGATTGCGTTTACAAAAGGAGACAGACAGAAGCACTGGAAATAAATAAGCCAATTCAGCATCACTCCTGAGCCCCTTCAGGTCACTTTGTTGTCTCCACCTCTGAAAAGCTCAAGCTCTATCTGTCTCCCTTTTAGCTTGCTGGTACCTTGTTGAAATGTCCTACCATAGCACATATTTATAGACAGTTGCCTACATAAAGGCTTTAAGCCTAAATCACTTTATCAGGGGTAGTAATCAGTAATATTAAACTCTGTACTGAATTAACATTAAAAACACAATAAAATGTTCACTACGTTGTACTAATGATAGTACCCCATATTCGGTAGGATAAACTGCTAGATCACCAGCTTTCTGTGTCATTCTTTCAATTTTAACAAACAAATCTTACATACTGCATCTTTAACGAATAACAGCATGTTTCATTACCTATCATGGAGAGAATACATCTTACTAACAAATACGTCACAATACGGAAGGAGATGATTTCACACTGACTTTAAAGCTGCTGAAAATTCTAATATAACGAGACTCCTAGAGAGAATAATGTATTATGAAGGGATTCAACCACTTGGGAAAAACAGCAGTGTTTATATTATCATAGACACACCCAGTCACACACATTAATTAACATCCCATCTGGTTCCCTCACATATTGTTCTGTATGTTACTACCTTGTCAAGGTCACTATTATTATTGTTGCTGCTGTTTTTGTTGTTACTGTCATACTTGAAGTGATGGTTTGGCCAAAATTCAGATTTACAAATGAAAATGACCAGCCAAGACACCAAATCTGGTGTTTGAAGTTTCCTTCTTTAGTTTTATGATGGAGCTATGAGGCTAATGTAGCTAACAAATAATAGAAGCTTACCAAATAACACTGCTACCTGCAATTCCATGTTTATAGAGAACAGTGTGTCGTTCAGTGTCTGCAACCACATAAGCACATCTATTAGAGACTACTTAACAACTCCACACAGTTTGAGACAATTGTGTGATGATTTAGACATTAGCACCATGCTAATTGGTGGTATAAGCTTCCATTACCTGTTACCAACATGAGTTTTGTAGCTCTATCATCTGTTTCAATACCAGTACCAGTTTTAACATGCACTCATCCTCTTAGCCTCATTATTTCCAGGAATCTCTGATATCATCCAATGGGCTGCTCTGGTTTATTAGCTCAAGTGAAGTTAATTAGATGAGCCATCAAAGGGGCAATGGATCAAGTAAACACAAGTGTTGTAGAACTTGCCCAGAAATGATTGTGAACTGATGTATTTTCCATTTTAAATCCCCCAAAATGGCAGACAAATCTGTTTATAAACCATAGTAACGAATACTTAATATTTCAAAACCATAACATTTACAACATCTACACCATCTCTTATACATGACTGCTGACTCAAGTTCATCACTGCTAGCTGGTTAGTTAGTAAGCTAAAGGCTATACGGCTGACAGCATCAATAAGAATGGCACTAAATCTTGGTTCTTCAGGCAGACAAAATGATTATTCAAATTTTATGTACATTAATGTTTAAATTCCTCAAAGGTTTGCATTGCTAGGAATCAGCACACTGCACTCTGTTTGATTTATCTACTCCTCGCTGTTCCCTCCTCTCCTTCCGCCGCAGGCAAGTGTTAGTACTGTAATGTGTAGCTGATTGACAACAAAACTGTGTTGATTTTAGACCAAACAATCGCTTTCACAATTATAGCATTAACAGTAAAAAAGGTAGATGGCCCTGTTGTCTGATAATCAATCTCCAGCAATGCCACAGCCGTCCGAGATCCTCCCTCTTCCCCATACCTATATATAATGCTAGCCATATAATGCCAACAGGTGTGCATTAGCTAATGTCAACAGTCTCCTCCAATGATCTTGCATTAGCAGTAGCTTGAAAAGCCAGCTTTTACCTTCCCAGCCTGGCATCATGCGATAGAGGGAAACCTAGCTAGCGGGTGGAATTGGACATGACTAAAATGGGGGAGAAAGCTGAGTAACCTCCACCCCCCCCAAAAAAAAAGTTACATGTCACCTTAGAGCGAGGGGGTGCTCTGATGAACCATTTGCAGTCCACTGCCTCCGTCTGAGATGCTTTACCATCTTTGGAGATTTGCTGTGATTCGATGATGCCTTCAGACCCACCCATTTCAAACTCACAAACTACAGAGAGAGAGAGAGAGAGAGACAGAATGTTAGCAGAGATGAAAGGCACACTGTATGGACTGAGCTGTGGAGATTTTAGAGGAGAATAATAATAAAGGATACGTACAAGGAAGAGGCTTGGGGACGCCCATGTCTTTAAAGTCAGGATCTAAAAAAAGAAAATACAAAATATTTTAGTGTAAAAAAAAAAGCTTCAGAATCATTCATAACCATCGGTCCACCATGACTGATCATGAGATGTAAACAATGTCATTCATAATTGTTGGATGTGATGATGCATTGTATATAAAAGTTACTGAATCTATCCAAAATCACCACTGAACCTACACTAAACATGAGTTTTTATATGTGATGTTGATGATAGTAAAATAGTAAATCTTAAAAAGTACATTTTCTTTGGGTAATATTTTGCTTATTGATGTTGTATGAATAATTGCATCAACTAACAAAAGGAAGGATCATACTTCAGTCTGGCTATTTATAACTTCTTTTCAGTCATCTTATATCTATTTATCGCTGTCATAATAAACACAGAGGGTGTTTATTACAAGAGTATCTGTTTATCTGTATTTACTGTAAAATAAGATGATTTAGAGTCACAAATATGATTGAATACTATGTGGGTGTAATTACACTGCTGACACCTAGTACATCCATTATTATCTTTATTGTTTTGAGATGAAGCCTTGTTTTTGAGTACGCAGCCTTATGAGGCCCCTGACTTCTTGAGTTGTTGTCCACCATATTCATATTAGCTATTGATCTGTCTGTGAACTCGTCTGGGTCCTAAGACCACCACTGTGAACAATTCTGATCCTTAGGTTTCTCCAGTAGCAAACCACTTTGAATGACTTTGTTTACATCTTAACCATTTGATCATGCAGAATGCATTATCAGATTGGATTTCTCCCAGTTATGGCATGTGAGATGATTTATAATCATTATTATTATTGCTATTAACTCTATTGCTGCTGTTGCTTCTACAGAGCATGTTCAGCTTTAAACTTTTGGCAACTCTGAACTCCTTACAGTCATGCCAATAAAGCTATCTTGAATTGCATCCACATTATTTACTCCATTGCTTTGCTGCTACTGAAATGCCCATGCAGTACTGCACTAATAGAGCAGATACACACACAGGCTAATTAAAAGGAAAGCGCAACCAAACAGGCTAATATCGCTAACAATGAATGGAATCTAATAGTTGCAAATTAGGCTGATGTCATTTGCATAATGGTAATTGGCAGCTATTCGCTTTCATTTATTTTTGGCAAATATTCACTGACTGCACATATTGCATGTGTTTTGGCACATATGGATGTTATATGGACAAATACATCGGGATAAGACAGTCAGATTTGGCCTAGTTTACTTTTTCTTCCTTGTGGAGAGAAGCCAAATGTCCCCACAACCACATAACATTCATGTTTTCATCATCCTGGGGGGATTCAGTCCCCTGAAGGAGCTTAATACACATGTGCACACACCAAGTAATAAATTGGTTTGGAGAGGAAAAGTGTCCCTGTGTGACCTACTGTTTTCCTCCAGCAGCTACAGTAGTCTGGAACTGCCTGATAATACAGAAGTGAACTTGCTATGGAAAACCTGACCAGTCTTTATTTTGTTTTTTATTCAGATTCAAAATCAGAATCAGAATCAGGCTTTATTGAAAGAAGAACACTCATTGGCCACTATATTAGAAACACCTGCTCCAGGTAATTTTGAGAAAAGTCCTATTTTTTTTTACCCAATATGTGATATAAACATTCTCTGGTCCAATCAAACATTACAAGCCGATGTATGTATGGCGGATGGGTGGGTGGAACAAAAGCACCTTCCCAAAAGCACTGGTAGACACCACAGAATGTTCCAGTGATTAATTTGAATATTTGAGTGAATTTTCTTACTGATTAAGAAAACTCACTGGCCACTTTATTAGAAACCCCTACCCTGTCCTTCCACTAATTGGCCACTTTATTAGAAACACCAACACTGTACTTCCACTAACTGGACACTTTTTTAGAAACACCTTCCTTGTACTTCTACTCATTGGCCACTTTATTAGAAACACCTATCTTGTGCTTCCACTCACTGGTCACTTTATTAGAAACAGCTACCTTGTGCTTCCACTCACCGGTCACTTTATTAAAAAACACCTACCTTGTTCTTCTACTCACTGGCCACTTTATTAGAAACACCTACCTTGTGCTACCACTCACCGGTCACTTTATTAAAAACACCAAACTTCTACTTCCACTAACCGACCACTTTATTAGAAACACCAACCTTGTACTTCTACTCACTGGCTACTTTATTAGAAACACCAACCTTGTTCTTCTACTCACTGGCCACTTTATTAGAAACACCAACCTTGTTCTTCCACTCACTGGCCACATTAGTGGAAATGCCTTCCTGCTGGAGTTTTTTCACATGTCAGTGTCACTGCTAGGTTAAAATGTGGACCACCATTCCAAAATATCCAGCTATGAGTGGCTCTGTGGTCAGAAACTGACCATTTAGGAAGTGTCAACTCAAACGGTGCATCAACAGATGAGCTACAGTCTCTAACTGCACACCAGCAAGATGGAGCTACAAGAAATGGGTTTCTAATAAAGCAGCTGGTGGGCGTATGTCACAATCACAAAGACAACTATATGGTGTTCTTTCACTCATACACATCTTTATAAATAAAACGTCTGCACAGTATTTGGCATACAGCACACTGTACAGCAACAAATTACATGTACTGTAACCAGTAGTGAACAAAGTACACAAAATGCAATGAGTGAAGGTATAGATAGCTTTGATAAGACATTACTCTACATTAGTAGAAGTATGTATATATTAGATATAAAGATGTTCTACTTGGGTTAAAGAACAAAATTTAATGTTTTCAATGTATTTAAGCATCAAAAGTAAAAGAATTGTGAGATATTTTAAAAAATTCTCCTTTTGAGCCCTCAGTTTAGAAAATGGGAAAAACTTTGATTTATTTTTGAAAGTGCATCATATTCATTGGTATATTAGACCATTCTATTCTACTGAATTAGATCAAACCGCAGTCCCATTTTTTTAGTCCCATAAAAAAACTAAACAAAGTATTCAGAGCTTAGATATTCACTCATTATGCCATTACTGAGATAGCAATCTGCTAAATATATGCAAAATACTTTTTCTTGGGAAGTGCCTGTTCCAAACCGTAACTCTTACATTTCTACTTGTGAAAATAATACTTTTATTTAATGTTGTTTTGAAGTTGAAAGATTGAGATTCATGATGAGTTTCATTTTTAAATAAATAAAAAAACTTTATTCTAAAAATGCTGTCCCATGTTTTCATGTCACTATCGAAACACAGAATTTAGGCTGTAGGCGGAGCCTCATTTTAGCTACACCCCTGCATTTTAGAGCAGGAATTGAGACTGCATCCCTGTCCCTCATGGCTACATGGTGAGCAGTTAAATTCCATTGTAAATGTGTCCCAAAGTCTGATAATCAGTGTGAACATTAAAAACACATATTCTCTACAACTATGTTTACTTTTTTGTGTTTTAATGATAAAGATCTTATGTGTGATTTTGTTTTTTTACTGTACAAAGCTATGTTTGCTAGTCATATACTGGCAAAATTAGCTAAAATTGTCATAACCAAAACATCTGGTAATGTTTCGGTAGTGTTATGATTGTTTTTAAGTGACAAAATCATTTATGTAAAAAAATAAACATAATCAAAGTAAAAGGATAAATAAAGCAAAACGATTTTAAAGTCCGAATTAATTAATGTCTGAAATGGTTTTTCAACTTTAAACCAATTCAGTAGAATGATCCTAATACATAAAAACTGGTAAACTCTGTAAAAATGGGACATTTTACTGTTAAACGTACTGCGATGAAATAATATTCTAAAATAATGCACTTACTGTACACCACTGACTAACATAATGTAACAAAAGGTAACAAACTGAATTAACCCCTTAAAATCCTTAAAAATATGACTTATTATTCATTAGCTACAGGGACTTCAATGCAAACTGGCTGAGCTATTCTTTGGTTTTAGAAGTGTATAATGAAACTTTGGGCCTGCTGGTGGGCCCTGGCCATTTCAGGGGTTAAAAGTAGTACTGCAATATGACAGTGCTATAGAAAATCGCTCCAATTAAGACTTCGTCATGGGATGCTGGGTCCACCTCAGTGATGCATTTTTGACACATGGATTTAAATGCAGTAGCCAGTATGTTCACACTGTTCACCACTCATTGTAGTCAAAGGAATTCATGCTGGGAATTCATATTAGGCTGTGACCTGGCTTAGCCTTACCAGCTGTAGAGCAGAAACAATGACAGAATGAACATATACAATAAGGGTATAATGAGAGAGAGAGAGAGAGAGAGAGAGAGAGAGAGAGAGAGAGAGAAGACAAAACAGTTAATAAGGCACTTTAAATTCAATTCCATAAGTATATAATATAGTAATAATACATTTCTCATTCATATCATTTTTATGTTAAGTTGCATTTTGCCCGTTTTATTATTAGTTCATTTTCAATGCTACACAGCTTTCTTGGTTATTATAAGTCAGTTTATCATTGAAAATGTCATACATTTTACAGCTTCTTACAGGACTGTTTGAAACCTATAGAATATTAGCAACATTTTATACCTGTATCTACAATAAAACTGAAGGATTACTGAAAACAGCACCACTGAAAGGACTTTCCATGAAAGCAGGACTGGCTGAGGACAGTTTAGAAAAGGTGTCATACAAATATGTTGGAAACTCAGATCAGGCTGTGACTCGCCTCAGCCTAACCAGCTACGGAGCGAGAATAATGAAAGAATGAACAGATATTACAGAACAAGGGTATAAGGAGAGAGAGAGAGAGAGGGGACAGAGAGAGAGAGAGAAAATTGCTATATCAAATGAAGTTCACTGGCAGTATGAAGATGAGATGTGTGATCAAAGCAGAGAAGAGTGTGGAAATGGGACCGCGGCTCTGGCATTTACATTCACAATCAAGACTCTCACTCAGTCTCTTCAAACTGAATCCGGACGCTCGGCTGATCTTTGAAAACGCGCCCAGCTGGATCCCGAAAATCACAAATCACGACAGACTCGCCAACAGCCCCTAATCCGCAGTTATACACAGCAAAATCTGCGCTGTTAAATTAGCAAACAGCGCTCATGTGGCTTTAGACTAGCCCCCATCAACATCTTGCGCAAATAACACTTATCAACTAGTGGCTAGTGGTGTGTTAGCATAACAACTGAGTAGCTAACAAGTGGCTAGGGGTGTACTAGCATAACAACAGAGTAGCTAGCTAGCTAGTATAACTTTTATCCAGGCTTAAGCACTATAAAAGTTCAAGACTCATTCAACACATTTTAATGTATACAGAATTGGGAACATCTTGACGCTTACAGGAAATTCTACAGGATAAATATGATAATAATTTCAGACATTTACTGCATGCCTACTGAAACAAACAAACAAAAAACAGCTAAGACCAGCATCCATGCTGATCTAAACTGGTTTATGCTGGTCTGATGCTGGTTTAACTGGTCATGCTGGTTGACCACCATCCCAGCATCCAAAACACAAAATATGTTGGTGACCAGCTATGCTAGTCTAGCAGTTTAGGGTTTTATATAGGATACTACAAAAGTATTATAGATTAATTCAAGACAGTAGAGGAGAAAAATATAGATTGCACTCTTATAGAGCACTGTACAGATTGTATACCTTCTTAAAGTGTTTCTACAGTGCTTTAATGTAAGCTGAAAAATGCTAGCATTACTCTTGTTGTGCTAGTATACCATTTTGGTAGCTAGTTGACATTTGTCTGTAAAGTCAACTCCTGCTTAACATAAGCTGACACGTTTAAGTCACTCTAACTTCTTTTCGAGTGCTGTTCTAGCATGGCCAACCTTTACTTAAGATGGTTTGAGACATCTGAATCATTCTAAATTCATTACGGGTTCTTTTTTAGTATAAGTGTAGCTCTTTTGGGTAAATTTTTTTTCTTTTTGTAATGATTTAAGAGCAAGTTTATAATAGTTAATAATTAAGCTAGTGGCTTAGCTAGCTAGATTATCTATATGGATAGCTAATAGCATTCTGTGTTAGAGGTGGATGGATATGTGGGAATCTTACATAAAACGGCTATAATTATGCTATTTTTTATTTTCAAAACATAAATTATACTTTTTATTATGTGTTATCGTTGGAATGTTGTGGTTGGAGAAGGAGGGGGCTTCAAAGCAGTGGTGTAGTCCCTGCCAGAAAAACCAGCATAGACCACCATGGCCTGGTCGCCAGCAAAACCAGCATATGTTGTATTTTGGATGCTGGTATGTTGGTCAACCAGCATGACTATGCTGGGCGACCACCTAAACCAGCACCAGACCTGCATAAACCAGCTTAGATACAAAACAAGTTTCACATAACCAACAGCACCCTTCATTATAAACATGTGTTCACATGGGAAGACTGGGGAAGAGTGGTTCCGCTATTGGCGATCTGTGAAACAACTGTCCAACCTGTCCATCCATCCCTGATGATGCTGCGACTGTTCATGACTTGCTGATTAGTGCCAACTACTGAAATCCCTAATATAAAGCCACTCTATCTTACGTACGCTCTCTCACCCACACATTTCTTTTCAAATGTCCGGCACGTTCCATCAAAGGCGTCTGTCTCTGCCTCTTCTTTTCACTCGGGCTGTGAGTGCTGTCTCTCAGCGAGCGGGGAGAAGAAAGGATGTTTGAGTGGAGAGGTGTTATCTGATGTGCATGTGCTCTCTATCTGATGATCTGGTGAAAGAGGTTCTGACACTGTTTACACGGCCAACAGTGTGATCGCCACAAGCCAGAGGGGAGAAGCTCTCTGTGTGTATGTGTGAGCCTCAGAGACCGTGGGCTAAAGCACATGCTGTGAGCTGTCAATTACAAATAAAGCACACAGGAGAAATAAAATTACAATAGAGGCAGAGTCAGTGTAATAAAGAGCAATATGGTAAAGTGAGTTTCTGAGGAAGGAACAGTGAAACAAATCAAAGTAAGTGGACAGGAGTAGAGGAAGGTGCATGTATGCATGTATGGATGGATGGATGGATGGATGGATGGTGTAGGTTCATTGCATGCTAATACTGCCCCTTGCTGGAGAAACTTCAGACTGTAACACGTGAATGAGTGAGTGATTTTCAAAGCCATGCCCTTGGGAGGCATGAACCTTAGGTCACCATGCCCAGTGCCAAGTTTGGGCTAGAGGGATATAAAGCCCCCCAGCATTGGGCTATGAAGCAGTGGAACTGCATTCTGTGTAGTAATGAAGTTCCATTCAGTGCCTTTGGGATGAGCTGGAGTGGTGTTTTTGATCCAGAACTGATCATTCAACATCAGTAACTGACCTCACTAATGCTCTTGTGGCTGAACGCAATCAAATCCTCACAGCAATGTTCCAGTATAGAGTAGAGGCTGTTACTGCTCTCATCACCAATCTTTCAGAAAACACGTCTATATTTTATTCAGCCTGAAAGGCTGCAGTGGTAAAATCAAAGTGGCAGCTGGTTAATGAAACACTGACCTCTGGGGTCAAGTGAGCTGGTTACTGCACTGATTTATGATGAGGGTTTGGCATCATTTAACCCGGAAGGTGCAGGCAGTCCCACGGACCTACACAGTTTATTACAGGCAACACTAGCACTATCGGTTACAGAAGCTTTCTAAAGATTACCATAGCTCTGTTAAAGGAATAATCCAGCTTTTTAACTAATCTCTATCTGCTAGATCTGTATAAGGCCAGTTACCACAGACAACAACTTCAAAGGGTTTGCCTGAATGTAGCAAAGGATAAAAAATCTTTTGGCTCAAAATAGGCCTATATATAAGCAGTTGGGCAGTTGCTTCAGGTGGAGCAGGACGAGTATTTCTTTAACTTTTACGCGGCGCCTCCATGTTTCCAGTGAAAAAAAAAGTTGTTCCACCGTCACACTAATGCATCCATAAAAACACTGCTATGGTGGTACAGTGCCACTGGCAAAGATCGATGACTGTCAGTGGAGAGCTTTAGCAGTGTCAACTGTTTGCTTAAGGGAGAATTTCACCAATTTTCAAAGTTTCTGTATACATGGTGGAGAACAAAGTCATTCAGAGTGGTCTGATGTAAAATGGTTAATTGTAGAGAAACTCACCAATTCTGGTTTCTTTAGAGTGGTGGTGATAGGAACCAGGTCACAATATCTACAACACAGTCTGTTTACTGTTCAAAACCAGCAGTGAACCCACACGTGCCTTTTTTCTGTGATGTTGATGATGATAAAGTAGTGGTAAATCTGAAAAAAAAGTCTTAAAAAAATAAGTCAAAACCTTCTCGAAACTAACCTTAAACAATATCTCAGATATCAGAGTGTATTCATAGCCATTTCAATTAATATCTTTCTGTGAGGGAGTTTTTAGAGGTGGATGTCTGGTTCCTATCACCACCATTGTAAACAATTCCGACTCTGTAAATTTCTCTAGAATGGAGCATTTAACACTAAACCTGCCTGAATGACTTTGCTTTGTTTACATCTTAACCATTTAATTATGCATTTTTAAAAATTGGTGGACTTCCCCTTTAAGATCCAAAAAGGATTCTTTTAATATGGTGTTATTTTTGCCTTTTTGCTGTAATCAGTGAAGTCAAACAGTCTTTATTGTCATTCCTCAATTTAACTTGTATACATTGGAACAAAGTTTCATTCTTTAGGCCCCATGGTGCACAGCAGCACTAGTAAGCGGAGCTGACGAAACGGACAATAAGTGTAGAAACAAGGAGGTGGTTTTAAAGAAGTAGATTGGTGTCAAAGCAGTATGTGACGGTGAAGGGACTAGTGCCACATTGTCAACTGTAAACTGTACAGAAAGATTACAAGATTATAAATAATAAGTCTTAAGATGATTAATAAATAAACAGTAAGCCTGCAAGTTTAAGTTGACTCCATAGTTACAGAGTCTGACTGTTTTGTACCTATCAATGTCAAAAAACATGGCAAAAATATAAAGCGTGGTTTTCTGTCAACGTCAAATCATAAAAATATCTCCTTTTCTACTCACAAACACAAATGTGGTTTGTACTGACGGTTCAGAATCTGCACTTTCCAGCAGTGTTTCAGTGAGCTATGAGAAATAATTAATATAAGATTACAACATAAAAGAAGCAGAAGGCTCTACATCCACTCTGTAATGTGGAGGCCTTGCGGCAAAGCCTGCATTATGAAAAGCAGCCCAGAAATAGCCATCTACCAAAGATGCTAAAGCTAAAGCAAAAGGCTGCAAACTAAATCACAGATTATACTGAGTCATTGCGAGAGAAGTATTACTTTGCTCATTCCCACATTCAGATGGTGACAATACTCCTGAGCTCAGTGCCAGTAACTCATGCATGAATCTCTCCAGCGGGAGACTGATAAACAAAAAAGTGGCATACAGAGTTAAAATGACTAATAGCAAAGAGACAGTGGGGAGTGTCCTTTGTTCATATCCTTAAGTGACTTTTCATCCATTTCAACGCACTTTGAAAAGTATGATTCAGTCAAATGATTTCACCAAAGTTTCTATGGCAATGGCTGTTAGTCCAGCGTATTCTTGTATGGATTTGCAAACAGAATGAAAGAGGTTGCACTAGGGCTACGGCTAATCATTTTTACCACTTGATTAGTTATTACAAAAAATAGATGACTGGATATCAATTACTATAGACAAAAAAGTATGAGTTAAAAAAAACAGTGGTCCAGACATCAATAAAATGACTGGCAACAGATGCGTCATCACAAAAAAAAGTAACATAAAGCTCCTGCCAAGAAATATACACTGTAATATTAAATATACATGTATCGCTGTTTTGCTTTATGTACTGCGGTTATAAGTGTAAATGTTGTGGATGGCCTAGCCTAGAACAACATGCTGGTCTAGTGCTGGTTTAGCTAGTCACCCAGTATGGTTTTATTGGTTGACCAGCATACCAGCATCCAAAACCAACATGTGCCTAGCAGGGTCTATAATTGGTCCAAGGAATTTGTTGGAGCTAAACAATTAGATTCTGGCTTCATCATGTCACAATTCGTTTGCATAGTGGAGAAAAAAACTGAACTTGGTTTGTCGATTGTCACCCTCTCACAATTTTGCTTGCTGCTTGTCACCAAATGGCAGCTACAAGTCGCCTAATCCTATAGGAAATGACTGGTTTTGGTTGGTTTTAGCTAGTGCTGTGTAGAATTTCACTGAGGTAGGTAGTTGTAGCTGAACTATTGTGTTAGTGGTTGATATAGTATAGCAGGTAATTCTGCTACTTTCCACAGGGGGTTCAGATCCCTGCTTGAGCAAGAACACCACATCACACCAAAACTAAACCCATCTATCTGATATACATGTATGATCCACATATAATGTATACATGTTGAATATTTATAATGTAATCTTATTAACTTCATTGTTTTTTGCAAATATAAACTCATTCCTTAATTGATGCCTGTAACACATTTCAAAAAAGTTGGGACAGGAGCAATGCAAGACTAGAAACACTGTGACATGTTCAAAAACATCTTCGATGGGTGATACAATTATGCTCTGATACAAAATCAGTCTCCTGCAAAGGCCTAGTATTTTTGAACAAGGATCGGTTGGAGCTCGCTACTTTGACAAAGATGTGCTGGTAAAAAAAATCCAACTGCTTAAAAATAACATTCCTCAGCTAGAGATTGCAAGGACTTTAGGTATTTCACCTCTAACAGTGCATAATATCATCAAAAAATTCAGGGAAGGAGAAGTCTCTATGTGTGAAGGAAAAGGCCAAAAACCACAAATGAATGCTTGTGAACTTCAACCTCTCAGATCACACGGTCTCGAGAATATATTGACAAACCATTATCAATAAAAACTGTCCATCACTCCAACCAAATGCAAGTTAAGATTGCACGAAGCACAGTTGTCTGCAGGGTTGTATTTTGTGTCTTTTCTCTGGGTGTAAATCTGCATTAATCAGAAGGGCATGTGTGAGTTGAGTAGACTGTGTAACCTGTGAAATCTCACTGTGCGTGTGTGTGTGTGTCCTTAGATACGATCCACTCAAACAGGAAGCAGAATTATACAGCATTTCCTACTTCTGTTGCAGTAAATGGGAATCTGTGGTTCTGACATTGTAAAGTGCTTTTTTACAAAGGCACCATCTGCCATTTATTAAAAGCAAACATGTCAAACCTTGGTGCAGTGGATAGCGCTGTTGTCTCACAGCAAGAAGGGCCTGGGTTTGATAACCTGGCCGGATGACCAGGGTCCTTTCTGTGTGGAGTTTGCATGTTCTCCCCGTGTCTGCGTGGGTTTCCTCCCACAGTCCATGGACATGCTAACTGGATGTGCTAAATTGTGTGAGTGTGTCTGTGAATGTATATGTCTGTTTTGTCTGCACGAAGCACAGTGGAAGTCAAATGTCAACAATGTCCAGAAACACAACCGACATCTCTGGACTCAAGCTCATCTGAAATGGACTGATGCACAATGGAAATGTGTTTTGTGGTCAGACCAGTCCATCTTTCAGATTGTTCATGGAAATAATGGACGTCATGTTATCTGGGCCAGAGAAGAAAAGGACTATCCAGATTGTTACCAGCGTAAAGTTCAAAATCCAGCATCTGTCATGTTAACATACATGAATGTCATATATTTTGAACTACACACCTGTGGCTGATAAGCAACAATTGTGCATCAGTTTTTCATTTTCAACAAGAGGCAGGCAGAGAGACAAAGTGATGTGGCAAGTAGGGTGAAAAGATAAAAAAGATTATTATTATTACAGTATTTCAAACATCGCCATATTACTATTTCACAAATATACAATAAATGCAATTAATGCAACAATGTGGTAATGAACAATTTAATCCCCCCCTTTTACAACAATGCAAAAATATACATCAATAACACACAAATACACAATAAAAGCAATCCATCTTATTTTTTATGTGACCACTGTGTTTCAGGATTATAGCTAAAATATCCAGTTAAGGAACGGAATTGTGATTTGTTACTGTTTTTAGTGAAGTAAAAGAAAGTGTGCTTACTTTTAAGTTATTGTTTTGTCCCATTAAATGTCTCTGATGCGTTCTGGGACAAAGTGCATTTTGACGCTGTCAGTACAGCCGAGTGAAGATGAAATTACAACAAGAACAGCAATGCTACGAGCATAAACAGCACAGAGCGGCGGCAGACATGAGAATGTGACTTTATAATGAATCCTTGAAAAAGCTCAGCTGTTAAGAGTTGAAATCTGAGCACATAAAATCCAACCAGATGATAAACTGGCAGTTAAAGATCAATGTTTGCTCCTAACAGACTCGCTTTAACTGGTTTACACACAATGCTCTCTTTAAACCTGCATTCTACCCTCACTAATTGGCTGGACAGGCTGCAGAAAGCTATAGTGGGCTATCAGGCTAACACTACAATAAGACAGACTTCAGGCTCAAGCTTTTAAATGAAGTGGTACTTAAAATGTGAGTCATACAAAGTAAAGAATGCAGTTTACATGCCTAATACAAGATACAACTGTCCATATTTAAACCAGAGCTGTCATAAAAAATCTTACATAGCGCCAGGCCTACACTGCTAGCTTGACGCTATCAAAGACAGCTGCCATGGTGAACATACAAGGAACATTACTGAAGCACAGGTTTAAAAAAAAAAATTCAGCATTCTACATTAGACAGCTGTGTTTTACGGTTCTCTGCCTGCATCTGACTCTCAATGTAAACACAATTAAAAAGTTTTAATGAAATGACTTTATTAGCGTGAGTAATTGGTGCAGGCTATAAATAGGGTCCTCTGACTAAAGCCTTGCTCTCAGACAGGTTCAGGTTTCTGTTGACAGATCGCTTAAGCTACAAACATCTGCTCACAAGTATTCAAGCATCCTATCGATTAACATTATTGATGTTTTCACTTATTCCCACATTCCTATCATATTAGGATGTTATAATCATTCAGTGTATTGTCTTTTTACGTTTTGCCAAAAGTTCTGTCCTGTCATAAGTCACTCAAAGCATCACAGTGCACAGAAATAAGGTGGACAGTCTAGCAACAAATAATGAGATTTTAATGGATGATTTGATCTACTGTGTTGTTTGGAATGCTTTTCTCCATGTATTGTGACGTCACATTCACACCAACACTAAAACTAATAAAAGGTCAAATACCCTCTGAACACACTTTGGGGTAAATGATCCCAAAAACATTAGATTCTTTGCAGTAAAGGAAGAAACATTTCTTTTACAGAGAAACTACACTTCAAATACAAATGTAGAACTCTGAATGGAGGCTTTTAAAATCGTGTCAGTAGTTTATGTACTTCTCAGCTTTCAGGAGGTGTGAAGTCTCTGCAGGGTTGTATTTTGTGTCTTTGCTCTAGGTGTAAATCTGCATTAATCAGAAGGGCATGTGTGAGTTGAGTAGACTGTGTAACCTGCGAAATCTCACTGTGTGTGTGTGTGTGTCCTTAGATACGATCCACTCAAACAGGAAGCAGAATTATACAGCATTTCCTACTTCTGTTGAAGTAAACGGGAACCTGTGGTTCTGACATTGTAAAGTGCTTTTTTTTTTACAAAAGCACCATCTGCCATTTGTTAAAAGCAAACATATCAAATCTTACAACAAATGTATTTATTTGGTGACGAAGTGGGTGGCGCTGTTGCCTCGCAGCAAGAAGGGCCTGGGTTCGATTCCCTGGCCGGGTGACCAGGGTCCTTCCTGTGTGGAGTTTGTATGTTCTCCCCGTGTCTGCGTGGGTTTCCCCCCATAGTCCAAAGACATGCAGGCAGGCCAATTGGACGTGCTAAATTGCCCCTAGGTGTGAGTGTGTGTGTGAATGTATATGTCTGTTTGTCTGCCCTGTGATGGACTGGTGACCTGTCCAGGGTGTATCCTGCCTTCCACCCAATGACTGCTGGGATAGGTTCCAGCTCCCCCGCGACCCAGAGGGACAAGCGGCTTAGAAGGGGTGTGTGTGTGTGTATTTATATGGATCATTTTACTAAATTGAATTGGTATAAAGAAAATATTTTTTTAAATGATTGAACATCCATTTTGTCACTACTGGAGCAATCATAGCACTACCGAAATGTTACCAAATGTTTCGGTAGTGACTGTTTGGGTTGTCACAATTTTAGCTCATTTTGAGCAGAACTCTAGCCAGTACATGACTAGCAAACACAGCATTGAACAGTTTTCATTAAAACACAAAAAAGTTTCCTTAGTTGCAGAAAATATGTATTTCAGTAGTAACATGACGAAGTGGGACAGACATCTCTCCATAGAAAGTGCCCTATGATGATTTTGTTAATTATGCCTTGGGTTAAACAGATCAGAACATAATCATTGTAAATATCTAAGGTTTTTACTGTGTGACGGCAGTTTGAACTAATTCGGTAGAATGGTCCACATACATATATAAGTAATTACATAGATGTAATAGATATGGGGCATATTATTATTATTATTATTATTGTAAGCATTTTACAATGAATATATAGGGGAGAAAATACATCATAAAATGTGTCCTGTGAAAAAGTCAGGGCACATTTTATATTTTATTTTTTCCAACATGTTAAACTCAGCAAATAGAAAGTGTATTTTATATGGCATGCATTATTACATAGGTACTTGCACATTATTATACATATGACTCCAGGTCCTGAAAAGGTATAAAAACTAATGTGTGTGTGTGTGTGTGTGCGTGTAAGTGGCTGGCCTGCGCCCACCTCTCACTCCTAACACTCAGTTTGTAAAGCCTGGCTCAGAATGCAATCTTTTGAAGCGTTCAGTATTTACTCATAACGACAGACAGGAGAAATATGTTTCCTCTGAATGCTGAAATTGCATCGGCTCACGGCACCACTAAACCATGCAGGCCAATCTCCCTGCTCTGTGCGCACACTCACGAGTGCTATCAAACATATATACCCCACTCCCCACCACCACCCCACACATTCGCCTGTCAACATGAAATGCTGCCGTTGAACCGTGTACAGATTATTCCTTCCAATAAACAAATCATGACTGGAGACTGCATCAGTGTTTCATCACTCATTCTTTGATTAATGCACACATGTACGCACAAGCTAGTTATTGAGACAGTTAGCACATACACATACACTTCCAGGCCACTTTATTAGAAACACCTGCCTTCTACTTCCACTCACTGGCCACTTTATTAGAAACACCTGCCTTCTGCTTCCACTCACTGGCCACTTTATTAGAAACACCTACCTTCTACTTCCACTTACTGGTCACTTTATTAGACACACCTGCCTTCTGCTTCCACTCACTGGCCACTTTATTAGAAACTCCTACCTTGTACTTCCACGTACTGGCCACTTTATTAGAAACACCTACCTTATAGACTCACTATATATGTGTACAGTTACAGACTGTTACCACACAATTTATTAGCCCTCTATCCCATTCACCACTTGGCAGTTTCTGACCACAGGACCACAGGACCACTGGTGACCACATATTACTTAAAGAACCAGGGACAAAGAACTAACACAAACTGTGCACTATAACACACTATAACCCTCAAGTTGATTATTGCTTTCAAATTGAGATAAAATATAATTTTTAATGTATATATAATAATATACAATACATTTAATTGATTAATAGTAATAATCACAATACACATAAGTTCATTAGTCAACATAGTTGATTAATAGTTAACAGTAGGATACAGTTGATAAGCAACATAATGGTTGAAGATTAACAGTATATCATATTTCTAATATAAGGTAATCTATTTATATATTTATACATTCTAACTTATTAAGCCCTTAATAAGGTGCATCAATGGCCAGGAGCCAATTCCTCTCTGCTATAACTCTATAATAATTGTTTTCTGTTTAGTTTCTGAATAATCAGCCCTAGTATCTAATAACTCAGGGATTTAAGAGGTTAATACAAATTTCACCCCCCTCCCTGTTTTATAAATGTTATTTAGCCCTCTTAAGATAAAGAAACAGCGCTCATGAATTAGCTGAGTTCTTTAAGTGCTTTCTCACTACGTTTCCCAGAGGTCTTGTTTCCTTTTGGCTGCTTCCTAGTGACATTTAAATAGGAGGCTGATTAATATCTTCCAAGGTGCTAAATTGGTTGATCAAACTAATGAATTACTTCAATTAATCATTGTCAGACTCTGCCAAAGGCACTTTAAACTCTCCACTCAGTCTACCAGCCTCAAACCACAGTGACTTCACAGTGAAGCCTTATCATTGCTGCATTATAACTACTGCATTATCTGTGCTACATTATCACTGCTGCCCTATCACAGCTGCATTTTCCCTCTTCCATCAACCATGCTGCATTATCACTGCTGCATTATTGCTGCTACATTATAGCTGCTGCATAATCACTGCTACATGGTCACTGCTGGCTTATCTCTGCTGCACTGTCACTGCTGCCTTATCACTGCTGCATTATAGCTGCAGCATAAATGCTGCTGCATGGTCACTGCTGCTTTATCTCTGCTGCACTGTCACTGCTGCATTACAGCAGCTGCATAATTGCTGTTACATTGTGACTGCTGCATTACAGATGCTGCATTATCCCTACTTCATTATCACTGCTACCTTATCACCACTGCATTATCGGCACTGTGTTATACCTGCTGCATTATAGCTGCTGCACTATTGTGTTGAATTACCAGTGCTATGTTATAACTGCTGCATTATTACTGCTACTTTATCACTGCTGCCATATTACTGCTGCATTATAGCTGCTGCGTAAATGCTGCTACATTGTCACTGCTGCATTACAGTAGGGCTGCAACTAACGATTATTGTCGATTAATCTGTTGATTATTTTCTGTTATTTCTGTTATGATATTCAGTTTGGTGTCACAGAGGAGTAAAGAAACCAGAAAAATTCAAACTTAAGAAGCAGGAATCAGAGATTCTTTTCCCCTTTTTCTTCAAAAAATCACTCAAACCGGTTAATCGATTACCAAAATAGCTGGTGATTATATACAAACCCAGAAGGATAAGCGGCTTAGAAGATGTGTGTGTGTGTGTGTGTGTGTGTGTTTGTATTCAATACATAAGCATGATTAGAGCAGTTATTTACACAGTAGTGTAAATAATTTTCTGTTCAAAAACAGCAGGAGAATTTTGTTTTGAATGAAATGAAATGATCCCATATTTTATCCATTATCACCATAATTGATTATAATTAATTCTTGCCAGCCTCAGATTGATGCGTTATGATGCACTGATGCATTTTTTCAGCACAAGTTCAAACACACGCATCTCGATTTCTGCCCAAAGCTTAGCAGGGAGGGGGCCCTGAAGTTTAATATACAGTAATGTCATGTAAGGACGAGATGCGGCATTTTTAGAGGTCAAATCCTTTTAGAGGCTATCAAACAGTGGCATGCTTTTTTCATGTAGCAGCAAAAATGAAGCAGAGATTGAGCGGAAACGTGGCACGAGAGGAAGAAAAGATGAAACGGAGCGGATGAATGCGGGGAAATCTGAGGGTTAATGATAATATTCAGTAAACAGGGGTGGGATGCCAGTATTGCTGCTTTGCCCTAAACAGTCATTAGAGCGGATATTTGTACTGCAGCTCAACTCTTCTGGATCTAAAGCCCCTCTAAGCCCCCAGAGCAATGTGTTTGGACAGAAGCCACACACAAACACACACACACACACACACACACACACACACACACACACACACACACGCACACACATACATATTCTAGGGGAGTGTTTCCATGGACTTCTATTTGAGTGTATGTAAATGCCACACCTAACCCAACTCTACCCTTAACCTCAGAAACCAAAAGGTCAGCTGTGGCCTGTTTTTGTGTTTCTAATAAAAGCTGCATGTATTTTCTTTCTCCTGTATACAGAGCACTAGAAATGGTACAGATACAATGTTGGACATTGATATCAGACCAATATCAGCATCAATTCTGCATCAGATATCAGACAAAAAAATAAATCTGGTTCATTTTGGTAATTAATCTAGCCTGAAATATCACAGACTTGCTTGTAGCACCACAAAACGTAAAGCAAAGTAAAGTAAATGACGAGGTAACTTTAGTAACCACATGATAACATCACGGTTGAGCATTAATAAAAAAATAAATTAGGGATGTTAACCATAAAAATATTCACTCTACATAAACACATTGTCCTAGTTTGACTCTTTGATCCATAGTAGATCCATAGTTAGGGTTGCACCGATACCAATACCACACTGATATTGGCACTGCACCAGTAGAACTTAACATGTCGGTGATGTGGGTTGACAAGCAGACGCTTGTGCCACAATCTATAATGCCAGCATTTTGTGAGAACCACAGTATAAAACACACTAACAGTAGCCCTTTACCTGAAAGGCTGGGCCAGGCTTTTTTTCAGTAATCACACGCTGTTACCGAGGGAGAGAACCTTCGAGAGATATACGGAAGGAACCACCAGTCTCTTAGGGAAATAATAGCCTTTTAGCCTAGTTTTAGCCTTGAGCAAAACAAGCCCAGAAATCTCAAACGCTGCTGCCGACAGAGTGAATGACTATAATATTTACTAAACTCCCACAGAGTCTGACGCTCAGAGATGTAAGCGTGAGTGAAACTGGATTCACATATGAGACAAATTACTTGAAAATTTTGAATAATAGAAAAGAATGTAGTTCTTTGGCCCTTGTGTCTCTGTGAGGCTTATGACGTTCCTTAAGAAGAACACTGTGACATAAGATGACATGAGATAATGACTTGTTTATGTCCATCTACAATCTATCCTACCAGACATGGCAATGGTCTATGGTAGAGGAGATCGAACTGATCGAACTGGGTCATTCCATCATTGTATAACTGGGTGAAAGGTGACCACTTGGGAACCTTCAAGGCCTTTAGACTGAGAGACATCATTAGGAGTGAGTGATATCTTTGTTTGACTGAATCTCACCAATCTTACCAATAAGTGTTCAGTTTTGTTTCTGAACCAGTTCAAGTCTGCATTACAACACTTTTGATTAGTAATGATGAAACAGCAATTGTATATGTAGGCTGTCTAGCTTACATATAAATTGAACAAGGCTACAACAGTTTTGATCATGTCTGTGTTAGATTTATACCCAAATTCAAAAAAGTGGAATTATATAAGCACCAGGACTTATAAGCTAGTTAGGTTAAATGCAGTTACTATTGATTCTTCGGCCCAGTCCCATTTCACTACTTGGCCCTTACCCCTCCCTTTTCTGCATTCATGTCTAGAGATAGAGGGGTAGGGCAAAGTGATAGGGCTACGTGGCTCTCCAACAGAGGTTTTTCAGAGGCACACTCCAAACAGAGTGTTATGACAAAAAAAATAGCAAGATGGCTGCACAAGCAAACAAAGAAACCCATGAATGCAAGTATTTTCTCCATTAAAAAATAAGATAACCATTGTATTCTCTAAGTTTAATGTTGTTTCAATGTATTATGGTCCTTTTCTTCATAACAAGCATTGAAAATTATTAGTAGCATGCTAATGTCTTGGTAGCTAGCTGGCTAAATTTCCCGGTCCACCTTCAATGGTGCAGCATTTACATTCTGGCACCTCAGGCGTCTGAACTGCGGCTCCATTTAAGGTGGAACAGGAAAACTCAAACTAGAAGCTGGCGAACAGCTGACTGAATTAGTGGTGGGCAATAATAAATAACTGTCTCATCTCCCCTATTTGAAGCCATATGATGCCCTAAATTAATTAAAGACCAGCAGCGAGGTTGCTGAACTTTACTGCCCCTCTGCGGTCACTGCAGACTGGCCGGGTCGCATATAGAGCACTGCTTGTAGCCTGTTAATGAAATAATCTTCTTTTTATTTGAGGGTTGCCCCATTTAATTTCGACCACTACCCCTTGTAACTCAGTTCCAAGGGGCAACGTGACACTCGAAAACAAGGAGTAGGGGTAAAAATGGGATGGGATTTGGCCTTGGTGTCGGCAAAAACTTAAGCATCAGGTATTGGTATCTGAAGGGAAAAAGTGGTACTGATATATCCCACAGTAGTGCACAAAACTGGACTTGGGTTGGGCTCGGGATCATTTTCTAATAAGTGAATTATTTATTTGTGCAGTAAATTTGTATATTTTGCAAGCTTGCATGCCTTTTCAGGTTACAGTTGCATTCATGCAGTCGAAAGATCTTCAGAGTCTGAGAGAAACTGGGAATGAAGAGAGAAACAGGGAACTAAGATAAGCAGTAATCAGTCGCGATCACACCATAAATGACGAGAGGAATTTGTTGGCTTGGTGGAACGTTTTTCAGCTTGCTTGCTAAGCTCGCTCGAAATGTGTTAAGCATTCCTGAACAGCAGTAGCAAGTAGAGGAATGAACAAGCTAGGTGTGAAAGCACCATTAATCGCTTGACAGCTCCAACATAAATATGTTGAGAATGATTTTTTAGTTTTTTAAGGAAATAAAATCAGATTAATATCTGCCAATATTCAAGGCTCCAGTATCAATATTAGAAAAAAAAGGCTTTCATGCTCTCTTTAACCAATAGCTGTGACTACTATTTTTCTGATGTAGTGACAGATGTCAGAAATTGTTTGAAAATGCACAGAAATCACTGCTAAGAATATTTTTTTTTGTTCTTACATCGTTCAAACTGGATCGATTTTCCCCGCTTCCATCAAAACTGAACGTTTTCAATCATCCTCTTCCTCCCCATCTCCACTAGAGCACAGCTTTATTACTTTACTGGTGCTAACAGAGGGAGTCCTGTAAAATCTCCCTGTGGACTCACTCTTCACTGATCGAGCTGTTATTTTAGCAGAAGAATTAGTGGGTGGACTTCAGGCCGGAGGGTTTATTTCCCTGGAGAACAGCTGATCCTGATCAATACCATCCACCCCTCACTCAGACAGCTGTTCATATACAGCTGTTTGCGTTTAACCCCTTACAAACTGTAGTGATCACCAGCACCAGCAAAACCATAGTGCAGTTTTCTATTAATTATGTCTGACTCAAGGCTCAGAATTCCAATATTTCCAAAATTCCCAAAATTCTTGCATAATTAAAAGGTTAAGATGTAAACAAAGCCATTCAGAGTGGTTTGGTGTGAAATGCTCAGTTCTAGAGAAATGTACAGAGTCAGAATTGTTCACAGTGGTGGTGATAGGAACCAGACATCCACCTCTAAAAGCTCCCTCACAGAAAATGAAATGGTTATGAATACACTGCCTGATATCTGAGACATTGTTTCACTTATTTTTAAAATCCATTCATGGTGAAGGGGAACATGCAAGGCACTGTGAGGCAAAACAGCCCCCAAGCCCCCTATAAAACTTACTTTCTTCAGCTTTACCACTAATTTACCATCATCAACATTACATATAAAAACTCAGAAGGCACGTGTAGGTTCACTGGTGGTTTTGGATAGTAAATAAAATGGCTATATTTGTGTTATAGACATCATGACCCCTGATTTCTATCACCACCACTGTAAAGAATAAAGAAGTCAGCACAGTGAACCATTTCACACCAAACCACTCTGAATAAATCTCAACCAGTGAATTACAAAAAAATTTAGAAACAAACAGAAAAGGGTCAGAAGTGCAGACTCAAACCTGTTGATACAGAATGTAAGTTAAATGTAAAAGTAAGTAATGATGTAATTGTGTAATATTATAGTAAAACAATAGTAAAAACTCTAGACGTCTAAGGGTTAAACGCACCCCCCTCGACAGCCACAATCAACTCCATTCTCATCCCGCTAGTCAAGCAATAAATCAATACTACAGTAGATCTTTTTCATCACAGCAGGTCTGCATATTAGAGGAGTGGGACTGAAGCTGAAGGGATTTTGCCGAAAGGTAATTAAAGTGTCTGATTGCGTTTTTGAGATTGCATTTTTCCCCTTTTTTGTTCGGTTTCACACCACAAAGAGTCTCCAAATCAGATAGCAGAGCCTATTTTCAGATTCGCTGCCTTCGAGTAGCACCACAGGCTGATGAAGCAGGTTATGTATGCAAAGCTATTTGCATTTCCCACAGCGCAATTTTTCTCCCCGTCTGTGCGAGTAGCCCAACAAACAAATAAACAAAGTACAAATACAAAACACAGAGGCTAAAGGCTTTGGAAAAAAAAAATTGCTTGCTCTAAAGAGCTGAGATGAAACATGAAGATTCAGAAGGATGACGAAATTGAAAAAGTACAGCTTTTCTGATTGACTGTATTAACATTTCTGGCCAACACAACATGAATTTTCAACAACACTTCTTAAATTTTGTTAAATTATTTCTGACTGATTGAAACAAACTTGAAATGCATACCACACTCATGTTTGTAAGTAGAAAAGGAAATATTATGATTTGAATTCGATGACACATTGCTGTGTACAGTTGTGAAAGAACAGACATCACCATTTGCATTTTTGAAAGCAGGAGAGGGTGATAGGGCAAAAATATACTTCAACATTTTCATGATGCATGATAAGCATCACAACATGCAGTTTTTCTGATGTTTGATATGTTGGAACAGATGAAAAACAGAAACAGTGCCACACTGGAAAATGCTTTCAAAACCTAAGAACCTGTGATTTTCTTTAACACTTCATATAAATCAGCAAACCTAGTTAAACAGCAGTAGTTATGCTCTCTTTGGAATGAAACATGTAGTTGGTCAGTGTTCTTTAAGTTCTGACCATTTCCACGATATCCTCAGAAACGAATATTGTGATGTAATTTATCATGAAAGTAATAAATATTGTCATACTGATCAACCCCAATTGAAACACACAGAAAAACGTCAGACGTGCAGACTTAAACTGGTCAATACAGAATGTAATTCAAACGTAAATGCAATTCATCAACTACAGCACTGTGCAAAAGTCAGTCCACCCTTTATTTATTTATTTGATTTCCAGTGAAAATCGTAATTAAACACAAGTTATTCATTTATCAGCATCAGAAAACTAGCAGAAAACATATATTCAAATGAAAATGACACAGAAACCTCAACAACTAAATATATCACATTTTTCAGTATTTAGTGTGTCCATTCTTTACCTTTATCACAGCTTCCGTTCTTTTCAAGAGCCTTGCTTTCAGTTTTTCAAAGAAATATGCAACCACACATTCAAAGTTCAGTCTTAGAAGGTCATTTAATATATTCTGCTTTTCACCATCCAAGTAATCCAAACACATTCAGTGATCTTCTTGACATCTACACATCCTTTCAGACCCATAACCTTAAGTTGTCTTCTCAAACATGAACGTTTTATAGGCTGTTTATCTGATGGGGACAGTTTTGGTGGTCTACCAGGTCTTCCAGGTGGTTGTTAGGAGTCCCATTTTCTCTGTAGCTTTTAATCATTTTAATCAACTCCAAGTTTGGAAACTTCACTTATTTTCCTTTGACTTTCTCCTTTATGCAAATTATCTTATATCTAATCTCACAAATATTTCCTCTACTTGTACACAATGGCTGTTTTGAGTGGACAGTGAATAAGTGCAGGGTGGTCTTTGACTTTTGCACAGTACTGTATGTATTGACTTCATATTATAATTGCATTTAAACAATGGTCGTTCTAAGCTTTTAAGAGTTAATAGTGAAGGACTTGAGAATCTGGCAGATCCTCTAGGATGTCACTGTTTATCGCAGATTGATATTCAGAACTAAAGATGATTAATCAGTGCTTGTGTGAGAGGTTTTAAGTGGCTGTGGCACGGCGCTGAGCTGGTAAACAGCGGGGCGTCCGAGACAGGCTGCGTTCACAGATGCAGAGGAAATCACAGCAGTCTGGCTTATTCAACTCTGCACTACTGCTGCTTTCACTCGCAACAAATACAGGCAGAACTACTCCGAACAGAACAGCTTCATGAAAAGGAAGCCATTAAAAAGAGAACTTCAACTGAATAGTTAACTTCTGGATACTTTAAACTTTAGATTATACCCAAATATCACCAAGATTCTGCACTTTTTGGAATATAAATGACCTAACCACAGTAGCTGTAAAATGCAATTTTGGCCTGTTTTGGAGCTCCCTCAGTTCAACTACACATTTTTTGTTCTTCAATGGCGTTGATGGATAATGAACGCAAACTGAATGTTTATCTTCATAACTGATTTGTCTGTTTTTTTCTTTTCCAAACTGTTAAAAACATACTGAAACACCGTTGGTCTAAAGATGGTTTAAACACCTGAAAGGTTTGAGTGCTGATGAGTGCTGACTTCATTGCAAGGGGATAAAAGGGGGATGGCTTTTGGCTTTATTCCCAAACTAGTCATTAATACTGGCACTAATATTTACATATCATTTATTTTTCCTCTAAATAAACTCAATCAAGCTTTAAAATGGTAAGATGTTGAGAAAAGGACAAAGAAAACATGATGATTTGGGCAGTGTGGGATTCCAGTTGTTCTAACCTTAAGGAAGCTCCAAATCTTTGCTTTACTCATAAAACAGATTTAAAAAGCAGCATTTCATAGCAGTTGGTGATCTTATGTGCTGTTGTATACAAAATATAGGGCACTCCTGGTCAGACTCCATGTGCTGTTAATTTTCTAAGTGAGAAGTTAGACTTCTTAGAGGAAGTTAACACGTCCTCTACAGAGAACACACTTCTGCACATTTTAATGCACACATACTATTTGCTGAATTTAACTTATTGGGGAAAATATAACATCAAATGTGGCCTGTGTAAAGTTATGGCACATTTAATATTTTAGGTTTCAATTTTTCCAAGATGCTAAACTCAGCAAAAGTTGTGGAGTAAAATTTGCAAAAAAATGCCATATTTAAGTTCTCTGTAGAGGATGTGTAAACTTATTTTCACTTAGAAAATCAATCAATCAAATCAATCATGTAATTTGACGTGTGGGGGGTGCTCAAACTTTTGCACATGACTGTATGTATGGAAATGGAGGAGAACACAAATCTTGGTCATGATTTTCCTCAACAATTCCTAACTCATCTGAAGTTGAGTTGTTACTATCATTTTGCAAAACTAATGAAATTCTAATTACTGAAATCATTAATTACATTGTTACATAATGAATTACACTTATATTCTGCATCAACAGGTTCGAGTCCACACGTCTGACTATTTTCTGACTATTTAAAATATGTCGAAAATGTAAAGGATGTTTTTTCTTGCTGCAAAATGAGCCTCATGAGCTATGAGTCAGAAATAATTCATAAAAATTACAGCATGATTTTATTATCACTGTGGAAACAAACGCATAGAAAACACTTGTAATCTGGTTCGTAATGCTCATCTTAGTTTGGTCCAGTATGGATATCTCTCTCTTTCTCTCTCTCTGTCTGTCGCTCTCTCTCTCTCTCTGTCTATCTATATCTCTGATGAAACTTCAGCATCTTCACATCAACCGAGGTGGATTTTGGTCCAAAAAGCTAATAATTGGATTTATGGCTGCATTAAGAAAATGACACCAGTCCACGTCCCTCTGCTGACATGTGGCCAAAAGAGATAGAAAACTGATCTGTGTGTGAGTTTTCTAAAACAGCTGGTACAGCATCTTCTGGGAGCCATCAGTCATCAGTTCTGGAGGAATATTTTTCATAACAACTCATATCGAGCTTGACTTCAGAAGAGAAAGACGAAAAACACAAATCTAACAGATTCCAAATAGATCTTGGCAGTAATAAAATGTATGACTTAAGAATAGCTATAAAGAATGCGTTTATAAGCCGTGGCACCTCTTGACCGTGCAGCTAAAAGTGGAACAGGGGAGAAGCTGATGTGAAGGCTTTTTTAAAGGTATAACTGACAGAATTGTAAAGTATTATGTAATTATCCACATTTTTTCAATCAAAGTATTTTGTTAGTTAAAGAAAAACAGTTTAAAATACAACCAACTACTATAGTGTGGCTGCAGATTTCTTTGAAAAACTGAATGCAACTTTCCTGAAAAGAATGGAAACTGTAATAAAGGTAAAGGACACAACAAAAACAATAAATACTGCAAAATTTGATATTATATTTAGCTGGATTCCGTGTAGCTTTCTGTTAAATGGCTGTTTGTGTATAGTATAGACAGATAGATAGATAGATAGATAGATAGATAGATAGAGCGCTACAGTTTCAGAAAAGAAAGGGACACTTTGAAAACATAATAAATAGACACGACTACACATATTTACACACATTTACACGTACACATAGCGTAGCTGTTTTCTGCCTGCTTATTGCCTGATATAAACTTTTAAGTCAGGCAATCTGAACGGCAATGTTGCAGAGTGAGTTACAAATTGTTCCTGACAACACCACTTAGTATAATGGATTGACTGAACACAGCCTTTAATTTCCGTATGTTGTGCGGCAGATGCACCATTTGCATTGCAATAGAGGGAGAGAGAGACGTTAGACCCAGGTTTTTTAGAATATCAGAATTGTGCACCTATTGCTGATATGGATGTTCAACTGTGCACACAGCCTGTATAATTGCCATAGAAAAGCATTTACCTACAGAATGGAGCAGGTGCACATGAGCCTAAGGTCACCATGCCCAATGCCAAGCATGGGCTAGAGGGGTATAAAGCCCCCAGCATTGGGTTGTAGAGCAGTGGAACTGCATTTTCTGGAGTGATAAAGCTCGATCCAATACCTCTGGGATGAGCTGGAATGATCCAGAACAGATCATCCAATGACAGTAGCTGACCTCACTAATGCTGAATGCAGTCAAATCCCCTCAGCAATGTTCTAACATCTAGTGCAGGGGTGCACAGCTCCAGCATCCAGGACAGTTTGGTGATTTACCTGCTCAAACACACTTGATTCAACTCACCTGTAAATTGCCAGGTTTAGGGAATATATTTGAGAAGGAAAACTACCAAACTATGCTGGACACCGGCCCACCAGGACCAAAGCTGTGAACCCCTGATCTAGCGTAAAGCCTTCGCAGAACAACAGAGGCTGTTACTGCAGCAAAGTGGCACAAACTCCCTATTAATACTTTTGATTTCAGGAGAAATGCTGGTGTCTACAAACTTTTGGACATTATAGTGTATATTCAGGTGGTCCAAACTTTTGACTGCTACTGGCTGACGTTCAGATGAAGATTCATACGACTGGCTAAATTAGGCTATTTAAACAGCTCTGATATTCCATTATTTAATGATAAACAACCCTACCCCGCCTCATCACACTCCATTACGCCGCCTCATCCGCCACGACAAATTATTCGGAAAGGAAAAACATAAGCTGACATTCAGTTCGGAGATGTGTAAGTGTAGCGTGTAATTGTGTTTTCTAGCAGATGGGTTGGCAATATGGACCTCGTTGCTGTTCTATATATAGTGTTTTTACTTAAGCAACCTTGCTTTATTTTGACAGGACGTGCAATCAGGCATAATCAGAAGCTTTGGGTGTTAAGTGCCAAGTTTAAAAAACAACTGAGGTTTGTTTGAGGTTCACGGTCTTTCTCTGCAAAAATGGTAGATTTTCAAGAATTTGCTCTTTTTAAGATGAACAGTCCAGCTTCTTTAATATGGCTCTTCTTCTATAAGTGACAGTAAATGTTTTCATACAATTTTGGCAAAAGTTTGGACCTGACTGAACAAAAGACATTCAGGTCTTCTGCTAACTGACATGGTTCGTTTTATAACCTGAGATTATTCATGGACCATTCTATGAAATTACTTCAAACTGCAGCCTACAGTAAAAAAAAACATTCAGTGTTCAGAAAGTATTCAGACCTTAAGATACTATTATGTTATGATCTACTGAAACCCAAAGCATTCATTGATCTCTAAGAGAGCTAAATATATACAAAATCATCATTTGTAGGGTACTTTTTATTGGGAAGTGTCTGTCTCAAACCCTAACTCCTAAATTTCAACTTGTGAACATAATACTTAAATTTTTTTGCATTTTTTTTTTCAACATTTTTTAAAGATCTTTTTGATTGAAAAGTTGAAAGATTCAGATGTATCGTGAGTTTAATTTTTAAATAAAAAAATTCAGAAAATGTTGCCCCGTGTTTTTTTGTCTTAAGAGTTTCAGTCCATGGGCGGAACCAATTTTAGCCACACCCCTGCATTTGAGAGTAGGTAGTGAGACTGCATCCCTGTCCCTCAGGGCCACATGGTGAGCAGTTAGATGTCACTCCTGAAACACATATTTTTTTGCAATTAAGTGATTTTTTTGCATTTTAAAGAAAAATATTATGATTTTAAGTGTGTAAATATGTTATTTACCAGCTGGTATTTTTGAGTTTTGCTCAAAATAAGCTAAAATTGTTACTACTGAAACAGTCACTAATGAAACATTTAGATGGATGGATGGATGGATGGATGGATAGATAGATAGATATGTACAGTGAGGTGTCCATATGTGCAGATAAAATGAACCTATGATTTAGCATATGAGATTCAGTCCTCATCTAGTGACAAAACTGAATTTTCAATCATTTATTTTAATAAAATAAATATATATAAAGCACAGGGTCACAGTCTGAAAAGTGTTTTGAACTCATAAACCAACTAAAATGATCTACATATGGTTTATTGTATAGCACAGAATTAACATGATTTGGGATTATTTTTGTAGTTGGTTTTATAGCACGGCATTCACATTGGGGTTATTTCTACAGATTGTTTTATAGCACTGGATTAATATAACCTGGGTTCATTTCTGCAGTTCTGCATTTTATAGCATGGAATTAAAATGACCTGGGATTAACATAATTTGGGGTTATTTCTGTCTAAACAGTATGTCAGACAAATGCAAATAGTGAAACCAATGCTAATGTATATAATATATATAATGGTTTTTTTTTAAGTATAATAATAATAATAATAATAATACTGCCTGAGAGAACACCAAGAGCTGTAAATAAAGGTAGGCTACTGAGGATTTGTTTTTCAACCTTTTTATTTTTTGTATGATTCCACATAGTTTTCACGTCTTCACTGTTATTCCACAATGTGGAAAATAAAAAATAATAATAATAATAAAACCTGTCTATCGGTAGTTGGGTCCAAACTTTTGATGGGCACTGTACTTACACTGTATGTGACCTTACTCCACCACATTTACTTGTCTCCTTTCCTTTGTCTTTGAAGAAACAGAGACTATTTCACGGCTCTTGCCGCTCACTTGCTGCCTCTGCGGTTTTAGGGTAACTTCTGGATAATGAGCTGTAATCTGGGAACAATAACTCAGCCGAGAGGATCGTGATGAAAATGAAAATTCATTATGTAGAGATGAGAGAGAGAGAAACAGAGAAAGAGAGAGACGAGAGCCTTCTGCAGCAGTGGTCAGTTTCTTTTCTGGTTTTCTGGACGTTATGCTTACAGGCTGAAAGTCTTGTCTTTTGGACTTATTTGGGCTTAGTTCAAAGGCATGACGTAACCAGAGGTGCACTCTATGTGATACTCAGGTATAGGCCACAAACCCAAGGTTATATTAATCCTGTTTTAAACAACCCTTAGAAATAATCCTAGGGTAATATTAATCTAACACTCTTAAACTACCCTTCCTCAGATTACACAGTCAGGTCCATAAGTATTTGGACAGTGACACAATTTTTGTACTTTTTGACTCTCTACACCACCACAATGGATGTAAAATGAAGCAATCAAGATGTGATTAGATTGTAGACTTTCAGCTTTAATTTGAGGGCTTTAACAAAAATATTGCATGACTGCCTTTAGTCTGAAAGACATGGACATCACCAAATGCTAAGTTTCCTTTGAAATGCTTTGCCAAGGCCTTTACTGCAGCCGCCTCCAGTTGCTGCTTGTTTGTGGGTCTTTCCACATGTTTTAGGTCATTATCCATCTGTACTGTGAAGCACCGTCCTATCAGTTTTGCAGCATTTGACTGAATCTGAGCAGAAATTATAGCTCTATACACTTCAGAATCCATCCTGCTTCTTATATCAGCAGTAACATCATCAATAAACAGCAGTGAACCAATTCCATTGGCAGCCATACCATAACACTACCTCCACATGTTTGACAGAGGATGTAGTATGCATTAGATCATGAGCCCTTTCTTTCCTTCTCCATACTCTTCTCTTCCCATCATTCTGGTGCAAGTTAATCTTGGTTTCATCTGTGTAAAGACTCTTGTTCCAGAACTGGGCAGGCTTTTTTGTTGTCTTCTGTGGACTTCCATTGTTGATTTGGCTACTCTTGAAGTTTCTGCTATCTCTCTGATAGGTTTGTTATGTTTTTTTAGCCTAATGATGTCCCCCTTGCATCCTCTTTGGATTGCATATTAAGATTTTCCATGAACAGCCACCAAATCCATATTCATCAGACCTTTTACCTCCTTATCCCCTTAGAATCCCAGGCTTATTACATACTAAGGTGTGTTATTCAGTAACTACAGGGACTTCAATGCAAACTGGTTGAGCTATTCTTAGGTTATAGAAGTGTAATAAGACTTTGGGCCTTCCAGTGGGCCCTGGCCATATAAGGGGTTAAATCATCAGGAAATAACGAGAGAACAGGCCACACCTGGCCATGCATCCAACTGTCCAATTACTTTTGAGGCTGTGACAATGGAGGGATTATGTTAAAAATGGCTGTAATTCCTAAACAGTTAATGCAATATGCTTGTCAAAGCCCTTAAATTAAAGCTGAAAAGCTGATTGCTTCATTTCAAATCCACTGTGTTGGTGTAGAGAGACGAAACAGCTAAGCGGCGTCATGTTTTGTATTCAGTGTGGCGGCAGCGAGGATAAACACCGCCATCAGTCAGTCTGTCTTACTGAAGGAAGAGTCTTTTACTGAGTTAAAGCAAACAACTCGCAGACTTCCACAAACACTCTCTCAGGCCGTTACATTCTACGCCTTTTTCTGAAGCGTGTTTATGAATATTACTGTCCAAACTGCAGCGAGTGAGTTTGAAACTTAAAACAAGAACGTAGGTTTTAAGTCAGACTGCAGGTGTAGTATGTATTTTTGGTGTATTTTCTAAATTAAATACATCTTTGCTATACCAGGACTAGAAAACTGCTCCTTTGCTGACCATACGACTGCTTAAAAATTCATTCTAATTAACATGTGGGTGTTTTTTTTTCTTCACTTTAAAAGCCAACTGGCCTTCTTAATCGACATCCACCAGCCTGCCATCTGTAATATGCATTTTTATATATAATATGCAGTATGTAATATGCATATTCAACTTTCATTTGCCTGCTAGCATTCACAGCCTGATTTTCCCCCAGCTTTCTCCTGAGCTTCCTCAGCTCAGCCTCTCTGACAAATAATTTAATACACCTGGACTGCAGCACTGCAGAGAAGAACAAACCCAAAGAGAAAGAGTCTGAGAGAGAGAGAGAGAGAGAGAGAGAGAGAGAGAGAGAGAGAGAGAGAGAGAGAGAGAGAGATGTTGATTACGGTGGATGGCAATTAAGAGGCACACTTTTCTAGAAATATTAATATCTCTTATTTTTTGTCAATTCTCTTAATAGTAAAGTGTTTTGTGTTAGGTTGGTTCGGATGCATTACAGATGCTGATTTTTAACTCTGAATGACTGTACACAGGCTGTGTGCATAACAAATTTCAGTGAGGTCAGAAATTATTTCATTGAACCAGGAAGAAATTTTAGAAAACAGGGGCATGCATAAGGGCATAATGTAAAAAGGTTTTTGGAAAAAGCTTCTTTCAACCTCTTTTAAGGATGAACCAACAGCCAGTTCTATCATTTTAATCAGCCCTTTCATCTTTAACCCCTTTAAATGCCAGGCTTATTTCATACTAAGGCTTATTATTCAGTAACTCCAGGGACTTCAATGCAAACTGGCTGAGCTATTCTTAGGTCACAGCAGTATGCAATAAAACTTTGGGCCCAGTGGGCTCTCGCCATGTAAGGTGTTAATCAGCATTTGAGTATTGTACAGTGAAGATATTTAAATTTTTTTCTACTATGCCCTACACTGTGCAGAATTCATTTAAATTCAGTTGAGAGAAGTGTTTTGACACCTGTACATTGTGCTGATCAAATTGAATCAGGTATCTGTTCTGGTGATCTAATAATTTGTCGTACCCATCATGCAGTCCTACCATGCATGGACACATCATTAGTGCAGTATAGTAACCAAGATTGGGCCAACAGACGATGCCATTGTCCATCACTGATGCCCCCCGCCTCATAATTCCGGCATCTCTGCTGTAACGTAGAAAACTATATTTAATACTTATCACTTATCCAGAGATCTGAACTTATAAATATGTATTTTAAGAAGTGTCGAGTATTCATAGTGCTTTTGCGAGGCAAACGCTACCACCCCTCACCCCATGTCATCAACCATCATGATGTTTCCCTGTAGACATCGTCATATGCCAGTTAGAAAAACATTGCCTAACCCTAATAGTACCTTACTTTAACTAACGTTTAATCATGTTTTTAATCTTCATTCAGGCGCATTTCAAGTATGTAATACAGACTCAGCTAAATGTTATTACTTACCTTCTGATAAGGTGATATGGGCTAATAAAATATCCCACCTATAGCTTTATTTAGTGCACTACCTATAAATATGCGCTACAATAAGACATTTCGACATTTCAACAAGGCTAGATGATTCATCAGAACGTCAAGAGTGCCACTGCGAGTTGTTGGGACCATGAGATTATTGCTTTTCTGGTGTCTTTGGCCTTCACACTGTTGTAAAACTAGAATTAGAGAAGAGTTATTCATTCTCTCAACACGGGCTCTTCTCCACACCAAACTAGTGTTATGATGGAATGAACGGTTCTTGTGTCTCTCTCTCTTTCTCTCCCTTTCTCTTCTCTCACCTGCTTCCTTTCTCTTTTTAGCCCCTGTTGTATCTCTCGCTCTCTTCTCTCTCTTTCCATCACTCTCTTCCTCTCTCACTATCTCCTTCTTCTTTTTCTCTTCCCTTGTTTATCTCTTGCCTTTTCTTTATCCTCTCTCCCCACTCTTTCTTCTCTTTCTCTGACTTCCCTCTATCTATCTATCTATCTATCTATCTATCTATCTATCTATCTATCTATCTATCTATCTATCCCCTCTCTCCCTCTTTCTCTCTCCTTTTATCTCTCTCTCATTCTCTCTCTCCTTTTATCTCTCTCTCTGCTGGAGAGGACTCACACTGTGTGATGGCAATCCAAGTCAAAAGCCGCTTAAAATCTTTTAAATCGTGTCTGTACACACACACACACACCCACACACGCACACACACGCACACACACACACACGCACTCCAGCCATGACAACTTCACTAAATAACACACACACATCCTTGAACCCTTCACTGACAATTTGGTCCTTTTAGGTAGATGAGGGTCTCCATTAGAGACGTACGGACCCCTAAGTCCCAACAGATGAAACAGAAAATGGAAAGAATGCCTTTACAATGTAACCCTGAGTTTCCATTAGTAGGCGACAGGTGTGCGGTCATTTCCTACGGGAAAAGGTCATTTGTAGCTGCCATTTAGTGACAAGCGACAAGCAACAAGCAACGAGCGAGACAGGTAATGGGTAATGAAGGGGAGTGGAGTTCAAAATGTGGAGGATCATTCGGACTAATTTGGATATTCGAGTATTTGCAAGAGTTAATAAACGGACATCCACGGGAAAAAACGGAAATAAATAAGTGCTTCAGTTGAGGGAAACGTAGGGCTGGAGCTGGAGGTTTACTCTTTTAGGCATTAGCTCTGATGTTAATAGGCTAAAAAGAACAGAAACATCAGCAGCAAGCGGAGAAATACATGCAAAAATGTTTTACTATTCAAAAATAATGTCGGATGAGTAACAGAGGCTGCGTCTTCATATGAGCTACTACAGCTTACTGGTACAACACTGGATACCAGTTATAATATATTGGTTAGCTGTTTATACTAGTTATATTACATTCATTAGATGGTTATATTCGCTATATATTATAATGATTGGATGGTTATACTGATCATACTTGATTAGATGGTTCTACTGGTTATATTATATTGATCAGATGATTCTATTAGATAGTTATTTTATTTTTATTACATACATTAAGTGGTTATATTAGTTATATTATATTGATTAGATGGTTGCATTGATCAGATGGTTATATTGGTCTCATGGTTATACTGGGTTCTGGCAGTTGCTGATCCAGCTGTAATTGATTGGCCAGCTGATTGAAGGCACAGTGAGTGGCCAGAGCGGGCAGCCATCCATTACGGCTGACCTTGGGGAGTACTTCCTTTTCATTCTCTCACCTTTCCTTTCCTCCTTTCCACACCATCCCCCCATCTGCCTCCCTCTGCCACACACTCCACCACACTGCGCTACAGGAGCAAAAAGATGCCCCCAAGGCTGCATGATGTGAATATATATGTAAGAATGATACAAGGCTTATGATGAGTATAAAAATGCAAAATATTATATTATTTACAGTATTTACATACATTATTACATTACTTTTGCTTTGTTACATTCTTTTGTTCTTGAGATAACTGTATAAACTCTCCCTGAGTAAAACAGTACTGCTAGCTGCAGATTTATTATTACTCTGTTATGTCTTTTTGTTCCCTATGTTTGGTGAAATGATTTAATCAATGCCGAAGCAGAACATAGTGCACACTTTAAAACCTCACCTTTCAGGCTGCTTTTTCACTGATTCTGATTTCAGCAGTAAATGGAGTGCTTTAAATGGACTCACTGCTAATTACAGAATGCACAGGGTCAAAAAAAGAACATGAATAATCTGGGAATTAAACTTGGAAATGGCAGAACCTCACTTACCGCTGCCTACGAATGAATGAATGGATGAATGAATTAGAAACAGATAAAATGAATAAAAGAATAACAGGTGAAATGCATTAATCTAATGGCACATGTAACAATTCATTAATTAATAAACAGCACATACATTTCTGGTGAAAAATAAAGGAATAAAAGGAAATAAAAGGCGACAACCAGAGATATTTCTGAGCTGCTAGCCACACACACACAGTACAGTCCTGTCATGCGTCCAGGAGTCAAACTGCTCATGCATGTGAGAGCGCATCCAGACCTGCTTCTGTCCTGCATCTCAAACAGCTCACAGCAGTACACACAGACCTTCTCATCACTTTAACCCTTACACATCTACAGCTCTTACTGTCTTTGACTTTATATTTAAGTTTTATTACATAATGATGTATGAAATTGAATTCCATGATCACATTGTTAAATATGTACATCTTATTTTGGCTTGATTAGTTTTATCAGAGGAAAACCATTAAAAGGGTCCAAATACACAAGAAAAACTTCCAATTAAAGCCTGATAAAATTAGCATTAGGGTGTGTTCACACAGCGGAGCTTATTCCACAGTGTATTTGAACAGCAAAGAATCCCTCTGTGACGGTACCAGATTTATACAGAATGTTTTGTGTCAGAATGTTCAAATATCATGTTAAAATACAAGGGATTTTGTATTCTTGACCTCATAATTGAAAGGATCCAGTGACAGAAAATGGATACTTTTAAGATTACATTTGACCTACAGCCGATTTGGTCAGACTCTGAAGATGAGACTACACTAAATTCTGAAACGGTCAGTTGGTCTGTGTAAGGAGCTGGAGAACGAACTGCCGGCTGTGCAGCGAGTGAGTGGAGCTTGTTACTCTGACGTAGCAACAAGCTGCTTGTTAAGGAACTATAATTTGGCGGAAGGAACTGCTAACATTAAACTGTTAACATGACAATGACACGTTCACGGCCCAATTTATTAATTTCCAACTTTATTTATTTAACTGTTGTATAAACAATATACACAGGCCAATATACACAGGGCAAAACATACTGGCCTACACTGTGCTTCCACTCACTGGCCACTTTATCAGAACCACCAGTATGGTGCTTCCACTCATTGGCCACTTTATTAGAAACACCTACTTTGTACCTCCACTCACTGGCCACTTTATTAGAAACACCTACCTTCAACTTCCACTCACTGGCCACTTTATCAGCAGTCTCTAAATGTACACCAGCAAGTCAGAGCTACAAGAGAGGAGTTTCTGACAAAGTGGCCAGTGTGTATAATTCCGGTTTTGAAGCAAGACGATGAATAATCTATTATTTCTGGGCCTGCGCTGCTTCTTACAAATCATGATCAGAATTCATGTAGGCTTGCTAGATTAAAGTGATCACAGAAGTTTCTCCTGTGAACTGCTTAATTATCTTTTCAGCACGTCTGTGTCTTAACAGTGATTATGACCCAAAAGACTTGTAATAGTGTGTTTCCTCATTTCAAACAGATAAGCACGAGCTAAGCTTCATTATGAAGTCTCAGCAGTGTTTTCTGCTTTAACATTTAACACTGCAGCTTCCTGGGGAAAAATGCGACTATGATTCCAATAAACATCTTTAAGTGGTTTGTTTCCAATGAATAATCTGCAAAGGAGTCTGAAGGAGGAGAACACATTCATGCATAGAACAGTTTTGGAAGAGAAAAAAAAACACCTTAGGGGAACGAAGGTATGAAGCCTGAATGAAATGTCATTAAATGAACATCTAATAGCTGCATGTATGTATGTATATATATATATACACACTGATCAGGCATAACATTATGACCACCTCCTTGTTTCTATGCTCACTGTCCATTTCATCAGCTCCGCTAGCTATATATGGACACCGTTGGCTGGATATTTTTGGTTGGTGGACTACTCTCAGTCCAGCAGTGACACTGAGGGTTGTGTTGCGCTGGTCTGATCCACTCAGACCAGCGCAACACACACTAACACCACCACCACATCAGTGTTACTGCAGTGCTGAGAACGATCCACCACCCAAATAGTACCTGCTCTGTGAGGGTCCATGGGGGTCCTGACCACTGAAGATCAGGGTAAAAGGGGGCTAACAAAGTATGCAGAAAAACAGATGGACTACAGTCTGTAATTGCAGAACTACAAAGAGCACCTATATAGTAAGTGGAGCTGATAAAATGGACAATGAGCGTAGAAACAAGCAGGTGGTCAGTGTATATATAAATATATGCACATATTAGGCCAGAAGCAATTCTAGTGCTACAAACTCTCTATGGAAGTTCTCAACTACTCCTCCTGTTCGAGTTTTGCTCCTACAAATAGCACAAGGAAATATTAATTTAATCTGGATTTGTAAAACGTCTTTTTAATAAAACCTCTCCACAGCACTGCACGGGAAAAGCCGTGCTCATCATTTATTAGCTTCAGAAATCGAGGCCTTTCCTTATAAAAATCTCTGAAAATCTCTCCATCATGTATGCCTCATGTTCTCTTGTTTCTCCAAAAGACCAGCTGATTAAATTCTGTGTGACTTGAGCTTTACATTTGTGCACTGACATCCCAGCACTGCTTCTGAAAGCAGCACTGAAAAAGCAGAAACACTGCATTTCTTGGATTCAAATGGAAAGAAAGCTATTACATCAACATATTTATTCTCAAATGTGAGCAAACTGAAGAACAAAGCTGTGTTTTTCATGTGAAAAAATGATCACAATAATATATAACAATAACACCTAATTTATAGAGCAGCAGCTCAAACGCTTTACAGGTCAATGATAAAATTAGTTCACTAACAGTAATAAAATAAAGAAATGATAAACTAAAATAAGGAAAATAATGTTTTAATAAATAATGAGATCATTAATTAAAATGTGCTCCTGACTTTTTCCACCTTTAATAAACAATCTACACTGCTAAAGCTCCTCTGATAATCATCCATTTTCATTCGTGACGTTGTTACCAGAGTAGTCTTTTCTCGTTTTCGACATCATTTGGACTCTGTCTTGTCTTGGTCTTTTCTTGGTCTTGACATCATTTGAACTTGGTCTTGTCATGTTTTCAACATTATTTGCACTTGTCTTTTCTTGGTCTCTACATTATTTGAATTTGGTCTTGTCTCAGTCTTGACATCATTTGGACTCTGTCTTGTCTCAGTCTTGAAGTCATTTGAACTTGGACCTTCTGCCTTTTCGCAGTCTCAATATCATTTGAACTCTGTCTTGTCTTGGTCTTGTCTCAGTGTCTATGATTTGGACTTGGTCTTGTCTCTGTCTTGTCTCAGTCTCAATATAATTTGGACTCGGTCTTGTCTCTGTCTTGTCTTGTTCTCGACATCATTTGGACTCGGTCTTGTCTCTGTCTTTTCTCAGTTCCTACATTATTTGGACTCGGTCTTGTCTTAGTCTTCTTATCATTTGGACTTGGTTTTGTCTCAGTCTTGATAACATTTGGACTTAGTCTTGTCTCAGTCTTGACATCATTTGTACTTGGTGTTGTCTCAGTCTTTTCTCAGTCTTGACATCATTTGGACTCAGTCTTGTCTGTCTTTTCTTTGTGTTTATATTATTTGGACTCGGCCTTGTCTCCGTCTTTTCTCAGTCTCGACATTATTTAAGGTGCACTTGGAAATAGTTCTCGAGAAGGAAATTAAATGAATGATGTCTGTCTTGTCTCAGCCTCAACATCATTTGAACTTGGTACTGACTGTCTTTTCTCGGTCTCAACATCATTTAGACTCAGTCTTGTCTCAGTCTTGACATCACTTGTACTCTGTCTTGTCTCAGTTCTTTCTCTGTCTCAACATCATTTAGACTCAGTCTCTTCTCTGCCTTTTCACAGTCTTGGTCTTGACTCAGGCCTGCCTCTAGTGGTCTTTGCTACAACACCTGCAGCATTAGAATGCCTGGGCAAGAATGCTGCATTAGCCTACCTCTCTGGATAAGCATGTCTGTCATAAATGTAAATAACCTTTTTTAAAAACAAAGCATTCTTGTAATGTCTTACTGTATTTACATTTATTGTAATGTTATCTAGTCTTTTTACTAGCAAAAACACACTCACTGCCCTGATAAATATTCTTGGCTGCTTAAGACTTTTGCACAGTACTGCAGGTTTGAAATATTATCAGTGTAGACTCATAAAAGCTCTATGTTTGATGATTATGTCTGGAAATGGCTGGCTCATTGTAGACAACAAACATTCAAAATGTAATGTCAGAAAACAGATTATAGGCTATTAGACTTCATCAATCAATGAAAACTTTTTCCAACCAGATGAGGACAAGGTTCAGAATGTGCTGCTGAAAAAACATCAAGAATACCACTGATGTAGCACATAGTTAAAAGGCATTTGCTCCTTTTTGCTGAACTAGAGGTAAATGTTCATGAAAGCAGTGCTGAAACAATCAATACTGCACTTCACATAAACTCTTTATAATAGGCAGTCATTTTTTTGCTGCTTTATCGTCTTGGCGCTGAATGCAGTACTCTAACGCTGTGCAGACATACTGCATTCACCGCGACAATCAAAGCATCCGCTAGGTAGTTATCCCTAGAAGGGCTTTCGTGAAAGATGTGCAAAGTACGTTATTGATTTTTTTGTCACCGTGCATTGCTTCAGCACCTGCTTTATGAACTGTATTTCCTTGCTGTTACTATTTCAGCTCAAAGGCATGAGCAAGGAGAGCGTGTATATCTTTTTTTTCATAGTTGTTTGTAGAGTGGGCGTGTGGCTAAATGCTTGAATGGTGTAATTGGTGGGAACTCGTTAAATGAAGAAGAAATTTGGTAGTCCTGATTTGATTAGTGCAATGCAAAAAGTGCTTCATTGAACTGACTTGATGTAAACATGTACATCAGCTCTGCAAAAACAAAACCTGTTATGCCAACTAGGGGTGGAAATCACAGGGCGTCTCACGATACGATATTATCACAATACGTTGCCCATGATAATAATGATATCACGATACTGTGATTCTGTGATACTTGATATATTGCAAGACTATCCTCTGCAATACATCACGATATCTGTGTAACTGAAGAAAGTAAAATACTCCTAAACAGGCAAATAGCAGGAATTATTTATTAATGTCAGTTTCACAGAATTTGACAACCAATATGAAACAACAAAGTGCATAGCTCAGCTTCATGCCTCTTTAACACACATACACTGACTGTGTGTGTCATCATTCCAAAGTAAAAAAGAGATAAACTGCCAGAAAGCAGAGCAGTTCTGGGATTAAAATGTCTAAAGGTAGAACACCTTAACTTTTGACTATACTTTATTGGCAAAGGGCCTTGCAAATAAACCCTAACCCCTTGGAACTGAGTTACAAGGGATAGTGGTTGAAATCTTGCCCTATGAAATGGGACAACCCTCAAAACGTGCTTCATTAAGAGGCTATTAGCGGTGCTCTATAGGTGACCCGGCCGGTCTTCAGTGATAGCAGAAAAAGTTCAGCAACCTCGCTGCTGGGCTTTAGTTACATTTAGGGCATCATATGTTTTCAAAGAGGGGTATAAGACAATTATTTATTATCACCCACTGCTAATTCTTTGGTGATATGAAGCTGATGTCAGATATTCACCAGCTTTTTGTTCAAATTTTCCTGCTCCACCTTAAATGGTGCAGCAGTTACATTCTGGTGCTTCAGGCGTCAATACTGCTGGAATATTTAAGGTGGAATGGGAAAGTTAGCTAGCTAGCTACCAAGACATTAGTATCCTATTAGTGTTTTTTTATGCTTGTTATGAAGAAAACAAGCATAATACATTGAAACGACATCAAACTAAGATTATACAATGATTATCGTAATTTTTTACAGAGAAAATACTTACATTTGTGGGTTTCTTTGGTCGCTCGCGCAGCCATCTTGTCGGTTTTTCTCTTTTTCTCATAGCACTACGTTTGGAGTGTGCCTCTGAAAAACCTCTGTTTGGAGGGCCTTGTAGCCCTACAACCCCTACAACTCAATCTCAACAAAAATTGGGACACCCTAACCCTAGACGTGAACGAAGTGTTAGGGGCAAGGGGTGAATTGGTCCTTAGTAATACTGGTAGCCCTGTATTAATTGTAGGCTGACTCCGAGTTGTGGCAACGTTAGCTGTTTTTTCAACAACCAGATCAGGAGGTGGCTATGTATGTTCCTTGCGTTGCCCGTGTACTTTATTTTAAAGAGACAATTCTTGCACATCACATAGTCTTTGTCTGTTTCATTTGTTCCTTCAATGCTGTAAAAGCCAAAGTGAACTCAGACCTTCGACTTGAAAGAGGACGGTGCCTCTGATTTGTTTCCCTGCGTTGTCCGCCATTTCTCCCTGAGTTTCTTTTTCTTCACTGTAGTTTTACCCTATTTATTTGATTACCGTCTTAACGACACCATGTGGAGTCACGAAGGAGGGGGAGTCCGTTTGGAGCATTTACAGCGGATGCATGTTTCAATAAATAAATCGATATTTGGCACCAGTGTATCGATAATGTATCGCAAAAGAAAGCAATATAATATATCACCGTAACGATATTTTATCCCACCCCTAATGTCAACACAGTCATTGCCAAAGTAAGTAAACTGAACGATAAATGCATAATATTCATGTGGAAATTATGTACACATTTGAATCAAGTAAATTCAGTGCAGTAAGTGAATGCAGTATTGTGCTGCAAAAAGAAATGTAAATATATACAAGACATACATAAACAATAATCAGTTGTGTACCACCATATCTGCAGTTTTACATTCAAAATATATTTATGGAAAAACTAGGCAAAGACTGGAGAGCTAAGAAAACAAGGTGAGGTTTAAGATCAGTCTCTCAAAACAATGTCTGGGTAAACAAGCATGTTTAATGATAAATTCATAGATTTTTTGATTGACATAATTGTAGTGTGATTCTTAGTTTTAGTATGGTCAGAAACTGTACCAATATGGTGGGGTTGAGGGCTGATAAATTGTGCAAATGGGCTACAGTCTGTAATTGTACACATATGCAGTGGAGCTATATGGTAGATGTTTCTGATAAAATGGGCAATGAGTGTAGAAACAAGGTAGGACCATCTCTCTAAAATTTGAAACTGCCAGCTGCCTTTTACAATGCGTCAACATTTCATAACAAAAGGACTCAAACAAATGGTCCAAAATGACTTGGAATAAAATCTCATCACATTAACTTACATTAAAAGTTAAGAACATTTTCCTGTAAAGTTACTGTTTCAGTGATAAAAGGTTTTGTTTCCACAGTGATGGTACATCCATTTGTGTAACTCTGCCCTGTTTCAACGTCTCTACTTTTCAGAGTTGGGCTGGGTTCTTATCTTGCTGCTTCCACTCTGAACTCCACTCTTTCTCTCGACTCACTCTGTCTTCTTGTCTGTGAGCGATCTAGCCCATCGACCTCCAGTCCTTGGCCATCTGATGCTATCAGAGCAGCGCTGCCATGGCAAAAATCCAATTTACCGACAGAGCTGGCGGAGGACCAGCTGTTTTCTACTCTACCATCTCCACAGCCCCATCTTTACACTAAAATCACTGCCCGTGTGAATTACTCTCCTCTTTTTCTTCTCTTCTTTAAGTTCCCTCCAGCTTCTCTTATGTACTTTCTCAGAAAATTGTGAATTGAATTGACCTGGGTTAAATGTTTACATCATTTCCATAGGAATAAAATGTATTACATCAATACAGTTTCTTTACTGCACTAACTTATAGCCACAACTGTTGATATAGTTTATATTTCAATACAGCACTTTCAATTAAGCAAATTCAGTGACTTCCTGTCATATTTTACACTAAACAATCTTCAATCACAAGCCAAATTCCCATGCTGCAAATGTTAAAACCAAAACGTAGTCCTTTTATTGTTAATCTTAGCCACCAGGCCTATGCCTGATGACGGTTAAACGGGAACTCCACCAATTTAAAAACTCACTGTATAATTCAGTGATTGATACATAAACTAAATACATACAGTAATTCAGAATGGTTTGGTGTGAAATGGTTACTTTGTAGAGAAACTTACCAACTCCGATTTCTTTACAGTGGTGGTGGAACTAGGGGTCCCGATAACTATGATGCACATCTAGCCATTTTACTTACCATTTTATTTTATTTATCCACCGATGAACCTACCAATGAGTTTTATAATTTAATTTAATTTAAGAAATGTAATTTTGATCCAACAATATTAGAAAATGTATTAGAAAAAAATAAGCATTCTTTTGGGACTATTTTGCCCTATAACACCGTCCGTGTATCCCTCCACCATGAATGGAATAACATAAATTGCTTAAAATGTATTTTAGGTCAAAATGTTTTTACAAAACTACCATAAAACAATGTCTGACACATCAGGCTGTGTATTCAAAACCATTAACTTCCTGTGAGGGAGCTTTTGGAAGTTTAGGTCTGGTTCCTATCACTACCACTTTGAACAATTTGAATGACTTTGTTGACATGTTAACCATTTAATTATGAAGAAATGTTTGAAAAATTGGTGGAGTTCTCCTTTAATCAAGCTATTGTGATAACAGCACCCAGTGATGGTAAAACCTTGTTTTTTTGCTGGTTGTTAATTAATTACTGTAAAGACACAGAAATTCCACATGTGAACATAGCTAAACTTCTAACCATGCTGGGTAATATCCAACATTAATACCAATTTATTGTACCCAACATAGGTGAGACTGTTCTGGAAACACAGCTGTACACTGTACAAAATCTTTAGTATGTTGACCCATATAGCATTTGTTTTCTTACCTGAACAAAGTATTTGAAAAATATTGGTTTAAAATGTGAAATCTGGGGATTTGATGACATCTCTAGTGTAATTGCACACAACATGCGGAAGAACACTGGTAACATGAGTTTTCGGATCCCCATGAGTGGATGGATCTGATGATTGAGAGTTTGTTGAAAGAGAATTCAATCTCAGTACTCAGTCAAAACCTGGTGAAGGACGTGTCTTCCAAGGATGTGAGTGAATGATCTACTACTGTCATCATATCTTCATCAGAGTTTGCCCTTGAGACCTAAACATCAAGCCAGATCCTTTTTGAGCTTTTGTGTGCGATCTCAATATATGAAGACCTACGACGTGGTCTGAAAAACTCAACACCTCTGGCTTTTAAATTATTATTTCATGCTTTACAGCAGCAAATGCACAACATATTTCAGCCTGTTTTTATTCTCCTGACACAGTAATGCTACTTTTTTCAGTTTTAACAACGACTCTGCATTAATTTTAGTCCAACAAAATCCGACACAATTAGTATTCAAATACACAGAAAATACTTAGCTAGAAAATCTTAAATATCCCAGTTTGCAACAAATCTTCATTCACAGCATATTAAACCTTGTAGACACAAACATTTAAGTGATTTCAGGCCCCATGAAATTCTTGATATTGGTCTATAATGCATTTTGCAATGAAACCCATCATTTCCTCACACTGTTTACAAAAGACAACCACGGTTTAATTCAAAGCTGTTCACTGCTGTTTGCTGTGCTGCCACCTACAGCAATCAATTTGGGTTCATTTGGATTTGTTAATTTCCTGTGGAGTAAACAACCAAGCCCGGCCATGACTTTGGAGTGTCCTGAGCGGTGGTGGTGGTGGTGTGGGCGCACAGCCGGGAGCATATGGGCAGTCGGAGTGTGTGTGAGTGGGCAGAGTGGCTCTGCAGGGTCTGTCCTGCGTCTGCTGGTCCTCATTACCTGCCCCTGCAGACTGGTGCCTCCCCTGCCCGCTCATTTACATACCAGCGCAGCTTTTAACTAGAGTCCAATCTGCCAACCTGAGGGAGCCCTGTTCATCAGCAGGGGAGCATATGCTGCCCACGACCTCACACCAACACACTGTGTGTGTGTGTGTGTGTGTGTGTGCGCGCGTTTGTGTGTGTGGGTGCCCAGACCTGATAAAACAGAATTTTAAACTAATTTAGTTTAACCCCCTTCTATTTCAATTGTCAGTCAAAGGCAAAAGTTTGTATGTATCTGACTAAACACAGGAATATTTTTCTCATATATATATATATATATATATATATATATATATATATATATATATACATATGTATATAATTTTTAATAAATTGGCTCAAAAAAGCATTTTAGACTTTTAACTGACTTGGACTTCAGTCTAAAAGTCCCATTACTATGAACGCCTACACCTTAATAATGTTTATTTTATTAAAACAAACAATTTAAGCTTGGATTTGTCACTAACAAACAATCAGAACATTTGGTAATGTTTCAGTAGTGAACATTTTAACTAATTTTGAACTCAAAAATCTAGCCAGTACACGACTCTGAACAATTTTACACACATAAAATCATAATATTTTTAATTTAAAACACAATTAAGTTTACTTAATATTAGAAAAAATGTATTTCAGTAGTGACAATTCTTAATGGTACACACTGATTTTCAGACTCAGTACTTTTACTTCAAAGTAATGGGATCTAACTGCTCACTATGTAGTCATGAGGGACAGGGATGCACACAATTTTGGTTTAACATATTACAAAAAAAAAATAAACAATTTAAAATTATTTGCACATGGAACCATGGAATTATCAAAACACTTTGATCAAAACAATTTGAGTTTGGCACCCAAACTTTTGCACACAGCTGTAGAGAGGACTGTGTTGATGTAGCTGTGAAGTTTATTGTCCAGTGGGAGGATGATGTGATGTGCATATCTGTTTAAAGATGAAGAGTGTGAGTGTGTGAATGAACGGAGAGAGTGTGTGTGGGAGGATGTGTGTGTGTGTGTGTGTGTGTGTGTGTGTGTGTGTGTGTGTGAATGGTCAGATTAATGAGATTCACACACTTGCTGTGGTCTGTTTAATGCGTGTGTGTACTTTGGTCATTATGTGGTACTCCAGCACACAGCGCACATATAAGAGTGTTTTATACTTCACTGAAAGGATGAAACATCAGTGATTCAGACTCTTTCACTCTCTCTCTCTCTCTCTCTCTCTCTCTCTCACTCTCTTGCTCTTTCACTCACTCTCTTGCTCTTTTTCAATCACTCTCTTGCTCTCTCCTTCACTCACACTCTCGCTCTCTTTCACTCTCTCTTGTTCTCTCTCTTTCACTCACTCCCTTGCTCTCTCTCTTTCACTCACACTCTCTCTCGCTCTCTCTTTCATTCACTCTCACTTTCTCTTTCACTGACTCTTTCACTCATTCTCACTCGCTCTTCCTCTTTCACTCACTCATTCTTTCACTCACCCTTTATTCACTATTTCACTCATTCTTTCACTCATTCACTCTTTCACTAACTCACACTCTTTCACTCAATTCATTTCACTTACTCTTTCACTCACTTTCTTGTTCACTCAGTCTCACTCTCGCTTTCTCTCTTTAACTCACTCATTCTTTTACTCACTCTTTCACTCACTCTTTTGCTCACTCTCACTCTCTCTTTCACTCACTCATTCTCTTTCACTTTCTCTTTCTCTCTTTCACTCACTCTTTCTCTTTTACTCATTCATTCTTTCACTTACTCTTTCACTCACTGTCACTCTCTTTCACTCACACATTCTTTCACTCACTCTCTTTCTATCACTTACTCACTCACTCTCTGTTTCTCTCTCTCTGTCACTCTCTTTCACTCACCTCACTCACTCTTTCACTCATTCTCCTTCACTCACTCTTTTTCTTTCACTCACTCTCTATCACTCACTCACTCACTCACTCTCACTCACTCACTCATTCTCTTTCACTCACACACTCACTCTCCCTATTTCACTCTCTCTCTTTCACTCACTTTCTGTCATTCATTCTCTCTCTCTCTCACTTAGCCAGTTGCTCTGAGAGTCAAAACGCTTGGAGTCGACTCTGTGTTTTTCCTTCGTAATTGGCTCGAGGGATAGTTTGAGGAGTCCAGGGTTCCAGTAGTGAGAGTTTAATTACAGCCTTTAAACAATGCCAACACTGCTCATCAGCCGCTATAAGCACAAACTCTGCTCAGAAGAATGTTTTTGATCCCACTCTTCACCCTGATTCTTCATTTTATTCATTATTAGCGTTGCAATAAGCAATGATTGGAAACAGTACAAGGAATCAAATAAAAACAATACTTTTCACATAGCATTGTAGAAAAGAGGATGAAGCATAACTTAAATGAAGCTACAGTTTTTTACATTAGTGTAACTGGAGCACCTTTTAGGATAGAATGGAAAAGCTGAATAAGAAGCTGGCAAATATGAAGCTAACTTCAGCCTCATGGAAAGCGGAACAAGGTAACATCCAACTGCTCCTGAATGCAAACTTGGTTCCTTTACATAGAATTAAAAAAAAAATTAAAAATGGTTTCTTATAAAAAATTATGGTTACAGTAATGATCTCAGTACATCACTCCCATTTTCCCCTCACCCCTCATTATGTGAAACAGGCTGATGGTAAGATGTTGTTACACTTCTTAGACCATCACGCATCATGTTGGCTGGATTCATCTGTAAAAAGTTCACCTTCGCTGAACTTTTGGATGCAGCGCATCCCCCAAAAATCCCCCTAAAAAGGAACCAACGCTTCCTACTGTAAACGAATGGATGAGTTGACATGCCAGAGCAGTGTAATTGAGCATAGGGTTCTTATTAGGCACAGCACAAAGAAAACCACTTTGAATGACTTGTTCTGTGCTCAGCCACTGATTTATGCAGAAAAATCAGTCACATTTCTCTTTAAGTACTATTCCAGCCTTTTCTGCCCAAACAAAAGCATCATAACAACAATAACACACTCACTGCAGATACCTGTCAGTTGCTAGGCCGGTTGCTAAGTCAACAGCGACTTCCTCTCAGTCCTTTTTCTGTTCATGTCTGATTTATTTATAAGGTGCAGAGAGGAGAGGGGCTTACCCTTCTGAAACAAAAATATACAGTACTGAAAACATACTTAAATATAATCAAACAACAGATTTTGACATATTGTATCAGTCAAAAGTTTGCACCCCCCTGACTGAGCGCATGTTTTCCATAATCTTAGACATTTAGATAAAAGGAAAATGCTTGAATGGTTGAAATTTGCTTCTGTGACAAAGTAAGACGATGATTATGTATGAATTTTAAATAACACTTAAAGGACATTTCCACTGATTTTTCAAAATGTCTGCACAATTATGTTATACTGTATATTGAGATATCCTGTATCATTTAAGTCAGAACAGTATTAGAATCATGTCTATGACACACCAGGATAAGTGAGAGATGAACATTCTGTTGAGCAGATGAATAAGTCTGATAATACATTAAGTGTGATTTTTACACTCACTCATCATCATCATCACACACACACACACACACAAGCCAGGCAGGCGGTACATTATCTTACACTAATGATCAGATTCTGTTTTGGGGGGAAAATTACTGTTTCAGCAACATTAGATCTACTGAACTGGACCAAAATCTCAAATTTCAGATATTAATTCGATTCCATTCTATGTTTTATGGGATCTGTGAAGGGTCTGAAATGTGAGGCTCATTAGAGATAACTGAAGCAGAAGATGATGTATTGTTAAAGGCTATTTTTACAGCTCTCTGTTGTGCGTTTAATCCCATGTGGATCTGGGGTCATTTCTTCTCTTACAGGTGCTCCTTAGTGATTTTCTTTCTGTCTGTATTGGCCATGTCAGTTTTTCTACCTCCTCCCCTGAGAAAATTACAGGCCAATTACCTACTGTTTTACTCTGAAAACAGTGGTCATCTGATAAATTTACTCCTGTCCAGACACACATCTCTGTGATTTTGCTGGATTTTTCATGCATATGTTACTTTATGAGTGCTGCTACTTGCTGTATTTAGTATCCTAGCACATATATCTATATTTAACATGTTCCCAGTGTGAATGCTTTGGAAGTCTTTCAACTATTTACTTGGTTTAGGAGGAAAAACCTGGTCTCCATCCTCTCTACACTAGATGAGCACGTTGAAGAGAAAGTCTATCAGAGACGCTGATTGAAGGGATGATTAGAAAGGCAGCTACATGTATAAAGCACTTAATATTAACATACAGCTACACAGTTACATCAAAGAACTTCTTTATACACACAATATCATCAACTTTTCACCTGAATAGAGCGTGGCATGACCAAATGTGAAGCAAAGCTCTAGGTTCATAGAAATTACAGCTTAAACCAAAAATCAGAACACATTTGGGCAAAGATCAAAACCAAAAAACAAAAAAACAGTTTACATAAAACAAACTTTCTAACATGATAACAGTATGGCTAGAGTGCCATGAAATTCAACATCCTCAAAATCAGAGAACTGTTGGTCATTCAAGGCGATAAATTCCATTATTTTTAGTTATTTTTTTTGTCTTTTAATAAACTGAATGTATAGATGGTATCGGCATGGGACTTTCCTTTCTGCTTCTGTTGTTTTGCTGTATTCTCTGTATCAAGTGGAGTATCGTGAACAGAGATTATAAATCGCTTGTCTAAAAAATGTGAAATAGTTCCACATGGCTGATATTTTCACTGTTGATCCACTGCAGCTCAAACTGTTTGAACATGTCTGTGCTGGCTGGTGCAGGAGAGCAAAGGAAAAAAACGTTTTAATCACTATCACTCATTATATGGACCATTCTACTAAATTAGTGCAAACTGTGGTCCCATTGTATAAAACACAATTAAAAAACAATTAAGTATTCAGATCTTCGATATTTACAAGGATTATGTTATGATTTCTTCAAACCCAAGATAATAATGTATAAGTTAAATACAGTATTAAGCTAAATATGTACAAAACCATAATTTATAGGGTACTTTATATTGGGAGGTGGCTGTCCCAAACCCTAAATGCTGAATACTTTTTACAGTTTTTAATTTGAAAAACGCTGCCCCTCTCCTGAGTGGCGCAACCTTCTAAGTGTTGACCCTATCATCAGTAGATCACGAGTTCAATTCCTGGTGATGCTACAGCCATTCGTGGCCGGGAGTCCAAGAGAGCATAATTGGCCTCGCTCTCCCCTGTACCCTCATTAGTCAGCGCGGGCATCTGTTAGCTGACGTAGCAGAGCTGGCGGATGACGCTTTCCTCCTAGCGCGTTCGGCTGTCCATTGACGTTGTGTTAGTGGCAGCCTGAAAAGATGCGGTGGCGCTTCACAGGGCTTGAAGGAAGCCTTTGCCCTCCTAGCGCTGGTGGTAGCATGGGATTGGGGGAGACTTAGCTAGTGGGTGTAATTGGATATGACTAAACCCCCCCCCCCATGTTACATGCTAATTTTCAAAGTCTGAAAATCAGCATGTAACATTAAGAATTGTCACTACCACAACACATACTTTCTGCAATTAAGTAAACATTTTTGTGTTTTAAATGAAAAATACTATGATTTTAAGTGTGTAAAGCTTTTCAGAGTCGTGTACTGGCTAGGGTTTTTGAGATATGCTCAAAAAAAGAACAATGAACTGTAAATGATCATCCTGTTGGAAGGCTAAATTTTTGGTCGACAGTCTGGTAAGAGCATGCAGTAATTCTGAGCATCGCAGTTGTTATGTAACTGACCAGCAGCAGTCAGATTAAGGAGAAATCACACAGAAATCACAGATTAGGTCCAATCCCATGATGCTTTACGCTAACAAATTCTACTTGGCAGAAAGTTGATGGTGACAAGACAACATGAGTGAAAGAGAGATAGAAGAAAGGCAGAGGGGGAGAGAGGGAGAGAGAGCATTTTTGCAAAAGCAAATCAAAAACTACCACAAACACATGAAGTTAATTAGAAATGCAGTGAATTCTTTCATAACGTATTCACGCTGAGAGAATGAAAACAGGCCAAAACGAAAGACTGTAATCACAATAATAAACTCACATAATCCACCTCATTATTTTACTCTCTTCCAGCTATTCATTCACATTAACGGACTCCCAGTGTGAGGCTGAAGTGTGCATAAACATCAGAGCTTGAACAGAAACACAGTCTTCATCCAGTCAGCAGGAGATTCAGCATGTTACAGCACTTCGTGTGAATGTGAGTCGCTTTAATGTAAACTCCTGTAGCTGTTATGTTCACTGAGAGTTTAATTTCTCTGAGCTCTGCTGGCAGCGCAGCAAAAACAACATCACAAACAGTTAAAGCAAGAATCACACCGGTTTAACACTCTAACTGTTGATCTCTGATCTCTTTGTAAGAGCACAACGCTTTGAGAAAACTCTGCCTGTTCCGTATCAAAACAGACACTCATGACAGCATTGTTACAGTTTTTGCTTTTAACAAACATACCACTGTATTTACAGATAAATGGGTGACGTTTTATTTTGGGTGGTCCTTTTAGATGAAACAAACACTCAACAGACTTTCAGAAACATGCCAAAAACATATGAGGGTTAGGATAAGGTTTTACGTTGAGGTTAAGTTTAGGTTTTAGGATTAGGGCCAGGGTTAGGGTTAGGTTTTGGGTTGATGTTAAGGTTAGGATTAGGGCCAGGGAGAAGATTAGGTGGAAGTAACATATTAACATCTACTTAATGTAAGTAATATATCAACAGAACATCTACAAGATATTTACTTCAATGTATTCTGATGCTTCACTACTGCTACTTCACTGATATGTTGTTGATGTGTTACTGATACTCTGGTTCTCCGGGGCAGTCATGGGCTGGAGGTTAGGGAACCGGCCCTGTGACCGGAAGGTTGCCGGTTCGATCCCCAGTGCTGACAGCATGTGACTGAAGTGCCCTTGTGCAAGGCACCTAACCGCTCACTAGTGTCTATGTGGTGTTTCACTGCACGGATGGGTTAAACGCAGCAGAGGTGAAATTTCCCCATTGTGGGACTAATAAGGGTCACTTAATATTAAGAGTTTATTAATCGTCTACAAAGGACCACTCCACCTAAAGTGTTACCAATAAATGCAGGTGACACAGTCATTACAAAGGTATGTGGACCAATGGAAAAAATATGGTTGGGCAATATGACAACATATGTTATTATTGTGATAAATTATGTCACATTACAATACAATATGCTTTTCTGAACGTATCGTGGATATCATCATTATATAAAATTAGTCCCTCTTAACGGGATTTAGTGCAACACTGTGCAAAATGTGGAATAAAAATCATTGTATTCACAGTTTTTGACAGTAATTTTTAAAATCTAGCACTACTGGTTCTTTTTTCTCTGTTCCAACTGATCAGGTGTCTGAAGAAAGAAATATCTTGACATATCGTTTAATGTGAAAATTAGATTATTGGTAGTATTGCAATATTATTTTTTGCCATTGCTCTAGTAAAAAAGAAAACAATGTTTGTCATCTTTAATGCAGAATTATTTTTCGGTGCCATAAATCACAATCAGCACTACAAATTATTCAGTGTCTTCTATGACTTCTTCAGTAACAGGACTTATTCAGTACCTATAAACCCAACTCCAAAACAGTTGGGACAGTAGTTTTAATGCAAATAAAAACAGAAAGCAGTGTTTTGTAAACTGTCTTTTACAGATATTTAAATGAATACAGCACAAAGAAGAGATATTGAATGTTTTACATTATTAACTTTGATTGATTTTTGTAAATGTACGCTAAATCAAAATTTGATATCTGCAACACATTCCAAAAAAGTTGAGACAGGGACAGCATAAGACTGGGAAATTTGTGGAACGACCAAAAACACCTGTTTTCTAACTTTTCACAGGTATAAAAATTCATGAGAATTCATGAAAATCTCAGTCACTTACGTGCAGACAGAGTACACAACTTCATTACTTGAGCAAAAAGTACACTCTCAGAAAAAAAAGGTATGAGACTGTCACTGGGGCAGTATCCCTCTTGTCACTGGGGTGGTCCCCACAAGGGTACATCTCAGTGTCTTTAGTCAGGGAACATAATTGTACCATAATCCACTGAAATTCTGTTTCTCTTGTCCAAGTTGTATTGATTCCACACACCCCATCTCGTCTCCAGGCTTTTTATTTTATTGTTCTATTTTAAAACATTGGGCTGTGAAAAGGTACAAATATGTACCTTAAAACCACTGTTGTACCTTCGAGGGTACAATTACATTGTTTGCACCTTGATGAACGAAAAATGTACCTGCACAGCACCTTTATTTCTAAAGGTGCTCCTGGTCAAATACTACTCTAATACAAGTAAAAAGTTGTTCAGTCAAATTTGAATTTGAGTTAAAGTACTGGAGTACTTGGATTTAAAAATACTGCCGAATTTAAAAGTACATTTTCTTTTGAAAGCCAAAGCATTGTTGTGTTGTTGCCACAATGCATTTACAGAACAAAATGACTCTGAAACAACCAACTAAATGCCCTGACTTCCTTGTAGAAAGTATAGAATAAAAAGCTTGTGGAATATGCTTCAAAGCATATGCATCAACAGTGCATTCACACAGGAGCCGGTGTTATGTCCCAACTGGTGTCCAAGCTAACTGGTTCCCATACGCGTTCACGTTTTCCTACTGTTTTTTGGAATTAGGTTTGTATATTTCTCCTCCAGGAGTCTCACATTTGCCGCCTTCTGTGGTAACAACTGTCAATAATCAGAACTAGGCATTGCATCCTATGTAACTGCCACATCATTTAAAGCAGTGCTCTTGTGGGCACACAGTATACACCTACAAAGTATGTCCCGTAAATAACTTTTTATTGATCAATAAATGGACAATGTATTTTGCCAACATTCCCCTCCTGATGTAAACTTTGCAGTCCTAATCCTGGATAGCACATACGTAAACAGCATCTTCACAAGGCTGATTTGGGGTGTCCTGCCCTTTAATAAAACTGTACCCCACAGCGCTACCTGTCTCTCTGCTGAAGCTGCAAGAAAGCTAACCACCAAGCAAAAGCTAACCCAGCAACACCACATAAAGCCAATTTCACTCATTTGTGTTTAATTCTGCTTCAGTGGCATAGCAGGCTGGCAGTGCTGGACTTAGGGCTGTCAACCATGCAAGCTAATTCGAATATTAGACCCACATTGTTCTTGGATAGGTCAGATGATCTTCTTTTTTTAATTCAAATTTTGCTATATGTTTAAAACACAATTTTAGTATTATACACAGTGTTTCCTGTGATGTGAAGGTAAATCCAAATAAAAAACATGAAGCTGATTTCATCATCATGGATAATGAAAAGAATTAAAAATGTTTTTTCTCATCCATTGTTTCCATAATTTGCAAAGTGTTTCATTTTGGCACTTTGTATTTGGTTTGTTTAGTCTTTTTTCCCCAAAAGTGCTACGTTTGACCATTTTTGGGTGAAAATTTTCAGTAGGCAAATTTTCGGCACATTCCTATCAAAAACCATATCAAAGCGTTTGACTATTTGTATAATTTTTAAACATCAAATTCAAGAGAAAATCTGACAAAAAATTAAAACATAAAATTACAACATTAACATTAGCTACTAACAAATGAACAAACATAAAATAACATGTGATCACATTGCACAGCACTAGCTGAAACATCAATTAGAATGCTCCTACATTAATATCCATGTTACACGGTCAGTTGAAAGGATGCTGGCTGGCCTTTGATGTGAGAGACTACAAGACCGAGAATCCAGGTTGACTTTGATATTCTGCATTACACAGCCTCAAGAGGACAGAGGAGAAACATGGTGATGTTTGCACATCGCATTAAAACCAGAACGTTCAGATCTGATGCACTGAGTGTGTGTGTGTGTGTGTGTGTATGTGTGTGTGTGTGTGCATTCATTGACTTCTGTATGAGTGTGTAAATGCTGCTGTGCTAATTCTACAGCTACTTTCCTGGAAACCCCTCTTTTGCAGCTCCACTTTGCTGGTGAACCCCACAAACACTACCCTGTCAGTGTCACTGTGGTGCTGAGAATGGACCCAAATAATATCTTTGCAACAGCACTCTTGTGGTCAGAAACTCACCAGTGATGAATAGGTTAGAGGGGGGCTGATAAACTGTGCAGATGGACTACAGTCTACAATTGTACACCTATTTAATGTAACCTATAAGGTAGGTGCTTCTAATAAAGTGGTTAATAAACGGAACTACAAGTTTGGCGTTTCTAATAAAATGGCCAGTGAGTGGAAGGTATGTGGTTCTAATAAAGTGGGCAGGTGGTGGAAGTACAAGGATGGAGTTTTTAATAAAGTGGCCAGTTGGTGAACATACAAGATATATGTTTCTAACAAAATGACCAGTTGGTTTAAGTGCAAAGTTGGAGTTTCTAATAAAGTGGCCAGTTAGAAGAAGTACAAGGTAGGTGTTTCTAATAAAATGACCAGTGGGTGAAAGCACAAGGTTGGAGTTTCTAATAAAGTGGCCAGTTAGTAGAAGTACGAGATAGCAGTTTCTAATAAAGTGGCCAGTTAGTAGAAGTATGAGATAGCAGTTTCTAATAAAGTGGCCAATGAGTGGAAGTACAAGGTAGGTGTTTCTAATAAAGTGACCAGTTAGAAGAAGTACAAGGTAGGTGTTTCTAATAAAGTGGCCAGTTAGCAGAAGTACAAGGTAGGTGTTTCTAATAAAGTGGCCAGTGAGTGGAAGAACAAGGTAGGTGTTTCTAATAAAGTGGCCAGTTGGTGGAAGTACAAGGGAGAGGTTTCTCATAAAGTGGCCAAGAAGAAGTACAAGGTTGGAATTTTCAATAAAGCCGCCAGTGACTGTACACGGTTACTAATTTACAAGACACAGCGAGTGGTGAAAAGTCACACAGAATGAACGTAAAAAGGAAATGTTTATTGTTTCACTCTGTTCTCCTCCATTCTCCCTTTATTTCGCTGTCATTGCTGAACATATGTGAGGACAATGCAGATCTCGACAGGCTCTGTCTGAAGGAGCTTTCGGCTTTTGGCTTTTGACGTTTTTACTTTTGATTTGATCTGAAAGAGGCAGCTGCCCGGATGATGGGTGAGTAAGAGGTGAGTCATGTAAGGCCGAACGAGTCAGGATGGTTTGGGGGGGGAAAGTAGAGGATCAACTGTTTTCTTTTTTTTCCCCCCACACACCAACCACACTCCACTGATGCTCCATCCTTTATTCGTTATCTAAATTAAAGAGAGGAATATTTATATCCAACCCCAAGAGCCTGTGTTAATGGAAGTCATGCCTCAGCTGAGCTCCGTAAAGACGTCTCGGGGACTTGGAGATAACTTTATCGTTTTTAGAAAACCGTTAATGGTCTTAAATTGGCTTTTTGTGTAAAGAGCAGTTATTAATTGAGCAGCTGTAATCAGAAATCTTGCAGGAATAAAAAAAAACATGCAGGACGGGATCAGAGAGGATCTATCATTGCTTTGATGAAATCCCAGAGAAAGCTCAAGCAGAACTAATCATCTTAATCAATCCGACAGCTTTTACTAATTCAGGCGGGGGTCTTAAGAGTTAGAAGTCTGGAATAAGAGGCTGTTTTTCTATACTGTTCAAATGTTATTTTATGATTAATTCCATAATTAGTAACATAATGCATTACCTAATAAATTACATTTACATTCAATTTAGTAGTGGGTGGTATGGCATAAAAAAAAATATATAGGTATAAATAAAATGTCTGAAAGTTTTTGTACATACCATTTCATGGTAGATGGTAAATAAACCCCTTTTAGATGTTTAAACAAACCTATTTTTGTAGGTTAACAGTGACTTATTATTCTGGGATGTCTCATCACTTCTAAATGCAGTCATTTTTAACAGCCAAAGTAAATATGAAATATTTTTACTGTGCAAAGTAGTAAAAACAAACCTGAACAATGCATAGATACACCGGTTAATATTGCTTTGTGGCAAAACAGTGCTAAATGTTAGTTCTGAATTTCTAAAGAGCTGAAGTTGGCTTTCTGTTTGTCAGCTTTTTGTTTGAATTTTCTGTTCCACCTTAAATGGAGCAGCAGTGTACAAACTCCTGAATGCAACTGCTGAACCATTTAAAGTGGAATGGAGAATTCTAATAAGAAATCAAGCTTAGTCTCATTTCTCAAGGGTCTTGAGAGTCTGCTACGTTTGTATTTTCACTGGAAATGTGACTGAAACATCCCTGATTCAACCACTCAGCTAAACGGGATAACATTAGCATCTCCCAGTTTATGCGTTGGCAATTCCTACTTGCTACTTCCAGTTATCAAATTCAAATCATAATAAAATATCTCCTTTTCTACTTACAAGCACAAATGCGGTATGGATTGAAAATCTAGAATCTGCACTTTCCACACAATTCCCTTGTTTTAATGAGCTACAAAATAATTCATAAAAAAAATTACAGCATGATTATTATCGCTGACTTTATATTAATCTGAAACTGTTAGGTTCAAATCCCAGCTGTGCCATGTACTGCCCTTCATAAGAGTCTGTCAGGCTGTTTCAGATATCTCCAGCTCTAATTACCCAACAAGATCGGATCGTAATGGCTTACTTATTTGTCTTTTTTTTCTAACAATAAATGTAAAACTACACAAAGCTTTCACAATTAGCATAGTGGCAATAATTTAAAATAGCACTTCACTAAACAATTATTCAGGAAAGGTGATTTTATTGCTATTGTGGATTATAATCTATTAGTATTTGTTTTTGACCTTATAATGAGTGATAGCTTCGAATGAACATGCTTTAAGTTACAATATAATGATATTATAAGCAGGCATGCAATTCTCTACACCAGATTGTAGAGCTCAATGAAAAAGATTCATTTTAAAGCTGAATGATATGAACAAAATACTAGGACTACAACTGTGCAGTACCTAACTGTGTTAGAGGCCTTCAATTCAGACCTGAAATGTCAAAACTTAAAATGATTAGAACACCTCTACTAAATTATACTAGCGTCCCTATGGGATTTCTAATAGTCTAATAGTGTCAGTATAAAATTAATTAAGTGTATACTGCCATTTACTGTCCTTCTAGGCCGATGCTTGCCTGTTTTTTTTTAACAATGTGTATCAGTCAGTGACTCAGCAGCAGGCAGTGACTCTTGTGAGATGTCCTGCTGAGTGAAATTTGGCAACTGGTTAGAGGCTTGTTTGCATATTGCAGCCTTCTCCAACGTCACTAATGCAAAGACCAATTTCATGATAATCATTAAAGAACAATAAATTGTGCAGCCCTTAAAGACATTTCGTCCTCACTGTGATTTAATGAGACAAAAAACATTAAATAAGCAGATGCCGTTTAATCAAGTCAGCAATTCACTAAAAAAAGAACCGGGAACTCAGAGGAAGTTTCTTGGTTTTAGCTCTGGGTTATTGAGCTACAGCAGTGTTTTCCTCTTGTGCTGCACATTTCAGTGATTTCCTGCTGCCAAAACACCTGACTCAACTCATCTCCTAAAGAACAAGCCCTTATTTTGTCTAAAGTTGTGTTTTTGAGCAGAAATAAACACTAATATATGCAGTGTAGTGGGACTCCAAGAGCAGAACTGGAAAACATTGGGTTAGAATATTAGCGTCTAATTCCAGTATCATTTGTCACCTCCACCAAGTCGCTAATTATGTGAAATGGAACCGGACCCCTAAGAGACTGATTCATCTGTCCGATTAAACCAAATGAGATCGCAAATGACATCAGCTGCAACATTAAATGGGAAAAAGGGGAAAAAAATCTCTCATGCAGGCCTGTCCATTCAAATAAGCAGAAGGATTTATCAGTTAATAGCAATGGCACAAGCAAATATGCTACTGATACTAAATACTGTATATAAATTTCTAGTCAAAAAGTAAATGCAATGTCTAGTCACCCCATGAAATGCAATGAGGATGTACTATGAACAACTGTGATTGACTCCTCAACTGACATCAAATCACTATATACTCACTAGTCACTTTATCTGAAACGCTCTCTTATAGTTCCTCTTTGCTAGCGGTAAAAGGTTGGAGTTTCTAATAAAGTGCCATGTGAGTGAAACCACAAGGTAGGTGTTTCTAATACAGTGGCCAATAAGTGGAAGTACAAGGTAGGTGGGTGTTTCTAATAAAGTGGCCAGTGAGTGGAAATATAAGGTAGGTGTTTCTAATAAAGTGGCCAGTGAGTGGAAGTATAAGGTAGGTGTTTCTAATAAAGTGGCCAGTGAGTGGAAGTACAAGGTAGGTTTCTCTAATAAAGTGGCCAGTGATTTTTAAAAAAGTTTTAAAATGTTTGAACAACCAATTCTGGAAGTATCGTGCTGACTTTTTGATTGTATCAAACTGCACTGAATCTGTACCCATCGCTCGTATTTCACTGTCATACAGCAAAACTCTCACACTGTCCAATCCTGTCCATCCTCTTCTTCACCGCTTCATCTCTGTCAGTGTGTTACTTCTTCTCTGCTCTACATTTGTCAAACCAAGAAAAATAGATGTTCAGGATTAACTTACAAGGATAACACTGCGCTGAGAACATTGAGGGCAGCATATGCTGAAAGTATTCTACAAACTGCTGAAAGTAAGTGAATCCGAAAGTGCAAACATAGAGAATAGAAAAGAGACAGTCAGCTCTATACAAGGCATCTCCACTGAAAGACTCACTGAAACCGATACAAGGTAAAAATATGCTAATATGTCTGTCACAAGCTTCAAATAAAACATAGAATGACTTTTAGCTTCAAATGTCTGTGTTTCACCTAGAACTGCAACAAAATCTTAACACGAATCACAGTTAGCTTCTTCATGTTTTCATTGAGTTTTGATTTGATTTGATTTGATTTCATTGAGAATTGAAGGCCTAGTCCTAAAAATCATGGTCCACCATTGCTAATTATTAAAGTCAAGCCAGAAAGAGGTACAAATGTACACCTTTTTATTCGGAATGTGAATATAGTATACCTTTAAAACTCATAAAGCTATACAATTGGACCAAAACAACCATGTTGTACCTTAGGGGACTAAAATTTACTCAAAAGTACCCTTTTTTTCTGACAGTGTAGCTAACTGGTTCACTTTCTAGCTTTCTGATGCTCTGTGGTGCTACTCTAATTGCAGTTACACAATCCTTCAGGGTTAAATCACAGTGCTGCACATGGGTAATGCAATTTAAGTGATGCACAATATGGACAAAATGCTAGTGCTGCGATTACACCACTATATACTGTGGTATACCATATATTGCAATCATCAAAAACACCCACAGAAACTCACACCATATAGTAAAAAGCACTGTGATTGGTTAGTATTCTCACCTGCATATTGAAGCTATCTGACAGTCAGTATGGCAAAGCCCAATATTATAATAATGATTAACAATGTGTTTTGCATGGCAATATATTGTTTTTTAATGTATAAGAGTAGCTATTATTTTTGTTTGACTTCAGTTGAGTGAAGTGCTTCAATTACAAATAGCTCATTTCAAAGCTTAGTAGCTCTTAAAGAAGAAATATTGGATATCAGGCGATACTCAAGGTTTTGGTATCGATATTGGTATCGGAATGGACAAAAATTGTGTGCTCTCTATCATGTAATCCCACATTGTGCAGCCCTGTTTTATTTTTTGGGCTTTCATTGTCCCAGCTGCCCACACAACCACTGTACAGGCTACTGCACAAAGCTGCTCTCCCTGCACTTCCGTCTCTGATTGCCAAGCTCAATTAATCACACCAGCCGTGCGCCTCCTTTAATTATTTTTAGTCCTTGAAAACATACAGCCGTTCTGGGAGGGGGGAATGGGAAGAGAGAGAAAGAAAGAGAAAGAAGTGAAACTGGCCTGATAACAGTTCCGGGCCAGCGTGCTTCCCCAAGGCTGCTCCATATCTGAATATTCATTGAGTCGAGCGGAGCCTGCGCCATTTGTTAGAGGACAACTATCATTTTTTAACATGCGGCCGCAGAAACGAGCCAACAACTGTGGGAAGAGTCATCTGAAAAGTGCCTTATTCAGCAGGAAAAAAAAGAAAAAAATGTAGAAAAGCTTTGCTGTTTCATGCATGAATATATTCTCTCAATGCAGAAGTTCCCCTAAACAGATGTACTGCATATAGTCATTTGCATTTGTTCATGAAAACACATGTATCACTCTGCATGGTGCAGTTTCAAGCTACGCTGTAGTTGCAAGATGTATATACCATGCAGCCAGCTGTACTGCTTTTGAATACATGTCTGGTTAAAGTATGTCTTTTATCATGAGAAGGGTTTGGCCAACACATGATGCCATCATCCATCGTCAGTGGGTGACGGACATTGAGATAACGGCGTTATGACAGCACCACCCCCACACACCCATGCTTTAGCCAGAGGATGCTATTTACAGCCTAATGTTACACCAATTATTCACACTAATAAATTCATTTCATTCAAACTTTTTAGTTTAGCAATGTTTAATGTAGAAACCTGCTTTTTAAACCAGCGTTTCAATTATGCTCCTTGTATTTTCACCACGGTAGCTAGCTATATTACCGTCAAGCTAGCTGGATTAGCTCAGAGCTATTTGAGATTTTTATGTCAGCTCTAGTTTAAATACATACAAGACATTTTTAGCCTCTAACAGGCATATAAGTAACATTCTTTACTTTGTATGTCTCTGTTTTTAAGTAAAGCTTTATTTAAAGGCTTAAACCTGAAGTCTGTCTTTTATTATTGTAGTGTTAGCCTGTTAGCCAGCTAGGTTTCTGTTACCTGTCTAGCCGACTACCAGTGAGAGCATAATATAGCCAATTATAAAGAGAATATAACGTGTAAACAAGTTAATGTGAGTCTGTTAGTGAAGTTCAACTGGCAGTTTATCATCTAGTTGCATTTAACAGATTTCAATGCTAACAACTGGGCTTTTTCAAGGAGTCGTTATGAGGCCACATTCTCAAGTGTGCTGAAGCTCTGCGCTATTTATGCTTATAACATTGCTGTTCTCACCGTAATTTCATCTTCACTTGGCTGTTCTGACAGCTGCAGGTGGCACGTTGCCCCAGAATACCTCAGAGACAAAACTATAATTTAAAAAATAAGCAGACTTTATTTGAATTCACTAATAACAGTAACAAATGGCAATAGTACCAAATAGTACCACAGTTTCTAGAGTTTAATTACCCTATCCAGGGTCCACCTACAAATATGTGCTGTTGGGAGGCTGGACAAGCTTTATAGAACATTGGTAAAAATACCTATCAGCATAATGAATATAGATTAGAATTTATATTAATGTTGGCTAATCTAAACTAGGCAAGTTGAAAAAGTAGAAGAGGTATGGCATGTGCACCTGGCGTTGGCAACAGTAGAATCATGTAATCAATTTCAGCATGTAGAACTGCAGCTTTCTATGAGCTACTGTGTTGAATATCACTATATAAAAAGATGCAAAAGACTTCCTTGTTCAAAAATGATAAATTGTGACATAAACTAAACAAAAATCTCTAAATTTTCGGCTTTGTTTGATCACGTTTTTCCATTTCAAAATAAACACAATTACAACACCCATAAATCATTAATAATACAGTAGATTAGATAAAATAGCAGAAAGAGCCATTTTATGTGTCAGTCCTATAGAGTTAATTGCAATTTATTGATCAGTGTAATTACAATATCCAACAACTTCAACACACATTTTATGTCTGCATAATGCAGCCCAAAAAACAATTAGTTGCTGCCTGAGGAAGTCATTATTATGTGTTACAGGGATAATGACAGGAGATTTTTCAAAATTCCTGCATAATTAAATGGTTGTAAATAAAGTAATTCAGAGTGTTTTGGTGTGAAATGCTCCGTTCTAGAGAAACTTACTGAGTCACAATTGTTCACAGTGGTGGTGTTAGGAACCAGACGTCTGAAGAGTTTGATGCCTCTAAAAGATCATCAGAATGGAATTATTACTTTTGCTGCCTGATGTCAGAGACATTGTTTTTCGCACTAGTTTTGAGCAAATGTGTTTTTAAAATCCATTTCTAGTAGAACTTTTATATTATCATTATTAACATTACATTTAAAATCGCAAGTGCAGTTCACCGGTGGTTGTGGATATTAAATAAAACAGCTATATTTGTGTTGTAGACATTGTGACCCCTACTTCCTATCACCACCACCAAAAGGAAATCTGAGTCAGTGTGTTTCTCTATGATTAAATCATCTCACATTAAACCAAATGACCTTGTTTACATCTCACCCACTAAATTAGGGAGAATTTTCTATTATAATGTTTTCTGTCAGGGAAATTTAGATTTATTGTCTGTGGTAATCAACTATGTGCTGCAGAAGCTGCAGACAGAGATTAGGTGGAAAGTGCTGGAGTATTCCTTTAAGGTTTTTAATATCCCCACCGGGAGTGTTTACTTTAATTGATGTTTCCAGACCTGCACACCTAATGGAAAGTGGCAAAGCAGAAAAGAGAAAAGAGCTAATGGATGTAAAACTGACACTGATTACACCTACACACAAATACAATCAAACAAAAGCACTCTAATAGTATATAATAACACAAATACAACCCAAAATCAGATAAGGTGATTTATGATCAAAAGAAATCAGTAGTGCATTAAAGAATAATGCATAATAATTAAGGCATTTGTCTTATTTATTCAAATTTGACCCTAAAGAAAGATTTTGTTCCATTTAAAAGCAGTGCATTTTGTTATAGCTATATGACTGAACAAAATAAGCTTCATCGGAAAGTATTTACCGCTTTCAGTATATCAATAACATTATTTTGAATGCAGAGCCTGAACGTGTAGTTTCCGCAGAGTGAGCGCAATTTCCAACCGACATCCAGTGAGAGCAACAGTGTCACTATATTCCAACTAATGAGTGTAAATTTCATGTATATCATATATACAGTCAGTGGTTCGACTCCTCCATGACTGTAGCCTCTCACTATTGTTTATACAGCAGTGGAGGCTCTTGAGAGGAACTTGAGATCAACTTTGCTGTTCCTTTTGTTAGTTTGCTGCTAGTTGATAGTTCTCCCACGATCACTGCCTATTTAACTGAAGGTGCTAAAGGTATCACTTTAAAATACTTTTAAAAAGCTGTATTTGAATGAGAGGGTGACAATCACACATTCAATCAGAGGAACATACAGCGCGCTTCAGCTGGGCTTCAGCCTGCACTTCTACAGATGGGTCGAAGGGTCAATCCTTTGCAACTCACAGCCAACACAACAAACCTCGAAAGCTATTGCGGCTCACAAGAAGATTCAGTCAGCCTGATTGTTTCAAATACAAGCAAATATAACGTCTCACTTGACCGCATACCTTTGACCAAAAATCCTAAATTTCTGTTTGTAGACATTTATCTATGACAGAGGAATTCCATATGATCCAAAAGAAACACATTTTATATTGACTTGCACTGAAAACAAAAACATATCTAGGTAGCTATGTTGGTCATCATTTTTTCCAGTCCAATCACTGATATTTAGTATGTTTGATATTTTATTTTAGCAACATTAATATTAGTCATATTTAAAATCACTAGTCTGGATAAATGTCTATATATTGTAATGAAGATTTGCACTACAAAGATAAATATGACTGCCAACAGCCTTCTTACAGTACCACCATGACCTACTAGGGGGGTCACAGGTCACAGCCCACTAGAAAAATGCACTACTGGTGTTTAAAAAAAAACGTGGCATTGATAACTTATCATGTTAACACAATATTAAGATATTAACTTCGACTTTAGCCCTTGTTTTGACTATTATATCTGCAAACAAAGTGGGAAATATATACATAACAGACTCAGAAAAGTATAATAAGTCAGCTATAAACTGGCAAAACTACACAGTGAGTGGATATACAGTGTGAATGTTGAGGATCTAGGATCGTATGAGGTAATATTTCAGCAAGATTTTAACCTCACTGGGCAGTGAGCCATCATGATTATGAATGAACTGCAGCTCTCTGAGCTCCTTTCAGCGCTGTAGAGCGGGCTTTGATTAAAAACACTCCTAAAATACTCCTAAAACTCTCCGATCTGCAGCCACTTGTCCCTAAGCCTTAGAGCCAAACAGCAAAAACGCCCGTGACATACATCAAATGTGAGGTCACTTATGATTCTTGGCTTAAGTGGCATGTGCCAGTGAAAATAAGTAATGGATTTGGTATTTAAAGCCAGGCTTTCTATCTAATGCCAGGAGAGAGCAAGTATTAAAGTGTTTTAATTTTAACCTGCTGCACATGCTAAAGCCGTCATGACACTCTCATGTTTGAAAGCAGAGCTATGCGGTGGGGAACCCTCAGGGCCTTCTAGGACTTCAGAGAAGGCCTAATGATTTCTGTGCAATGAAACAATACAAGTCAGTCCTTTCTAGTTTTTTTAATTTGATAGAAATGTCATGCTTGTTTAAACCCAAGTATTGCTGTAATATTCTTATTTCACTGTTAAGTTTCATTGGGAAACAAAAGGGTTAAAAATCCTGAAATGCCCAACAGATACAGCCAAGCCCACTGTCTAATTGGTTAGGACTACAGGAGCTGAACTGAAGGCCTTACATGTTAGACATCACTCGAGGCCTGCTGGAAGTTTTAGATACGTCACTGACTGTGAATGCGAGCCATAGTCTAACCACATTTCAGTCCATTGTTAGAAATGGAAAGCAGCAATGCCAGGATTCTTTACTGAAAGAGTCACCGTGGAACTGATACATACAAGCTCAAATATAGGTTAACCCCTTAAAATCCCAGGCTTACCATACATTAAGGCTTATTATTTAGTAACTATAAGGACTTCCATGCAAACTGGTTGAGCTATTCTTAGGTTATGTAAGTGTGTTACTAGGCCCGCTTTGACCATTTAAGGGGTTAATGTCTGTTACAAGCTTCAAATGAAACATATAAAATGTGTTTAATTTACAAATGTGTATGTTTACCTTGGAATGGGCATAAAACGTTTATGTTAATTGCTGTTAGCTTGGTGTTAATTTGCTACTTGAATCCCACAGGGAAGCAGAAATTAGCATAATAAATAAACACAACTATTTCAGCCCAGACCACCATAACTTTATCAAAGCATTATATTTGATTTATTATGAAGATTTAAAATTCAAATTTTCGGGCATTTTCAATATATTACAAAATAATAACATTCAGCCAGTGACAAATTCTACAGGCATTCATAGCAGTTACTTGATCATGTGCCTTAACCTCTCTCAAAATCTAGGTTCATTATCCAGTTTTCAGTGACATACTACTGTAAATTATTCAGTATTTACTATTAATTACTTAGTAGCTACTATGAATTCTTCAGTATCTAGGATGAATTATTCATGATCTCCTATGAATCATTCAGTATCTATTATAAATTATTCAGTACCTACAATGAAACTAATATGTAAATTCTGTTGTTATGACTGTGTGGAAGTGAAGTGTAGACGCTTAGAATCAATTTTAATAAGCAACATTATTAATGGAGAAGAGGGCATGAAACATCAGAAGCAGCCACTTCTTTGTGTTGACCTTAAAGGCTGAGTGGCTTAAAACATGTTCACAGGAATCACGGGAATCATGGGAATAGATGTAAGTGAACATAGAAATCAATGTTAGCAATAGAATAGACAGTATGTCTTTATGAGACACAGACATAGAGAAAGAGAGAGAGAGAGAGAGAGAGAGAGAGAGAGAGAGAGAGATGAATACAGTATGAGTTTAAAGGAGACATTTGCATGGGCTTCGAGGGCTTTGAGACAGCAAAGGTTTTTCTGCAGAGAGAGAGAGAGGGTGGGGGCAAGCGAGAGAGCAGAGGAAAAAGGGGGTGAGATGGGGACACAGAGAGAGAGAGAGGACAGAGAGGGTGATATGGGGACAGAGAAGGAAAAAAGGAGTGACAGAGTGAAAGACAGAAAAAGAGAAAGACAGAGAGAGAAGAGGGTGAATGAAAGAGAGACAGCAAAGAGAAGAAGAGAAAGAGAGATAGACTGAGACCGAGAGAAAGACAGAGAGTGAGATAGAGAGAGAAAGGGTGTGTGCGCAAGAGAGAGAGAGAAGAAGAGTCAGAGAGAGAGAGAAAGAGAGAGAGAGAGAGAGAGAGAGAGAGAGAGAGAGAGAGAGAAGAGAGGAAGACAGAGCAGAGACAGAGAGAGGGAGAGATAAAGAGAGGAAGAGTATGTTGGACAGAAGCCATGCTGATACATACACACACACACACACATATATATATATATATATATATATATATATATATATATATATAAAGAGAGAAAGGGTGTGTGCACAAGAGAGAGAGAAGAAGAGTCAGAGAGAGAGAGAAAGAGAGAGAGAGAGAAAAGAGAGGAAGACAGAGCAGAGACAGAGAAAGGGGATAAAGAGAGGAAGAGTATGTTGAACAGAAGCCATGCTGACACACACACACACACACACACACACACACACACACATATATATATATAAGCATCTATATAATAAAATAATATGGCTGATATACATTATATGCATAAACTTGTGTCTACTTGGATCATGAGAAGAAAGTGAAACACCTTCTTCTAACACATAATTTGGAGGAGTGGAAAAATCTCCTGTTTCCCATTTTTTTTCTTGGCATTGAAAAATGACTTTTGCACAGTATTGTAAGCAATAATAGTAGTAATAATAATAATAATAATAATAATATGTCTCACACATGCATATATATTTCCTAACCTAACACTAATCTTAATCTCAGGAACCAAAAAACTGTTTTGCACCTCGGTTTTGAAAAATGAAAGAGGTTGAAATGAAATGATGGAATTAAATTAAAGAAGTTTCTGTTGAAAGCACTTCACAAAGTCAGGAGCATTTCTGTCCTAAAACTGAACAAAAGCAAACACACACCGACTCACACTGTCCCCAGTCCGATTTGGGAAGAAAAGAAAGAGAGATGTAAGAGTTTCAAGTTAAATAATGTGTGATGTGGATTGTCTAAGTGAGCTCTGTGGGTCTGATAAGCACACAGTGTATCTCCTATGAGTGAAGACTGAGCCACAATAACACAGAGTACACTCAGAGTGTGTGTGTGAGAGAGGAGACCACTGTCTTCCAGCTGGTGTGTTCCGACAATATATAATGTTCTCTAAAAAGCTTAATTCTTTATAAGGTTTATACTAAAAAGTGGCTATTTCATCATGAAGAACATCTAACAACACACAAAGAAGATCTAACAACACACAAAATGGGTCGATTTTTATTCAGTTTGTTTCACAAACTCCTAGGTGTGTCACAAGACACACGTTAATACTCATTTTTTCAATGCAGGGGTTGTGAGACGTGCTGTGAATTAAATACCGTTAGATTTCACGCTACAGGATCCACAATATAAAATAAAACCTTCGCTGCTCTCTGAACGTTTTTTATTTAGTTTAGGTTTGGTTAGCCTGCCTCAGAAGATTGACTAGCCATGCTGTTTGAAATGGCAAGGTTTCTCAGTCAAGTAGAATAATGATGGGCAAAGAGTGGTAGATAAAATGGTGACAGCATGCAGACGCTGCCTAATGTGAAGATCAGATACCCGTGTTAATACCTCAACTACGCTAACTCATCTGTGAAGACATCACCTAAACGTGTCAGTTACCAGAGCGAGGAGAAAATTAGCCAAGCTGAACAGAAAGCCAACTTCATGGAGAAAACACAAGTCTCAGCAGCTACTTCTCCCCACAGGATTCAAGTGTTGATTCTGAACAGGCAAAACAAATAACTCATAGAGGTGTTCATAGCTTCTGATTACACCACTGCTCAGTTGTCCCAAGTCTTGGATTCTGCAGTTTGCTGGGAGTGACTCAGTCAGATTAGAAAACCCCCTCTCACACTCATTTCAGCCAGAAGGTGAAAGCCCACACTTTATATAGAACACAAGATCTGCTTGCAAATAAACTTGTAATGCTCAGTTTAATATTTAGATGTAGCCTAACAGCTACGTTTTGGTTACATATATATAGATTTCACTTTTGTTTATATTGTTTTTTATTTTTTTTATGTATTCTAAATTATGTGTTTGTTACCCTTTCAAATTGATCTCAAATGAAGTAAATAAATGTTGAAGTAATGTTAGCATTACTAATTCTGTATTGAAAAAGTATTGTATCATGATGCAAAAACAGCAATACATATCGTATCATGAAATGTGCGTATCATTACACCCCTACGAACTATAAGGAAATACGATATGACAAACATACTACTCAAGCTTCACTTTCACCTCACATACTGCGATAAAGACTGGCAAGCAATATCTCATCCATCCTGAAAGTATCAGAAAGTTTATTATAAAAGCAGAATTCTTCTCTTCCCTTCCTTTTCCTTCCTCTTGTCCAGTTTCTCACTTGAACGTTGGAGGTTGTATGTTATAGCGAATACGATCTGGCCTGTGATTTGGTAGCAGATCATACCAGCTATAATGTTGTTCATCATAGAACTTCACCTCCAGAGTTCTACTTTGCTTCAATATGTATTTAATATTGGAAATTTCTTCCACCAAAACAGTAGACCCAATTAGTAATATCAATTATCAGATGACGTAACTTCCACTCTAATATGGGACATTTTTATAAGCATCAGAAAGTGTTTGTTATTCATCTTAGCAATTACGCTGCAGAACCTTTCTCTTTCTTTTCTTATTTTTCCTTTTTCGCCTGTCCACTTTAGAGCAATCCTTACTTTACTGAAATAATAATGTAAAGAGAAGAATAAGTCTGGGAGAGAGAAAGGCTACCAGTGTTCATTCCCGAGTGCTATTTCCCTCCCAGCCTGCATCTACTCGTGCCAAACACCTCAGTCTGATTGTATTACTTTAGGAAATTAGATCAGCAGCAAGCAGCTTGAAGCACCTGCATTTTTTATAACCAGGCAGGGAAAACATCCGAGAAGCAACAGCTGATTATTGATAGAAAAAAAGTAGTTTCTGAAACACAGAAATGTGTGCTAGGCATGGGCATTGCAATCTGCTATCTGAATTTACATGGCATTTTTTTGAAAAATATTTAAATAACCCCCCACCACCACCCCCACAGGGGGGAAAAAGTATAGGAATCATGGCTACAGTCTACTGTATCTGACGCATCAGGGGACAGTGACCAGAGATTGTGATGCCTCTCTGCATCTTAAAATTAGTGTACTACCCTGACAACAAATCTGTAGTCAGTCTTTAATATAAACAGACCAATTCTGATCATCTGTTTTCACCTCAGCTAACAGTATAAGCCTAGTCACTTCATATTTTACCTTTTACATTTTAGCTGAAAAACAGTGAGTTTGTGAGAAGCTGAGCTGATACCAAACTTTCTAATACTTTTTGGCACGGGCCATATTTTGTTTTATTTTTTCCCCAGTATGTTAAATTCAGTGAATTAACAGTCATTGTGCATTAAAGTGTGCAGAAGTGTGCTCACTGTAGAGGATGTGTTAATTTACTTTCACTTAGAAAATCACCAAAACGTGTCATTTGACCAGGCGTTGCCCAAACTTTTGCATCTAACACTATGTGGTGTAGCCATGCTTTGTACTCTCTGCTACTATTTGTAGCACAGCTTGGAGCTTTTAGACAGCTGCAGAAGTCTTTAAAAGGCTGCAGTAGTCTTTAGGCTGCTGCAGCATTCTTTAGACCACAGCAGTAGCTTTTAGACAAATGCACAAGTCTGTAGACGGCTGCAGTAACGTTTAGACGGCTACAGTAGTCTTTAGACTGCAGCAGTAGCCTTTAGAGGAAGATGCCAGCAGTTGCTTTTAGACAGCTGTAGGAGTCTTTAGACCACAGCAAAAGCCTTTAGATGGAGAGGGCAGCAATAGCTTCTAGACAGCAGAGGTAGCTTTAAGATGGCTGCAGTAGTCTTTAGACGGCAGCAGTAGCGGTAAGATGGCTGCACTAGTCTTTAGCCGGCTGCCATAGTCTTTAGACGGCAGCAGACAGCCTTTAGATGGCAGCAGTAGCTTTAAGATGGCTGCAGTAGTCTTTAGACAGCAGCAGTAGCCCTTTAGGAGGCTGCAGAAGTCTTTAGACTGCAGCAGTAGCCTAAAGATGGCTGCAGTAGTCTTTAGACTGCAGCAGTAGCCTTTAGACAGCTGTAGAAGTCTTTAGATGGCAGCAGTAAACTTTAGAGGGCTACAGCAGTCTTTAGAGCGCAGCAGCAGCCTTCAGACAGCTGCAGTAGCCTTTAGATGGCTGCAGAAGTTTTTAGACGGCTGCATTAGCCTTCCGACAGCTGCAGTAGCTTTTAGACAGTTGCAGCAGGCATTCTATGCTTCCTTCATTAGAGTAAACAGATAAGAAACTCTGAACAAAATGTAAGATGTAGGCTCTGTAGTGTCCTCTAGTGGAGCATAATAATGAGACATATATATGTGCCCAAATGTTCATTTACTTACATAATTTATTACATAGTTAATCTTTAATAAATTACACTAACATATGGTTTACATACTGTATCAACAGGTTTTTATGTAAAAAAAAAGACTATAAACAACACTTTTCATCAAATTATAACAAAATCTCCTCTAATACTTACAAACACAAATCTGGTATGTATAAAAAGTTCAGAATCTTCACTTTCCACACAATTTCACCACTTGTTTCAACAAGCATTGAACCGGAAATAAATCATATAAAACTACAGCATGCTTTTTTCTCGTTGGCTTTATGTTTTGTCTTCTTCAGAGTTAGACTGGCTCTCTTAGGAGACGAGTCTGCTCTTCTGCTGGCAGAATGTTTCCATTAAACCCAAATCTACTGTCAGCATATATGCATGTTTAGTGGTCAGGATTTGATGGACTTACAGATTGAATTTATTTTGATGTTCTAAAAAAATGTGCAACGAAACCATTTCTGGCAGGTGGAGATATTGCATAAAGTCTTTTAATCCAGTTTTATTAGATGAAAAAAGTGTCGACTCAGTCGCATCCCCTAGAAAACAGCATCTAGCAGTCACAGATACTGACAGAAAATAACCAAGGGAGATGTTCAATTTCTGCACATTTCTGCAGTTAATATAATATACAGTACCAGTCAAAAGTTTGGAGACATCCACTTCTAGAAGGTTTTCTTTTGTTGTACTCTTTCCACATTTTAGAATAATAGTGAAAGAACTATGAAATAATACACATGGAAATACACAGTGGGCTAGGCTTGGTTAAAGAAACCCAAAGTATCTTCAATTTTAGATTCAAAGTAGCACAAATTCATACAGTATTGTACAAAAGTCAGTCAAAGAGACCCTTATATATTTAATTGATATATTTAATTTTCTGTTAAATACATTTCCTGCCTTTTCCTTATGGATAAAATGGATAACTTGTATTTGATAACTTTTGAACAGTACTGTACATACACATTTTAGATATCCATCTATCTATCTATCTATATATCTATATATATATATATGTATAGCTGTTGTCGGAAGAAAACCTCGGATCTCCAAAATAATAACTTTATAGGAGAAGGAAAAAAACCTACTTTGATTTTAATGGAACCAGACATTTTCACAGTCATTTTGGGATGTTTCTTTTGGTCCATTCTTCATAAAATTTACGCACAATGTTAAAATTAAGTTAAAACATCAAATATGGATATATAAATTCACTCATGGGTATTGAACCTCACTCTTTATATTTGCCTTTTTTTTAAGCATTTATGCATAAGCATTTAGATCAAGAAGGTCTTTAATATTAGGCAAAACATTCTCAGCATCCAAACTTTTGACCAGTACTGTAGGACAATATAATGTATGTTTCAAAACAGTAACACTATCAAACCTTTCACAAAACATTCTAACATTTTTCGCAAAAAAATGTCTGCAGTCTATGAACACTCGGAAAACGAGGCACTTGATCTTGTACATGTTGGTGGCAGCTGTATCGCCGGCAGTTCTGCTGTTTTTCTTTAGAAGAGTGTGCCGTGTCGGCACTTCCCAAATGGAATTTATGCTGCGATGCCTTTGGGTACGATTACAGCAGCAAAATATATATATATATATATATATATATATATATATATATATATATATATATATATATATATATATATATATATATTCTCTGCAGAGTATAAGTCTATTCCTACTACAGACTGTATGGCGGGTTAATAAAGCTTGTATTTGGAGGGATTTTAAAACATATGATAATGTCATGGTAGACTGGTATCCGAAACCTAAAGTTTGTCACACCTGTACATATACATATATACATATGCGAAAGTCAACTGAGACCAAGTCAATTAATGTGTTTTGTTGATTTTCATTCATTTAACGTATGAAGTGAACATAAGTTAACACATCCTCTAAAGAGAACACACTTAAATAAGACGCTTCCGCTAATTTTATTGCACCGAGTTTAATATACTGAAAAGAATGAAACATAACGTGAAATGTGCCATAACTTTTGCACATTTATTTTATACATGTGTGTTATTTTATATTTGGAGGCCAGGGCATCACTTTGAACTCTTTGTCATGTTCCTTAAGCCATTCATGAACAACGTGTGCAGTGTGCCTGCTGAAAAAGGCCACTGCCATTGAGGAACACCATTACCATGAAGGGGTGAACTTGGTCCACACTGATGGACCCAGGGTTTCCCAGCAGAACATCATCCAGAGCATCACACTCCCTCCAACGGCTCGCCTTCTTCCCACAGTGCATCCTGGTGCCATCACTTCCCCAGGTAAATGGTGCACGTACCTGGGCGTATACGTTATGTAAAAAAAAAACGACTCATCGGACCAGGTGACCTTTTTATACTGCTCCAAGGTCCAGTTCTGTGGACACTGTAGGTGTATGTGTACAGTAGATGCTTTTGCCAGTGAACAGGGGTCTTCACGCCTCGAGAAACGACTATTTGTTTATCATCTAATATATTCCATATATATATATATGTACTCATTGATTAAATTTCTGCTTACCAAGTAAATTTTTTAGGTTGAATTTTCCAAACAAATATTTTTTTTACAGTGTAGAACCCCCATGAGCCATTTTGGAACCTCTATTTTCACAAATGTACTCTACTGTAAACAGCACAAAATGACTCAATGAAAATGCTGCTAAGAAAGCTCTTTCAATGCCACAGAGGAAACACTTCGGTTCCATAAAAACCTTTCAAATAAGTTGTGTCAATTAAGTTGTTTAAAGAACCACCAACCATTTTTGGGGAACTGAAAAGGTTCTTCAGTGGCATCACGTTTATTTAAGAGCGTAGCATTTCTTTATTCCTCTAGTCTGGTTTTCTGGCTCAGCTGTAGCATGCCTTAGCACACGACTGCAAAAAAATCCAGACAGATTCCAGTCGTTCTGAAATACTTTCTCGGTCTTCAGCCTGATCCACCTGTCGCATCTCCCAAACTATATCAGCTCCCTCTGAGACTTTATAGAAAGTCAGAAAAACCAGACTTCACTTCAATTCCTGCCCAATCTCACTGCAGAGACATGTGGCCACCCGAAAGCGAGGAAGGTCCATTCTTTCAATTTAAAATTTTCAATTTTCCAGTTTGAATCCATCACAGCTCAATAACATGGACTGATCTGCTGCGCCGGGGCCAGCCTGGTCTAATCTCAAAGGTCATTAGAGTGATTTAAATCCAATACTATTCCCAATCCACAAATTAGGAGATTAAATGCACTCCCTCCATCACTGCCTTATCGTGATTATTGTGAATGAGCTTCTGTCTAGCTTTCCTTCATCTTCTTCATATGAAATGTTTCATTTACTTCGTCTGATATGTGTTACACTGTCGCTGTTATGGATGATCATGACTCTGCATGAGGTTCAGAAAAGAATATGAACACACTACAGTGAACAGCGATGGTAAAGTAATGGATTATGAAATATTATAAATCTGTTGAATGTAATACAGGTTTGTATTATTTACCAAATATACAACACTATTAGTCTTTTGCACAAATGTGTCACAACTTTTACGTTTTCCTTTTTTTCCAATATGTTAAATTTAGTAAATAAACTGTGCATTAAAATGTGCAGAATTGTGTTCTCTGTGGGGGATTTGTTATCCTTTTAAAGTCATTTGACCAGGGCTTCCAAACTTTTGCATATGACTGTATGAGAAAGTCAGTAACTGCAATGTGATTACAAGAATACATTACACCACTTCATTATAAGAAAAAGTAATTACATTAACGTAGATAAGGTAATAAAGTTAAGGTAATGTAACTTGTGTCCTGGGTTTAATATAGTACAATAATAGGAAAATGCTGAGAGTCACTGTTTTGGGATGCGTGTTGTTGGCCTGACGTGTGCAGTAGCCTGTAGCCTTAAGAGTTCTATGTGAAATACTAAACTATTGGCTTAACTTTGCTTTGTAATATAATATCCAGATCAACAGCGTTCACTGCATTTACTTCTCTGTTGTTTTTTTCTAAGTGCTGCTGGGTTTGTTTACCACAGAGGTGAGCTATTGAGCTGGCTATAGGAATGTGAGGTGAGTGAGTTTACGTTTTATTAAAGCCAGCCAGATCTCATCTACATCACTTTATCTCAGAGACAGAGATGAAGGGAGTAATACTGTGCACAGAGCCCAGGAGGGGAGAGAGAGACTGACCAAGGCCAAGGACAGCAGCAAAGGACAAAGCACTATTACAAAGGCCCTAAAGTGCAATAACTAATAGGGATGCACCAAAATTTTTTGGCGAAAACGAAAAAAGCCAATAAGAGCACATAATTAAATAAGTCTACAATAAAGTCCTAAATTTAGCACTTAACAAATAAGTGTAAATGTAAATAAAAATGAGGAATAGATATTTAAAATAACACATCCGCTGCAGCTGCACTCTATAGTCTTTAACGTACATGCTTTTCAACATTAACTGATTTAATGAAGATCTTTAATGGAAATCACATAAATAATACTGAGTAACTCAATATCTTTTGGTTTTGAAAGATGCTACTGTGAACATGAGTGTTGATAAGATTCTGGTAGTATGTGTTTACGACTATTTCTTCACTAAATGACTAACACTAAAGTGACTTGTGTGTTCAAGCCCCCTGCTGGAGACACTTCAGACTGTTAGACGGGAGTTCCAAAGACATGCCCACATACTTTACAAATTGGAAAACAAGGTGCTTTCCATCGTTATAGAGGAGGTGCTCTGGAATTCAGCTTTAGAGCTTTCAGAAAGAGTGAATAATTTCATCAATGTTGTATACTATTTAGAAACCTGTGTAAAATGAAATTAGACTTCAAGTTCTCTCAGTTCTCTTTCCCAACAAGGTGATTATCCCCTGTGAAGCATCTCAGCATTATGTTTATAATTCAAAAGCATAAATAATAAAGCAAATTCTCTTTACAAGAACCTTTTCTTTTGGTTTTTGGTTTTCAACTGAATGTGTACTGAATTTCAGTTTTGCTTTCAGTCAAGAATTATCATTTCATATAATGAAATCATATAATGCATAGATTATTACCACTATCACTCTCAGGTGTAACTCTAGGTCTGTCTTTGTGTCCTTCATATACAGTGTAGTCATGGCATTACCTTGGTACATATTTTTCTGATAGAACTATCTTTGCAGTACACCAGTTGTTCGGTAAGATAAATCTGACTATTAAGCATTGTTTAGTGTCATTTTTTATACTGTAATTTGAAGCAGAGTTAAACCCATTTACCCACAAACTCTTTAAATACAGACTCTGGAAAAATATCTGTTCTACTTGCTCGATCTCAGTGCTGCTTTTGATACCATAGACCATAAAAATTATTATAGATAGACCTAAGAACTGGTTTGGACTCTCAAGAACTGCCCTAAAATGGTTCAGTTCATACCAGCTAGGCAGGAACTATTTTGTCGAAATAGAAAATAAGGTTTCTAAGAGCACAGTGTCCCCAAGGGTTCAATTCTTGGGCCACTCTTATTTCATTTATACATAATTCATCTTGGCCAACACCTACAAGATATCTTGCCACAGCTATACAGATGATACTCAGATCTACTTTGCCCTCTTCACAAACAACTACGGTCCCCTTGACTCACTCTGTAAGTGCCTTAAGTACATCACTAACTGGACAGGACAAAACTTTCTGGGGTTGAACAAAAACAAAACAGATTTTAATATATTCGGAAATAGCAACGAGAGGCACAAACTAATTGATTAAATGGGTTTGAGAGCCCTAAAATCTGAAGAAGTAGCATGTAACCTGGTGTACTAATGGACTCTGATCTCAGTTTTAGCGGTCAAGTAAAAGCAGTTAGTAAATCAGCATTTTAGAAGAACATCAAGAACATCAAAAAGAAAGAAGAGATTCTCTGACTAAACCAGACCTGAAGAAACTCATCCGCACTTTTATTTCTAGCAGGACTGATTACAGTAATGATCTCCTAACTGAACTCCCAAAAAAGACAAACAGCTTCAGCTGATTTAAAATGCAGCTCCCAGAGTTCTCGCTAGGCATAAATATCAATTATATTTATGAGCCTAAAATAAAGCAAAAAAGACATAAAAGTGCTCTCTAATAAGAAAAAACAATTTGTCCAGAAATATTCTGTGTCATGCCATGTTTATAATTTCAAACCATTAAACAAGCAAAGCAGCAGTGGTACCTTGATATCACAGTGGTGAGAAACACAAACGTAGCAATGTTAAAAATGTGCCACAACAGTCCTAAACAGCGTAGACTGTACAGCTACTGCAGACACTGTCTAAAGATTTATAGTAGCTTGTGCTTTCTAAAAGCTGCTGCTGTATTTCATTCAAGCAGAACCATGATCATCCACACCAGCACATCCCTCTCCGTCCTGTCCAGGCACAGCCATCACTCTCTGGGTCAGATAACCGAGTGAAAGATTAATGTATTTACTGCCATGAACCAGAAATAGACACTCAGACTACACCTCGTCAACTTTAACCTCTTTCTGCAGGCCCCCTACTTGCCATTCTGCCAGCATAATGGAGACTGACTCAGATATATTTTAATTAATACAATCAAATAAAATGTTTTCCATGTAACTCTGTTATCAGATTGACTAGGACACTGTTGTCTATCTGTGTTAAATGTTGTGATTCTGTGTTGAGCTGCTGGTGAGCAATGAGCATAGCAGAATAAATCATAGCAGTTACTGAAAAGGTCATAGTTGTTACGGAAAAAGTCACAGAACACACTGAACAATTCATAGTAGATACTGAATAATTAGCAGTAGTTAATGAATAATTCATGAAAGATATTGAATAATTCATAGTAGTTACTGAATAATTAATTGTGCTGTAATTTTATGAATTATTTCTGACTTGTAGCTCATTGAAACAAATGGAGAAACTGTGCAAATTCTAAACTAACAATCCAAACCAGGAGATATTTTATTATATGACTATTAGGAGACGATACAGGCTAGTCTACTTTAGAGATGACAGTCACGGCACTGGAGCCTCATCTGCACGTCTGAGGCTTCGAGGAAAGATTGCACAGCAGCATGTGGCTGCGTTCAGAGAAAAAACAGCTCACCAGAGAAGGTAAGAGTTATCTAGAGTGATCTCTGAGAGATGAATTGTAAAGGCACCGTTTTTTTTACTCCTTTACTGCAGCTGGTGATGAAATAGAAGAGCTTCTGTTCAGTATGGGCGACACACAGCCTAGGGGAAAAAACACACAGCATCCATGGTCCTGATAAAGAATATCCATGGCATAAGATTTCCATAATTAGCGAGATAAAAGTCCACAAATTCACTTCACTCGATGTTGCCCCACCAAAAAAAGTCCAGCATCTGCTGCTCTCCTGCCAGTGCTAACACATGCTAATGCAGATGGCAGAACAGATGAATGAAAACTCTGCTAGAGAGAAAAGATGTAAAATGCCATGACTTTTAGGGTGCTGCAGTGAGGACTTTGTAAGAGATTTAACCCCTTAAAAGTCTGTATGTGGGTCAGCACTTCAATATCTCATGCTCATAACTAGAGAATTTAAAGATTAGTTTCATAGTAGATACTGAATAATTCATAGTAGATTATGAATAATTCATACTAGATACTGAATAAATTATAGTAGTTATGGAATAATTTATAGAGATTAATAAATAATTCATAGCAGATGATGACAAATTTATGGTAGTTACTGAATAATTCATAGTTGATGCAGAAAAATTAATAGTGGTTATGAGATAACACACCATAGACACTGAATAATTCATAGTGCTTACTGAATAATTCAAAGTAGTTACTAGACAGTGAATAATTCATAGTAGGTACTGATTTATTCATAGTAGTTATTGAAAAAGTTCCTAAGGAATTATGCATAGCAGTTACTGACTAAGTCATAGTAGACCATGAATAATTCTTAGTAGGTACTGAAAAATGTATACTGGTTCCAGAATAATTTACAGTGCATACTGAATAATTCATAGTAGACACCAGAGGTGGGAACAAGTCACTAAGTTGCAAGTAACAAGTAAGTCTTAACACTCAAATCCCGAGTGAAGCCCCAAGTCAAGAAAGTTGAGTCTCGATTCAAGTCTCGAGTCAGTAAGGGAAAGTCTCAAGTCGAGTCCCAAGTCAATACAGGCAAGTCTCAAGTCCCATGTCCTAATTTTCAAGTCCTAAACAAGTCAGTCTGCATTCTTTAGCTAATTAAAATTTTTAATTTCAACCCTGAATACCAAAATGACGGTAACCTTAATACAGCCTTTTAATGACAGCATGGTAGTAGTGTGTGACTGTACATTAACTTTTTATTTTTTTTTTTTGCACCCTTATTTTTGGGAACATTGAGCGCACTGGATTAAAATAAAAACTAGCTCAGCACTAAAACTAGCTCAGTTAACTAAAAACAGCTGCTAGTTTGAATAGGATTTAGATAACAACAGAAACCTAAACAACCGGGCTGATCAAAGTTTACAGAAAAGACAACAAACATGATGGTGAATGTTCAAAGCTGAAGTTGACTTTTTATTCGTCAGCTTTTTATTTGATTTTTCATTTCCTCCTTAAATGGTACAGCTGGCGCCTGACTTCTGCACCATTTAAGGTGGAACGGTAAATTTCAATATGAAGCTGGTGAATAACAAGTCAGCTTCAGCCTCATGTTGAATGTTGTGCTTGTTTTACCTGCAGAAGCTGTTCAAATACAAATTCAAATCATAATAAAATATCTCTTCTACTTACAAACACAAATTGGGTTTGGATTGAAAGTTTAGAATCTACACTTTACACATAATTTCTCCATTTTTTTCAATGAGCTTTAAGTCAGAAATAATTCATAGAAAACTACAGCATGCTTTACCAGGTCCACTTATCTCTTCCAGGTGTCATTTTCACACAAAACCTCTCTGAGACCGAGTTAACTGAGACATTAACTCGGTGTAAAGGCTGATTGTGAAGAATCAATGTCAAATAATGGTTTATAAATGGACCATACTGAATCTTCTCACTATGGCAATAGGGCGTCCTCCAGAACGAAGCGTAAATGAAGTGTGTCAGGCCTTTGTGAGTCGCTGTAATTGCATGGTTTGTGTTTAACAATACCAATTAGCTCACACAGTTACAGTCTTTTCACCTCTTTCTGACTCAGTCAAAGGCATAGTGAAGGAACTACAACATAAAATCTATTTATGGTGTTCTGGTAGTGTTACATAATTGCTAAACGTTTAATTAGGCCAATTCAGTTCAGGTCTTCATGCACTGAATTTACCCAAAATGTGTATAAAATAACTATATGAATACTGAATTAAAAAATCCTGCCTAATTAAATGGTTATGATGTAAACAAAGTCATTCAGAGTGGTTTGATGTGAAATGCTCTGCTCTAGAGTCAGACATCCACCTCTAAAACCATGAAATGGTCATGAATACACTGCCTGATGATCTGAGACACTGTCTTACGATAGGTTTGAGAAGATTTTGGCCTAAAATATACGGCCTTTTCCACCCCTGGTTCCTATCACCACCACTGTAAAGTTTTCCTATGATGAACTATTTCACATCAAACAACTCTGAATGGCTTTGTTTACATCTCAACCACTGAATTAGGGCTGAACAACATTGAGAAAAAGTCAAGTGTTTTAGGATTTTGTGATAAATATAGCGATATTTGTTACACAAAAAAATAATAACAAAAAATTCCCCAGATAAACTATTTGTAAATTGAGCTAATTCTCATTCTAGCAATGGGAATGATAAGTTTAGAGAATGATGAGTTTAGAGGGCAATTTAGACAGTAGTTCAATACTTTGGATGGGCTACACAAACACCATTTAGCAACTGACCCTTCGCAAAATTAAGATGGGCAAAAGTGCTATTCCTCCATCAAGTGAAGGAAAACTTTTCTGAACAACTTTGCCATGAGGGGAACATAATTCTTGAATATTCTATATTCTTTGATCATCTGGACAGTGGTGCTCTTACTCATCCCTTCCCTGAAGCTGAAAAACTCACAGCTCAATAGCAAAACCATTAACAAGCAGCTCTAAGCTAAACTCAAATTCATCTAAGTTACTGTACTTGCTAACATTCATTTTAATATCATGTTTAATGATAAATGACACTATAGAGCAATGTTAAGATGAGTTTTCTTAGTGCTAGTGTGGTTAGCGCTAACTTTAACATTAGCTCAGCTGAAGATGCAGTTTCAGTCACTAAAACCTTATTAGACATAAAAGATCTGCTGCTTTAACATGCAGAGGCTTCCCTGGTTTGGAAAATGATTACTGATAATTGCTTTTTATTTAAACTGACCTACATTCATATTGTGTAGATTCTCAAACATGCATATTTACACTGAACATTTTGTACAGCCAGTTTATTTTCTGAATAAACAGTGTTTTCACATGTACTCTTCTGAGTGCTACCAGGTGGCCTGGTTTGACAGACATAGCAACAGTAACTAAGGGTAGCAAGACATTCTAAAATTTTGCAAACTATTACTTGCATTGCTACACACTGCAATTGCAATATACATTTCAATATATTCAATTAATATATTCATGAACATTTGATGGGACATGGCTAAAGGATGACCTGCTAACCTTCATCCAAACACACAGATGTGGTCATAGTACACAACAAAACACTGGCTCATTTGTATATGGCATCCTTCTGCAATATCAGTACTGCGAAATCCGAGGTGATGATAATGATTAAGAAGCAATATATCGTGTACTCATACATTGAATTATGCAGAAATTTGGAAAAATCAGTGGAATTTCCCTTTGGGAAATGCATATGTATAAGTAAATGTATTACTTTTCGTTCAGCGTGCTATAGATGTACAAACAGTGATCTTCTGATTGTGTCACAGTGCACATTCAAAACTCTGATCACACAAATATTAGTCACATCATTAATGACAAATGTCACAGTTTATCTGCAATTGTAGACAATTAAAAACGTCAGTTATGAGCATTAATTTTGCAGAAACAACTCAGTTTATCTGCCAATGCATTGTGAAACCTCAATCTCACATTCAGTCGTCTGTTGGGTATAAAGCCATCCCGAGTATTACCACCAGATTCTGTAACAGTTTTTACCCGCAAGTGTTCTGCATTATTAATAAAGAAGTCGTGAGCCGTCCTGATCCACACTGATCTGCTCTATAGCTGTCACATTCACTGCCTCCAGTTATTACTGATTCAATATTAAATGTCCGCTGATTGAAGCAGCAGGAATTATGTCTCTAAACATAGTGGTGGTTACTAGGCTGAAAAAAGGGAAGTGAATGTACTTGATTCAAATGTGCACATAATTTCCACATGAATAAGTATATATTATATCAACTTTTACTTATAGTTTTTTGTAATAATTTTGTATAAAACATTACACAACACATGACTGAAATAAAATATATAATAATAACTAGGGCTGCCAAAGTAACTCATCAATAACATTTGTTGTGGTTAGCAGTTTCTATGATACATTATTAATGCTGTTAACTCATTTTTCTAGTTCAGACTTAGTAGTGCAGGCTGAAGCCCAGCTGTAGCGTGCTCTGTGTTGCTCTGATAAAATCCATGATTGAAGCCTTCTCATTCAAATACAGCATTTAAATGGCTTTTGAAGTGAAACTTTCAGCACCTTCAGCAGACTATGCTGGATAGTGTTTGTGGGAGAGCTGTATACATGATATATATATACGCATTGGTGGGAACATGCAGCCGCTGTTGCTCTCACTGGCTGTTGATGATGAAGACTGGAAACTGTTCATCCGTGGAAATCATGCATCTTTTTTTTGGTCACATTTGAGCAAAAGAGAATTGCGATTAACTACACAAACTGCTATGATTACTTCCAATTAATTATTTTAATGGATTGACAGCTCTAGTAAAAACATATGACAACAATATATTACATAAAAATGCACAACGTAATTATTTCTGAAAGTAAGTACACTGAAAGTAATCAGTGTTGCAATATGTTAAATATTTGTCGCACGCATATGAATTGATTAAATTCAATATTTTTTTTTTTTACTTTTTTTCAGTATAGACTTGACAATATTATCAAAACAAAACAGTACCAGACATCTAACCATATTTTTACCAACATGTTAGTTTCTGTTACTGCCACTTCACACGTCTTCTTACTGACTTCTCACGTCAACTAATCGCCTTCTTGCAAGCATGTCAACCAATCACCTATCAGGAATGCAAGCATGTATTATGGTCTGAAAGGAGAAGTGATGTTAATGCTTTACTACAAACACATAAATGTCCGACCAATATTTTTGATTAAAAAATTAGGTTAATGTCTGAAAAACAACTGAATTTGAATAGGTGGTTTTTTCGTTCAAGCTTAGTTTACACTATTTGGAGTAGCTACAGATCAGTGATGTGCTACAAATCCATGCTTTTCGGCTCTCAAAGTCATTGGCCAAGAGTCTACCCCAACATCAAGACATGCTGAAATTGACTCTTGCAGAATCTACTCCCCAACACAAAAAAGCGTTAGAAGAACTGTTGTGTGACCCCTTTTCTGCAAGAAGGCCTAGGAAAGACAGCCAAGTATTTTGCCAATGTTCTCAGGGAGACGGCTTTGAGAGCTGCTGAGGCCAGCAACCTTGACCAGACGCAACTTGTGCATACCGACTGCGTAGTGGTATGTGGTAAATGTAAGTAAGTAGACCACATTACGTTACTGACATATCTGTTACATTAGGCTGTCTTTTCATTCAATACACCTTAAAGTGCTGTGTTACATATTTTCATGAGCAACAACTGTAGGTTAACAATTAATCACTGACTAATAACCGTTGATTTTCGGTCAAAAGAATTCATCAAAATTCACATCTCTAGAAAAGAGCCACACATAGAAATTTAGATATAACAAGGCACTGTTGAAGTTTTTGTGAAAAGCACCACGTACAAACATGAGAGTGTGACACAGAAGGAATGTACAAACTTAGTCACAAGATTCAGTCGTGTAATTCGGATCTTATGGGCTCCAGCGCGATTCGTGTGTCCCACCCTAAAAAATGTCCTTCAGTGAATAAAGAAATGACAATATCATTTGCTTGTTTATTGTTATGTCTCAAACAAGTTGGTGATGTAATGTAATGTTTGTTTGGTATGTTGGCTGGTATTAAGTAACTGTAGCTACCTTGGACAGCAAATTAATGGGTGTTAAATTGTGATAAAATAGCGTAAAGTTGTGAGATAAGATGTTCAAAAAAACTCATTAGGGGTCCAGAGCGTGACTGCACCACTGGTTACACCACTGACAAGTTTCATTTCAAATGGAAAAATTAACGCACACAGGAGAAAGTTTATTATTTAGAACACGTCACTGCTAGCAAGCAATTCAAATAATTCAAATAAGTTCCAAATAATTAAAAAAATGAAGTGCAGATTTCAAAGGATGTTTTATTTCTTTTCTGAGTGTTTGATTTTTTAAATATGACTGAATATATTGTGATTTTTGTGATATGCAAAAAAAAAAACATTTTAAAAAAGTGAGTGAATGAATACAGAAATGAATACAATCTACAAGTGAGTTTAGGAAAACTAGGATTTGTAATTCGCTCCCCCATTAGGGGTCCACAGTGTGATTGCACCACTGGCAAGGTCCATTTCAAAGAAAATAGTTCAACGTGGAAAGAAAACGTACAGTGGAGGAAATTAATTTAGTAGAACACTTTTCACCGTCAACAAGCAATTCAGCACCACTTTGTGGCCAAATGATGAAACTCATGATTTTAAAAGTAACCACAACAGGCATATATGAATTATTCTTTTTGTGAGTATCTGATTTTTCAAATATGAATGAAAATATTGTGCTCTGGGATATGCAAAAAAGACCAATTTGTGATTTTGAGATGTGAATGTGAATCAATACAACAATGAGTACAGTCTACATTAGGAAATGCAATTTGTTCCCTATTCTGAACTGGTTCATGGGTCAACAAGCATATTAGCTGACTATTTTGAGCCAAGCAGGCTCACGTAAGGAACACTCCAGCCTCTGCTGCATCTGTATCATTACTGTCAATAAGATTGCACATTTCAGCATCTGCCCATTGGAAACGTGTTGAAATGAGTGTCTGTGGCAATCGACCATCCGCTACAGATAGAACAGACAGAGATTAGGTCAAAAACACTGGAGTATTCCTTTAATGGCCACATATGATATATATGAAGCACGATACCAGTGCAAAAATCAAGAGGCTGAGATTCTAACAAGCAGTTACTGATTGCATTAGGAATTCACGACGGCCCCAGAGGTCAGAGAGTCAAGTCAGAGTCCAATATGTCAAAAGAGCAGCTGCCACATTACAGCATTTCAATGTGCTACACTGAATCAGTCTGGCTATAAACCGAGCCGCTGTCTTAATGGCACCGACATCAGTAAATTAGGAGAGTTTATAAATAACAGCCGTAAAGCTGCAGCAGCAGGTGATACAGAGAGAAGAGAAACAAACATGGCACGGTACCTGCTGTGAAGTTGTAGTTCGCTGAAAAGCCCATGGCTTCCAGTTCACCGTCTGCGACGAATTTTATCCAGAGGTAGCGGCCGCTGGACCTGATGTACTGGGGGCTCTGCTGACCACAGTAACGTCCAATTATCGGAGAAAAGCCAAAAGGACCGTCCCGCACTTCGATGTGGTCGAATTTACATTCCCATGACGGTTCTATTGAGTACTTTTCATCAAAGAAGAGATCAATGCACTGTCTCGGGGGAGCTGGAACAGCAAAAGCAAACACAAAACACAAACATGACTGCAATCTACAGGGAACAATTAAGCTGTAATTGAATGCATGCTGTCAATTTTGACCCACTCATGTCCAACAGCTGCATTTATAAGGGAAATAATAAGGGAATAAATGCTATAGTTATACTTTAGGTGATTAACAGTACTTATTTGATCTTTTTATTATGTCTAATTTTCATATTTTGAAGAGCCCTTAGCAACGTTATTGGGGAAACCCACATTGTGCTATGGTAAAAAATACAATTTATCTACAGGCACTGACAAAACTATTTTTTTCATCTAATATTTTGTATTCAGTGTCAAATTTGTGTTTCCTATTTTACTAAATATGATAAAATGATTAAACAAAGTGATGAAAACTCATCTTGGCTGATTTCTTTTTTGGCTGATGGCCAATTGTTTCGGTCAATTTTTACAAGCTATTTTTACATCCAAAGCTCACACCGTGTGGTTAAACAAACACATGAAACTTTCTATTAACCAAACTCACAATATGACTAACGTTTGCTATTTAATGGGCCAAACTGGCATTTTACTTTTTTTTATTTCAAATCATGTTACACAGATGTGTATAATTATGCTACCATATTTTAGTTCAGATGTAGCAGCAGCATTCAAATACACCTCTTACCTGCCTCACTTTATTATCTGTCGATTTCGTGTTTTGAGCAAAAACATGCCAAATCCCATTTTTAATTATTGAAACACATGGGCTCAACCGATACATCAGCTGTATTATCCTATAACAACACAGGACACCTTCAAGGTAAACATTACAAAAAATTCAGACATTAAATTTAAACGTGTATGAGTATCAGAATATCATAACACTTTATAAAGAGATGTAATGCAAAATAAGAACAATTAGAGGTGATAAACAGAAACTAAAAGTGGAAAACATTCTCCACACCCAGAGCTACAATGTATTATTTAAGACTGTGAGTCTCTGCTGACAATCATATAGTCAATAAAGCTGTTTAACTAAAACTACTGAAGTAGAAAACTTTGAAACTAAAATGTAAATGTATAATTACAATCGGCTGATATGTTTGGTTACTTGAATATTATGCTATACCGTTTGGTATCAGTATTGGCCCTAAAATGTTCACATCGGTCAGACCCTAACATGCACCAAACGAAATTTAAATGATCAGATTTGTACAATGGGTTAACAGCCTTATTTAAATCATTATTTAAAGAGAAAGAAGGCATATTTTCAACACCCATGCAAGCTATGCGCACTGCAAAAGTGCTGCACTGAAGGAACTGGATTCAAGTCCACAACAACACACTGACTGACAAAAGTACTGATGTTGCCATAAATAGCTTAAAAACACGAAATATCGGTGTCAGACAGATGTTTAGATTTGACAGATATTTTAAAGCAATAATTGATGATGTATATGATGTATTTATTGTACTCTGGGAGAGCTGAATGTTTAGGTAACTTCCATAAAATATCTGTATTTTATTCATTTTACTGCAAAAATAAATGTTATATCTCTCTGTAATGATAATACAGTTTTTACATTGCTACAAGAACCATTTCGGATAACGGCATCGGCCCACAATTCTCATATGGGTGCATCTCAGAACTTAATGTGGGAATGTTTTGAAACAAATAAAATCAACATATTACATTTTTAGTGTACATATCTCAAAAGCACAAAAGCACGAACTTAAAATTAATAATACTGTGGAGAAAATACAGCATTTCAGAAAGTGCAAGCAAACCAAACATGAAAAAATCAAGATAAAATGAATGAATTAGAAAGAATAGAGTGAACCAATCACATCCTTCATGACTCGAAAAAGCTGGATATTTTTAGACTGGAGTATGTAATTTCCTCTGTAAAGATGATCCTCCAATCAAGATGTTTGTAATCTTATTATGATGGTGACAATCTACAAGAGCGATTAGAGCGCTCAGCCAGTTTAGATCATTAGCAAAACTGGGATTTGTAATTTGTTCCCTGTTCTAAACTGGTTCATGGGTCAACAAGCACATTAGCTGACTATTCTGAGCTGAGCAGGTGCAACTGGAATTACGCAGCTATTCAGAAAAAAAACCCATTAAATATCAATGTTATTTTAATTTCTAGACGCAGATGAGTCAGATCCATTTAAAGACACCTGGATGTGCTGTGATCTGGTTCCAGAGTGATTACTGGTGTTGCTTCTTTTAGTGAGGAGCAGGTTTTAAATTTACTTCCATAAAATTACTAATAAAGTGTGCATATTTGCACAGTTTTTATTATTAAAGGAAACTGAGAAAGTGAAACTGATTTGCTCATCCATTAATAACCAGTTATTAGCCAACAGGCAATATGTACCTAGAGTGAAATTTACTTAACCTGGCATTAGAATTGCTTAAATTTTAGTAATATTTACTTACCAGATTTTAAATAAATGTACTTTCATTTACTTTTACAGCATCTCTAATAAAGTGTGCATGTTTTTCTACTGTTAAAGTAAAAATAAAGTAAATTGTGAAGGTGATACTCTTACATTCATATACTAATACTGTTAAATTTATGTTAAATTTACCTAAACTTTCAGGGCAATTTTCTCAAACTTAGTTAAATTTACTTCAATAACATCTACACCTTCAAAACCACCTCCTTGTTTCAACACTGGCCATTGTTTCTATTGTCCATTTCATTTTATCAGCTCCATTTACCATATAGTTGCACTTAGTAGCTCTACAGTTACAGACTGTAGTCCATCTGTTTCTCTGCACACTTTATTACCCTGTTCTTCAATGGTTAGGACCCCCATGGACCCTCACAAAGCAGGTACTATTTGGGTGGTGGATCATTCTCAGCACTGCAGTGATCAGACACAGCAGTGCTGTTGGAGTTTTTGAACACCTCAGTGTCACTACTGGACTGAGAATAGTCCACCAACCAAAAATATCCAGCCAACAGCATCCTGTGGACAGCATCCTGTGACCACTGATGAAGGACTGTGCAGCAACAGGTGAGCTACTGTCGCTGACTATACATCTACAAGGTCACCACCTGCCACCAACAAGGCAGGTGTGTCTAATAGAGTGGACAGTGCGTGGACAGTGTTTAAAAACTCCAGCAACACTGCTGTGTCTGAAACAATATATATCTGATGTATATCTGATACATCTACTGATAAAGACTAACAAGAAATTGTGCAGATGATACAGTGTCATTCATGAGAAATAGACTTATACATGCTTACATTAGAGTGAAATTTACCGAAACTCCCTTACACAACATCACTGACATAGTATACAAAGAAAATTGAGTAAACAGTGAATGTGAATGTGCTCCATTCTTCCTCCAATGAGCAGATATCAGACAAAACGCAAAGGGCAGCTGAAATGAAACGCAGATAAATCCGCCCTTGGGGTGCGCGTACCTTCAATGATGTAAATGCACTCTCTCTCTGGGGGGTATTTGTTGGGGTAATTTGGAGATGTGAAGAGCCCTCCCTCTGGATTTTTCACCCACGTTCCGCACTGCCCTGCTGGCTGCACCCCTGAGTTGTTTTTCACTGGAAGAAGAACGTTAATGAGTGAACTGAGAATAAGTGAGGGTTTTGTGACCAAAAGGGGTAAAAAAAATAAAAAAATTACCTGCTTCCTTCTTCGTTGCCCCAGACAACCCAAGTATGAGGAGACTTGCAACAGCTGTGAAAGAATTTAATATCAACAGAGCATTATTATCAGTTCCAAAAGCCTGTGAAGGCTATTGTATTGCTAATCGATAAATTTGTGCTGTGCTAGTTCATTGCCCAGAAAGATGGAACTCTATTTCAGGTTTATTATGAGGTTCATTTCAAAAGAGAAAAACACAATAAAAACTCTGATTAAATAACCTGTAAAAGAGGATAGGTTTTAAGCACAAAGTAGAAGGTGCTACTTTCAGTGTGTAGCGTACATAGGGAACAGAAGCTACACAGCAAAATCCCCAGTGTTGAACTCTTTTAGTGTTTGTGTTCTCATATAACATATTATATTATTAAATATTACATATTCTTATATAAGCACCTCAATATACCTCAAATGTAAATTGCAAATCTACCTCACAACTAACATCCCACTACACTGCAAACAAAAACAGCCAGTATTAGTTGCATCTACAACAGCAACATACCTCAACCCTAAAAGTAAAAGCGCCAGTATATCTCACACTTATAGCTCATACCTAAAATAGCCAGTGTAGCTCACGCATAAAAGCAGCATTACACGTTTGTACGTCTCACGCATAAAATGCTAGTATATCTCATGCATAGAACTCCTGGCTTGCTCATGCATGAAAAACACAGTTTATGTCTCACAGAGACTACGTGTAAACCTTATAAAATTCCAGTGTACCTCACATACAAAATACCAGTACCCAGACTGTATGTCATACATAGAATGCCAACCACTCATGCATAAAAAACATCAGTATAGCTCATGCATAAACACTGTAATATCTCACATTTAGAACTCCAATCTACCTTTAGCAGAGCTCAGTAACACTGAGATTAATAACTGATTATTACATTGATTTTCACATTGATTTATCAGTCTACTCAGGCTTTAGTAGAGTTCAGTAACACTGAGATTAATAACTGATCATCATATTGATTTATCAGTCTACTCAGGCTTTAGCAGAGCTCAGTAACACTAAGATTAATAACTGATCACACTGATTTATCAGTCTACTCAGGCTTTAGCAGAGCTCAGTAACACTGAGATTAATAACTGATCATACTGATTTATCAGTCTACTCAGGCTTTAGCAGAGCTCAGTAACACTGAGATTAATAACTGATCACACTGATTTATCAGTCTACTCAGGCTTTAGCAGAGCTCAGTAACACTGAGATTAATAACTGATCATCACATTGATTCATCAGTCTTCTCAGTCTTTAGCAGGAACTTCTTAGAGCATGTCTACACACTGTGCGCTCATTTTAAAATAGTTCATAAATAAGCATTGATGGTGTGTCTTTTACAGATGACAAATATACATTTTTAAGTATTCTAAAAGTATTTACTTAAAATGTATCAGGTAACTGTATTCTGAATATTGACCTTATAAAATATAACTCAGACTGAATACAGATACTAAAAGGGGAATTCCACTTATTTTGCTAAATTTCTGCATAATTAAATCATTGAGATGTAAACAGTCATTCAGAGTGGTTTTGTGTGAAAAGCTCCATTCTAGAGAAACTTGTCGTGTTAGAATTGTTCACAGTGGTGATGAGAGGAATCAGACGTGTGAAGCGTTCGATGCCTCTTCAAGCTCTCTCACAGAAAGTAATTACATTAATTGGTTATGAAGATGTTCCTTAGTGACCGAGACATTGTTTTATGACAGTTTTGTGATCAGGTTTTGGCTTAAAACATATTTTGTTTAATCCATTCATAGTGGAGGGGTACATGCAGGGTGTTGTGAGGCAAAATAGTCCCCAAAGAAAATTAAACTTTTTTACCATGATCATCACCACATATAAATACTCAGAAGACACATGTAGGTTCACTGGTAGTTTTGGATAGTAAATAAAACATTTGTGTTGTAGATATTGTGACCTCTGCTTCCTATCAACACCACTGTAAAGAAAACTGAGTGAGTAAATTTCTCTACAGTTAACCACTCTGAATGACTTTGTTTACATCTCAACCATTGACCGATGCATATTTTTTTTCAAAAATTGGTGGAATTCCCCTTTAATTTCTGTATTGTGAATATGTATTCCCAAAACTTGTATTCCATTACCTCCTAACCCTGTTTGTAGAACACCAGTCTCACTCATAAAACATTACAATACCTCCCACTTAAAAATCAGTGTACCTCACACATCAAACAGTAGTGTGACTGACGCATGAAACGCCAGCATATCTCACGCTTACAACTCCAATATACCTCACGCATAAACCACCAGTACATCTCACGTGTACCTCACGCGTAAATGTTAGCATAGCCTACCTCACAAGAAAAGACACAATGTAAACCTCACGCGCAAAGACTAACTCATGCACAAAGCGCGGGTAAAATGCCAGTCTCGCGTGAACCGAGAAGGCAGAGTGAAGTTAAAGGGGAATTCTATACAACATCTATATATACACACACACACATATATATATATATATATATATATATATATATATATATATATGTGAAACGCTCTGCTCTGGAGAAACTCACCGAGCCAGAATTGTTCACCGTGGTGGTGACAGGAACCAGACGTCCACCTCTAAAAGCTCCCTCACAGAAAGTTATTACATGAAAAGACTAAGGATACACGACCTACCTGATGCCTGAGACATTGTTTCACAGCATTTTTGAGATAAGGTTCGTGGTGGAGGGGTACATGTAGGATGTTATAAGGCGAAAGAGTCCCCAAAAGGAAACATTTTTCCAGATTTACTATTATTTTACCATTATAAAAACACAGAACACATGTCCAGGTTGACTGGTGGTTTCGGATAGTAAATAAAAGGCTATATTTGTGTTACAGACATTTCGACCCCTGGCTCCTATCACCACCACTGTAAACAAATCTGAGTCTGTAAGTTTCTCAACCACTGACATGCAGAGATTTAAAAAAAAATCGGTGGGATTCACTTTAAGATGGGTTTTGGGGGGTTCTGGACTCACCGTGAAGGAAACTGCGCCCATGTACCATGTCTGTTCCTTTCACAACGTGCTTCGACCTCAACTAATTCCATTTAGAAGGGAATACTTCAAGAAGAAACGAGTGATGGGTCTAAAGTGAGTGAGCGAGAGAGAGAGAGAGAGAGAGAGAGAGAGAGAGAGAGAGAGAGAGAGAGAGAGAGAGAGAGAGAGATTTCATGCAGCAGCTGCTGATGCGGGGGAGAAAATTCCGTAAAGAAAAGCTCAACTCCTCTCCAGCTCGGGATAAAACCAGGCTTTAAAACATGAGCCTGAAATCCATCCAAACGCTTCCAAATCCTTCCGCTGCACGGAGCGCGTGGACAGGTCCTTCATTAGCTTCCTTGCTGCTCTCCACCTTCACTCTTCAGCGACACAACGATGCTGACATTTGGAGAAACCAGAAAGAAATCCTCCATCTCTTTTCAGGAACAATCCTCAGAATCGATCCGTGCGCCAGTTCATTTCTCCTTCTGCTCTTCACTTGTTTGCAGCACGCACAGCACGAGCCTCAACAACAACTTCAGCAACATGAAAAATCAATTTTTAAAAGATGTATTTATGTTGTTCTCCTCCAGAGCAGACGACGACAAATCCCCCCAGTGCAATCAGCAGGCTTTCTGCTGGTTTTGCTGGTCAGCAGCCCAAGAGTTCGGTCATCACCATCATCCTTGGCAGCAGCTGGGCTTTCCTGTCTTGCATGGCTTGGAGTTCATCTTGTTTTCCCACAGCAGTAGGCAGGAACATGCACTTCTATCTGCTCCCCATATGTTTGCAATCCAGTTAAAAACGCTGAGAGAAAGTGGAGGATGTTGCTGGCGCAAAGCCGGCCAGACTGCAGGACCTCAGAGAGAGAGAGAGAGAGAGCGGGAGGAAGACAGAGAGACTGACAGCGAATGTGCAGGTGAGCGAAAACCACTCGGTGAGAAAGAGAGTGGAAGAAAGAAGCGAAAGAGGAAGAAAGAGAAGAGAAACATAAAGAGACAGAGAGAAATAAAGAGAAATGTGAGGAGACGCCCGGCTCTCAGTGGCACCTGCAGCAGGAACTGCTGAGCTGGACGCGGTACGCTGTTTTTTTTAACACCCGTATTCTGACAAACCCCGCCCCCTGCGCTGTGGTTGGTTGGCGCTCCGCTTCTTAAGCTACGTTTGGCGTGTAGCGTCCCTCCTCCTGCGTGAGGGTTGGCTAGCAGTAGCTCCGCCTCCTGCGCTGAGATTGACTAGTGGTTAACAGTGCTGAGCGATATAGCACTGATCTTTTTCAATGCCATTACACGTAATACAAGCTAATATGTTGATAACAGGGATGTGAACCCACAGCACAGCTTCACTATTTACTACTCCAACCATCTGATTCAACTCATGAGTTCCATAATCAGTCAATGAGCTGTGTTGAATCAAGCAGTGCTGTGGGTCACCAGCATGACTAAGAAACACTGGTCTATACCAATCTGTCCATTCTAAGCTTATATATGCCCACTGATCAACGTATTATGCTAAAACTCCACTTTTAAAAAAATTGTGCGGAGCCTTGCTGGTGACATCCTGTATAAATAAAACTAATGCATGGCCATGACTTAGTAAGGCGTGGGAACGAGATAAGTAAGTTGTGGCCCTGACTTAGTAAGGCATGGGAACGAGATCCTAATGCGTGGCCACAACTTAGTAAGGCTTGGGAACAAGATCCTAATGCATGGCCACAACTTAGTAAGGTGTGAGAAAGAGATCCTAATGAGTGGCCACAACTCAGTAAGGCATGGGAATGAGATAAGCAGTGACCACAGCTTAATAAGGCATGATCTTAATCCCATGCCTTACTAAGTCATGGCTACACATTATTTTTATTTATACGGGATGTCACCAGTAGGGCTGTGTAGCATCAAGCATACATTCATGAACAATCCTTTTAAACAATTATTAGTTGTTGGTTAAAGAAAACACCCCATATCATATATTTTCATGTAAGGGTTGACTCTCAAAAGGAAACATCAACATTGGGAGTATTGATTTTTTAGTATCGATCCACACATCCCTAGTGGTTAAAGGAATCGTTTGTCAGAAAAATAAAATTACACAGTTTTCCACTTACCCCACATGTAGACACCAGCCAAGATATCCAAATTTTACTTTTACTTTAGATTTTTTAATTTTAGTATCCCAGCTAAAATGCTTTGATTTGTATGTGTATTTTTTTCCATAACATTCAGAGCTCTTACAAACTCATCAGTGTTTTTAGAGTATTAGCATTTTTAATTCATTGTATTTCACATGACTAATGATGCTATGTAATCAGAAAGGCAATTGAACAGCACTAATATCTCAAGCGTAACAGTCAGTAAAGCAGAGTGAACTGGATCATTTATTCCATGTTAGACCCGAACGCGCATCCATTACATCCACAATAAACTGGACGCTGATGTCAACTGCGAATGATACAGATGGCCGGGGTTGCGGCTTCCTCTCAACAAGACTGACTAAAATGTATCAGTTGAAGTTTTCATAACTGAGTGGATGTGAGGAGAACTTAGGCCTCTTCAAATTTCAGCTGCATTATTACACAATGTAGTTTTATATACTTTATTAAAACCAGACAAAGCACTTTTTCACCCTCTAAATCCATCTAAAGTCTGCTCAATTTGGAGGGAACCCACCCAATCTGGCAACACTGAAAACAAGGTCGGCAGCTTACACTGAATTTTTTGCAATCCATACAAAAAATAATCCAATATAGGATAAATCAGTGTTATATCACAAAAGCAAAGAACTTTCCTCTGGGTGGATAACGCAGGTAGTGCTGCACTGGTACAACAGGATTCTGCACTAATCCTGAGACATATTTAATGGTCTTTTTGGTCATGTTATCTCACTATAAAGCAGTGGTCATCAACCATAGTTCAAGAGATCTGGGGCTGGATTCACGAAAGCTTTCTCAAGACAACAAGCTTCGCAAGGCAAACACGAGGAAGTTCATAAGAATGTTCTCCAATGCAGGTCTTGAAAAAATTAAAATAATTCCTAAGAAGTTTTTCCAGGATCTCCAGGAGGTGGATTAGTGACCACTGCTCTAAAGTATCTAATTTGGCTAATTAGCTACCTTACTTGCCAGTTAGCTTACCTGATATGAAATAATAAACTACACTATTCTGTGCACTCACACAAGCTTAACACTTTCTCAGTCGAGTGTGATAATCTGAGCAAAAGCACTCGTTCTGTGGAAGCTATCATAACTATAATTTATAGGTATCATAACTACTCATAGCAGCTCTTCCTGCTTTTGAAAGCTGGAAAAACACCACAAACAGGGAGAGACTTCTCTTCTAGAGAGGAAAAAGTGTCAGCTAATGTCTAAAAAGTGCCCAGAAGTGTTTAGTCATTGTCATACTTGATGACGCGGCTGATCAAAGTGACTCGGGGATGTGAAGTGATGTCTGCGCTGTTAAATGAGCCTTGGCAACCAGTGGACATTTCCCATGTTGCAATATTCACATTCAGCATGTCCTGCTCGGGCCTGATGCCACTCCGTGCATGCTAATAAATGCATTTGTATGCATGCATCGACCTGCATAAAATATGACACTCCTCAAGTACATCAAGGGCTTTTGAGTAACAGCCAGCTCATAGATGGTTCCAGGCCTGAACAGGTTGAGCATTAGTAAATCTGACACTGATGCTGGACTTTCCCTTTAAGCTTAGAAGTCGCAGTTATAGGTGGTGATAACAAAACCATGCTGTAATCGTAGATTAATTCTTTCTGGCTTGTAGCTCATTGAAGCAAGAGGAGAAATGGTGTGGAAAGTGTAGATTCTAAACTTTCAGTTCATTTGGGTTTAAAAGAAAAACTAATAACTCCTGTAAATACAGGATGTAAACAAAGCATAAATGTAATTCAGCATATGATTAAATTTCCAATTATGTAATTACATTAGAAAAGTAGAGCTAAATGACTTCCAGAGTGTTTAAAATGGTTAAAGGGCCCATATTTTGGAAAAATAAATTTTTCTTGTTTATTTTTTTTTAAATAAAAGAGTTGTTATAGTTTCAAAATGTATTGTTCACTCCCCAGTCTAAAGACCAAATATCGCTGCTGTCAGAACAAAACCTTGTATCTCCAAAATGGTAACTGTACAGGAGAAGGAAAAAACTTTTAATTTTAATGTAAGTCAATGGAACCAGACTTTTTTTCCAAGTAATTCTGGGCCTTTTCTTTTGGTCCATCATGAAATTTACACATAATGTAAAGGTCAACAGGCATTTTCAAATTATGTCAAAAACTGAAAAATGCTTTCTAAGCTCCAGAAACAGCCCATTTTGAGTTTACTGTATTTGTGATGTCACAAAAACTAGCTCATTTACATATATCCACCTATGCACAGCAGTTTAGCCCCAATCATTCATGTTTAAGTTATAAAGAAAAAAAAAAGTGTTTTAGCCTGGACTGCGTTTTGCATGAAGGGTGTCAGTAAGAACAGAGGTCTTTTACATATATCAGTTGTATGCAAAAGTTTGGGTACCACTGATCAAATTATGTGGTTTTGATTTTTTGAGTGAAATAAAGTTAACACAATCTCTACACTGAGCACACTTCTGCATATTTTCTCTTTATACACTGGATGTAATGTTTAGCAAAAAAAAAAAGTGGCCTGTGCAAAAGTTATGGCACATTTATATCTTGTTCCAACATGTTAAAGTCAGCAAAAAAGTGGCATTTTGACCAGGGATGTACAGCCTGTAAGGGATAACGACAGGTTGAAAAATAGTCACGTAACATGAAATGATGATTGTTTTTGGCCCATAACCACACAAACATTCCCACCACTACAGGTGGGAACAAATTTAAATACAAGGAAAATGTAGGATATGGGCCCTTTAAGATTTTAGTTCAGATGAGAGAAGCTTCTTCTAAACCAGTGTAAGTGCATGTATCTTCTGGCAGTGTTAGGACTGAAAGTGCACTGACTGTGAAGGAAACTGAATGAATGAAAGTGAACAGACTGTCCTTCATGTCTTCTCACTCAGCAAGCACTACGGCTACTACTACTCATAATGAGACACTGAAAGCCATTAGAATGAACCGCGGAGACACTGACTCTGACACTGAGCGCATTCATGTGAGGAAAGATACACTCAGCTGGACATTTTTTGCAGCGATGCAGACTGAGACGGAGGCCGAGAGGTCAGAGAGATGACATTCAGAGTTTCTTTAGCCATCGTTTGTGACTAAGTGGCTGTATTGTTTGGACAGATTGAGTCACCGCAGCAGACCCTGGCAAAAGAGGAGCGTGTTTCAAAATACAACTCAGTAATTTTCTTTTACCCAGTCAAATAATCATGTAGACATTACAAGGCTTAAAATATTACATGTTTTTCTTTTGAAAGTGGTGCAGACGGCCAGTCAAAATCAGTCCACTCACACTGAAAAAAGTGCTGCATTGAATTTCACTTGAAGTTGATTGAAATGTGTACATAATGGCAAGAATAAAATGTATTACACTAATACCATAACAGTAGCATTGTTCAGGAGATATTTCTGAGGAGATTAGATAGATAAGATAATCCAGGAGTTTCCAAAGCTGGAGTTCAAAAAGTGATTAAAAGCTACTGGGAAAATGGAACTCCTAACAACCACCCGCAAGGCCTGGTAGACCACCAATACTGTCCCCATCAGAAAAACAGCACTTAAAGCTTTCATCTTTGAGAGAGAGGAGAAAATCAAGCTCCACTCTTACTTCAGATCTGCTCACTGTGAGAAGACAACACTGGGTGTCTAGAGAATGTGTAGCTGTCAAGAAGCTCTTACTGAGAAAGGAAATAGACAAATCAGCTGCTGGTGTTCTCAGAACAAGGGTCTGACCAGCCCAAAGTCTGGACTTCAACATCACTGAATGTGTTTGAGATTACTTTAATGGTAAGCAGCAGAAAAAGCAAAAACAACTTCTTAGACAGAACTTTGGAGGTCTGGAAAAATATCTCTGCAGGTTTCTTTGAAAAACTGAAAGCAAATCTCTTGAAAATAACAGAAGTTGCAATAAAGGTAAAGAGTGGACATACTAAGTACTGAAAAACTGATATTATATTTAGTTGTAATTATATAACAATTATTGTAAACGTTTGTTTTTTGCTTTTGTTTCCTGACACTGAAAAATGAATAACTTGTACTTAATAGCTGCTTTACCAGATAAATAAATGAAGGGTGGTCTCTGACTTTTGCACAGTACTGTATTACCAAAATTAATGAAGAAACTGAAAGACAACATTGTGTTGATTGTGTTGGGTCCACGCTGAGAGCTGCTACTATTCTAAAAAAATCTTTAAAAAAAAATCGGACTTGTTTTGATTGGACTGTTTTATTCCTGCACAATTAAATGGTTAAGATGTAAACAAAGTCATTCAGAGTGGGTTGGTGTGAAATGCTCATTTCTAGAGAAACTTGCCATGTAAGAATTGTTCACAGTGGTGGTGATAGGAACCAGACGTCCACCTCTAAAAGCTCCCTCACAAATGATTACATTAAAGGGTTGTGAATACACTGCCTGATGTCTGAGACATCATTTTACCATAGTTTTGTGGAGATCTTGGTCAAAAATGTATTTCTATTCATGGTGGAGGGGTACATGTAGAGTGTCGTGAGGCAAAAGAGTTCCTAAAGAAAGCATTTTTTTAAAGAAAGCTATTTTACCATCATCAACATTACATATAAAAACACAGAAGATACGTGTAGGTTCACTGGTGATTTTGGATAGTACATAAAATGGCTATATTTGTGTTGTAGACATCACAACCCCTGGTTCCTATCACCACCACTGTAAAGAAATCTGAGTAAGTAAGTTTCTCTATGATGAAACATTTCATGTTAAAGCATTCTGAATGACTTTGTTTACTTCTCAACCACTGAATTACATGAATGTTTGAAAAATGTATTCCCTTTAACAATGACACCAAAGGGAAACTTCTGCAATGTATTTATGTTGCTAGTATTTATCATAATAGCTTAAGTACTGGTGTAGGGGGATAGATATCACCCAGCACTAATCTTGTACACATTTATCAGAAACAACAGCAAAAAACAGTTATTCAAATATATAAATCAGCCAAAAGATCTGACTCTTACTAGTTTTAAAGGGCATATATCATGGAAAAGTTTGCCTCTTTTTAATAATATCAAAGAGTTTGATGTAGTATGTAAACAATGTTAAAGTTTCAAAACCTACAATTAACTCCATATTCACATGTTCACATGTGGAAACTAAGCTGCAAAACCAACCCGTTTTAAATTGAGAAAACTCAAAACTCAACACATTTACATATACTATATTGCCAAAGGTATTCACTCACCCATCCAAATAATTGAATTCAGGTGTTCCAATCACTTCCATGGCCACAGGTGTATAAAACCAAGCACCTAGGCATGCAGACTGCTTCTACAAACATTTGTGAAAGAATGGGTCACTCTCAGGAGCTCAGTGAATCCCAGCGTGGTACCATGATGGGATGCCACTTGTGCAACAAGTCCACTCGTGAAATTTCCTTGCTACTAAATCTTCCACAGTCAACTGTCAGTGGTATTATAACAAAGTGGAAGCGATTGGGAACGACAGCAACTCAGCCACGAAGTGGTAGGCCACGTAAAATGACAGAGCGGGGTCAGTGGATGCTGAGGCACATAGTGCGCAGAGGTCACCAACTTTCTGCAGTCAATTGCTACAGACCTCCAAACTTCATGTGGCCTTCAGATTAGCTCAAGAACGGTGCATAGAGAGCTTCATGGAATGGGTTTCCATGGGTGAGCAGCTGCATCCAAGCCTCACATCACCAAGCGTAATGCAAAGCGTCGAATGCAGTGGTGTAAAGAGCTGCCACTGGACTCTAAAACAGTGGAGACGTGTTCTCTGGAGTGACGAATCACGCTTCTCTGTCTGGCAATCCGATGGACAAGTCTGGATTTGGCGGTTGCCAGGAGAACGTACTTGTCTGACTGCATTCTGCCAAGTGTAAAGTTTGGTGGAGGGGGGATTATGGTGTGGGGCTGTTTTTCAGGAGTTGGGCTCGGCCCCTTAGTTCCAGTGAAAGGAACTCTTAATGCTTCAGCATATCAAGAGATTTTGGACAATTTCATGCTCCCAACTTTGTGGGAACAGTTTGGGGATGGCCCCTTCCTGTTCTAACATGACTGTGCACCAGTGCACAAAGCAAGGTCCATAAAGCGGGTTTGGTGTGGAAGAACTTGACTGGCCTGCACAGAGTCCTGACCTCAACCCGATAGAACACCTTGGGGATGAATTAGAGTGGAGACTGCGAGCCAGGCCTTCTCGTCCAACATCAGTGTCCGACCTCACAAATGAGCTTCTGGAAGAATGGTCAAAAATTCCCATAAACACACTCCTAAACCTTGTGGAAAGCCTTCCCAGAAGAGTTGAAGCTGATATAGCTGCAAAGGGTGGGCCGACCTCATATTAAACCCTATGGATTAAGAATGGGATGTCGCTCAAGTTCGTATGCGTGTGAAGGCAGACGAGCGAATACTTTTGGCAATATAGTGTATATCAACCTATACAGCCTACAGCAGTTTAGCTCCGCACATTTACCCTGATATTATGAGGAGTGTTTCAGACTAGATTGTTTTTTGAATGATGCACAGCCAATCGGAACAGAGCTCATGTACATATACCAGTCTTAAAGGCATAGTTAAAAAACAGCCTGTTTAATTGTAAAGGGATAAAGAGAGGTTGTAAATTGGCAATGTAAAACTGAATTATGACTGGTATTTGTTTCATGAACCCACTCAAATACATTATAAGTGGTCAAAAAATTTAAGATGTGGGCCCTTTAAAGTGTATCCTCAGTGTTTTTGTGGTGTAACGAACACCAACATATTTACATATATCCACCTATTCAGCCTACAGCATTTTTATCCCATCTGGTCACATAGGAGTGTTTCACCCTGGACTACTTTTGAAATGAGGCACAATATAAGGGTGACCAATCAGAACAGAACTTATTTACATATATCAGTTATAAAGGCACAATCGAGAAGGACAGTGATGGCTTTCAAATAGTCACCAGCACATAAACGATCTCCAGAATATTCCTTCTGTCAACCTTTCTTAGCTTTAACTTGGTAAGACAGTGTAAGAAGGATTCAAATGCAAATGCATCTGTACACATGCTAATCCTATTAGAGGGTCTTTCTGAATCTCAGACGGATGATACAAGAATCTCTGACTGGATGTGAAATATGAAGGTTATGTGACCAAATAAGTCAGAATTCAGCCAACTGATGGGTGAGTCATGGGATGAATAGTGACAACATGGCAATTATGCAAACGAGGTCTTATCTAGCTTACTGTTGCATTTCCGCTTTTACTGAAATGCTCCAGCAGCAGCAGCAGCAGCGTGAACAGGAAGGAATCTAAAGCATCTCAAAGAAACCGATTCTTTCTCGGTTCCTTGGGAAAAAAAAACAAAAACTCGCTGCTCGTTTTAATTAATGGAATAAAATCTCTATCAGAGTGGCGATAAGCTCAGTGCTAGTTCCGCCTCTCTGAATTTGTAATTAAAAACTGCTCGGGGAAATGGGATGTTCAAGCATGTAGGCTATATGGGTGTAATAAATAAGCAAACGATAAACAAATAGGAGGGAAATTGATAAATAAACATGAGGAACCATTTCTGAATAATTAACGTCTGTGTGCGTCATGCTGATTTTTAATGTTTAGCATTTATCTGCTAATATCTTTCTTTGTAGTACATTTTCAGTGGGTGGACAAAATAATAGAAACACCACACTAGATGGTCATGCTTATTGGTACAGTGCAAAAGTCAAAGACCACCCTTCAATTAGTGAATAAAGTCATTCATTTCTCAGGAGATATTTCTGATGAGATTTAACAGAGGGAAATAAGTGAGTTTCCAAAACTGGAGATCAAAAAGTGATTAAAAGCTACAGAGAAAATGGGACTCCTAACAACCACCTGCAAGAGCTGGTAGACCATCAAAACTGTCCCCATCAGATAAACAGCACTGAAAGCTTTCATCTTTGAGAGAGAGGAGAAAATCAAGCTCCACTCTGACTTCAGATATGAAAAATTCCATATCCTTCCACTGTGAGAAGACAACTCAACACTATGAGTCTGAAGGATGTATAGGTGTTGAGAAGTTCTTACTAAAAAAAAAGGAAACAGACACATCAAACAAAGAAGCTGCTGGTGTTCTCAGAACAATGGACTGACCAGCCCAGAGTCCCGACCTCAACATTACTGAAAGTGTTTGGGATTACTTGGATGGTGAGAAGCAGAAAATGCAAAATCATCTTTTAAGACTGAACTTTGGAGGTGTGAAAAAATATCCCTGAAGACTTCTTCTGAAAAGAATGAAAGCTGTAATAAAGGCAAAGGGAAAAAGAAATTATAAAAAAATTATATTTAAATGTTGAGGCTTTTGTGTAATTTTCTGTTAAATATATTCTGTTTTTCCCTGACACTGAAAAATTAATATCTTGTATACAATGGCAGTTTTGACTGGAAATTAAACAAATAAAAGACGGGTCTCTGACTTTTGCACAAATACACTACATAGGTGACTGCTGACAAAGCAATATGTAATAATGATGTTTAATATGTAATCATAGATTAATTATATTTTAAACACACTTGTCATAAGTTGTTCCAAAAGTATGTATTTAGTATGTATTACAGTATGTTTAAAGAGAAAGCATGAAAAGTTTATGCTTTGTCATATTAAGTACACTTTTGAAAAGTGTTTTTTCTTTCACAAGGTACGGCAACGTTTCATGTAGAAACATTTTCATATGCTTCATAAGAGACCACCTGTAATTATCCGATTTACACCACCGCAATGATACTAATTTCCAAAAGGGAACCTATGGGATTTGCAATATTATTTTAGCACCATGCTTACAGGGGTACTCTAGCAGAGTACATGGGCACTGAAAGCTTTTAACTGCCTTTAACAGACATTCAGGTGATATATTTTTATACTTTGTATATTGCTGTTTTACAGATCTGCCCATATCATAGTTAATAAAAAGTACAATATTACACTGAAGAATACTGTGATTGTTCTGTTAGCTTGTGAATTTTTTTAAGCTAATGGTACACATCAGTATTTAAACACATACATGCAACCAATGACTAGCTCGACAGCTTATTTGATTGTTTCACTGCTGTAGCTGGGAAGGACCAATGTTATGACCAGCAGTCAGGGCACTGGGCACTTTATTAGAAACACCTACCATATACAGCCTTATAGGTACATCAATAATCCATTTATGACCATAACGACACTCTTGGCTGGTCATTTTTGCATAGAGGATTACATGGTTGAGAAGCTGAAGCAACTGCCCATTGAGTTCTATTATAAGTATGTTTTGAGTTAAGTGGCATTCCATTCTTTTCTTCAGAACCCAGAAGGGTATTGAAATTATCATCCATGGTAATCGACAGTAAGTGACAGATGCAACAGATAGGGATTACGTCGAAAAATGCTGGAGTATTCCTTTAAATACCTTACTTGACCTACCTTCTGTCTGTAAAGTGGACAAACAAACATGGGTGCTCTTGGCCACATAAACGTTATTGCTTAGTCACTAAGGAGTAAGTTCACAAAAACAGAAAATGCCATCTGTTTGCCATTCAACAAGATGGTACTTCATTAAACAACACTTTCAAGAGACTATGTCACTCTTACCACAAGCAAATATTTGCAGTTTTGCTGCTGTATTAGCTGCCGGCTGTGTCTCATGCAGGCTAGTGCTGCGCGTTTTATTACTGAAGGTATGCAGGCAGTTTCACTGATTGCTTGTCAGTAAGCACAGCGCCTTTAGCAGTGAAAAATATTCTGCGATACCAGCATCATATTTGTCATTCCTTTCAAAACATGCCCTCTGGGATTTTTTTTGGTGCCATCTGGCCTTCATTTGTCTTTTGTATTGAGTTTTTAAGCCCATATTCTTCCTCTATCTGCTCAATTCCTTCTGTATAGGGGGGATTATTTTTCCTCCTCTAGGATGGATATGATAAGACACGAGTTTGCGCTTGCTAAATGAAAGAAATGGCAGTCTTTTGATAATAAAGATCATAATGGAGTTATAAGATGTTGCTTCTGGCCATGCCGTTTCATTCTACTTTTCATCTGTCGCGGAAGCTGGAGTCAGTCATCACATCTTTAGTGCTGATGCCTTTTTCCTTCTTTGGTTCTTTGCTGTTTCAATGATCCTAAATTCTATGCTTTTAATGTGCTTCCCATAATGCTATTCACTGAAAAATAAAATCTATCTTGGGATTTTAAAGCATTTTAACGGCCATGTTCGAAGCTGCTGTAAACTACTCGATACGCACACCTATGACTACCTTCACAACAACTGATTTCTGTTTTACAAGTCACTAAAACACATAATGGAACCATTGCTGACTGTAATGCTGCTCGCAGGGCCACTGAGTGTACTGATGAAGTAAGAACCCTGTTTAGTTTGAAATGAATAGCTGGCAGCCTATTTTTCTTAACCAGAACTAGGCCGATCAGCTGGCTAACAGGCTTAAACATAGCTAACAGGCTAAACAACTCCTCCATTAATATCACAGACTTTGAATTTAAGTACTTACCACATGATTTGCAGTAAAACTGCAACATAAAAGACTAAATAATGTCACTTGAACATCTTACATGTTTCAAATGTCAGTGTTTAAGTCAGATGTGCCTTTAGTAGTGTCAAAACCTAGGCTGAACCTAAAATGACTCTCTCTGACCATCATAGCTAGTCCCCAGGAAAACCAGCATTTGTTGTGTTTTGAAAGCTTGTGTGCTGGTCAGCAGCAGTGGAAGTTCGTATGGTGGTCACCAGCAAAACTAGCATATGTTGTGTTTTGGCTGCTGGTATTCTGGTCAACTATCATGATCATGCTGGGTGACTAGCTAAACCAGCGCCAGACTAGCATAAACCAGCTTGGACCAGCATGGACTTCATACAGGTCTGTGCTGTTTTTTCAGCAGGGATTTTGGCTTCTACACCCAAATAGTGCACTTTTTATCCAGTGTGGACTGTGCAATGACCATAAATGACTATTTGTTAGATATTTTATGCAGTATTGCAGTGTAGGACCCAGTATGTTAATTCTTTTGTAGTGCACTACATAGGAAGTAGGGAACCATTTGAGGTTGAGCCCCAGCTTGGGAAAAGGGGACATACAACACTGTTAGCTGGATGCTAAATAAGACTGGAAATTGCGTAAAAGTGCTAATGGAAATTAGCATTGTCATTGCAGTGGTGAGTTTAGTGAGCAAAAACTACTTAGAAAGTGCAAAAGTTTTTTGCATTAAACACTTCTATAATATGATATATTCATTATTACTTGACAAAAAGGAGTAGTCCATGTTTGCTTGGCAACAATAACTTACTCTAAAGGAACTATATTTCTTATCAGAATAATTGTTTATGGCAATTATTATTAATAATAACTCACTCATCACTGATCTAAGCCACTTATCTTCCTGGGATTGGGAGGGTGCTGGAGCCTATTCCAGCACTCAATGGAAGGCAGGAAACACCCCAGACAGGTATTAATAATAACTGACATAATTTATTGAGAATTGTGTATTTGATCATATTTATTGTTGAAAAATGAAAAAAGCTCGGACAGCTCTCTTATAATAACTGCAGAATATTTGTTTGACTCACAAATGCAGACAGGTTTCAGCACATGGGCTTCCTCAGCGTGCTTTGATAAACTATATTTTATGTTATCTGCCGTTTAGCGAAAGGCATGAGTGCATTCCAGTGATTTTATCACAGGTAAGAGGATTTTTCACATTGTGCCTAATAACGCCTTCACCCACCATAAAATCACTGTAATGCACGCCCTACCATGGCTTATTGCTTTATTTACCAGCAATATGCATCCCAAGCCTTACAACAATATTATAATGAGAAATATTAGATATATTTCCTCCATTTAAGATGATTTCACTGGTCAGGATATCATTTTTTGTATTGCCCACATAGAACTGATGTTCATGGCACTTTTTGGACACATCTCCATGGAGCCATACTGGTTAAAATGTAATATACCTGGAGAATGCAAAAGACTAGCCTTTCACAGCTTATGAAAGCGCAGAAAGAGGCTTAGGTTTATGGAAATTGACATGTTTTAACCAGAATGGGGAGCTATTCCAAAAATAGAATGGACTACAATGCAGGAAAAGCCGCTGCACAATTGGACTTCAAAAGGCCATTCACAAACCACAAGCTGGTGGGTGTCATTCAGTTCAAATCCATTAGTTATTGACCAAAAGACCATTCAGCATGGAAACTGTGTAGGTGAGAATATTTACATAATCTAACTGAATCAGATAGCTGAGGTTAGGAATACTGCTCACTGTAGATATATATAAGCCCAAAGGTCTGTAGACACCAGCGCTTCTTCTGAAATAAAGGGAATTTATAGTGAGTTTTTTCCCCAATTGCTGCAGTAACAGTCTCTACTCTTCTGAGAAGGCTTTACACTAGATGTTGGAACATTGCTGTGAGGATTTGATTGCATTCAGCCACAAGAGCATTAGTGAGGTCAAGTGCTGATGTTGGAAGATTAGTTCTGGATCACTCCAACTTATCCCAAAGGTATTGGATGGAGCTCCATCACTCCAGAGAATGCAGTTCCACTGATCCACTGCCCACTGTTTATCCCTCAGAATCAAAAAGACTGTTGCTGTGCCTTTAAGACTAATATATGTAAATTAACTCTGTTCTCATTGGTTGCCCTATATTGTGCCTTATTCAAAAGCAGTCAGGGCTGAAACACTCCTTATAACTTCAGTGTGAATGGGTGGAGCTAAATTGGCTTAGGCTAAATAGGAAGATATATGCAAATAAGTTGCCTTTTTTGAGACATCACAAAAACAGTGAATTCAAAATAGGCTGTGTAGTTTCCATATATGGACTGTATGGTTTAGGGAGTGAATGGTATGCTTTGAAACTTTAACACTGTCTACATACTACATCAAACTCTTTTATTCCAACACAAAGAGAGGAAAATTAGTTTTTCCATGATATGGGCCCTTTAAAGTAGCTGAATCCACTCACTAGCAGGGCCAGCTGCTTTAAGATAACTACACGTTTGAAGGGATTCTTTTACTTACTTAATTTAGCCTTGCTATTTTTATACTGTGTTTTTACTGAGCACAAGTGACCTTTAACATCATACTCCAGATTTATAAATGTTTTATTGAGGATTATATTTACTGAGGGGTGCTTCAAAACACTGCAGACTATATGTTGCATGTACAAATATCTGGTTTGAGGTTTAGTTTTGGAGGAAAGAACAGCCTGAAAAGCCAGTGCAGACGGTTTTATTGAGCTGCTCAGCAGTTGCAGAAGAGGCTGCTTAGTATTATGGATGTGGACGTGGATAAGGCCCCCGCGGCACTGTTTATTCTCTGCAGGAAGCGGCTGAGCGGTGGGAAGAGGAAGGCTGCTGCTTCTGCATGAACTGCAGGGTGTTTCCTATAGCTGAGAGAAACTGAAGAGCAGGTGTGCATAATCATTCTGAAATTATAGCCAGGAGAGACAAAAACAGAAGCTTATTCACCATATATATTAAAATGTATTAGGAATTTATGTCAGTGTTTGGTCTCAACACTTTATATTTAGTGCGATTCACAGCTATATACCCTAGAATGGCCAATTTATTGGAAACAGCCACCTTGTAACTACATTTACTGGCCATTTTACTGAAATATTGGTGCATTTTGTAGGTTTAGAGTTACAGATTGTAGCCCAGCTGTTGCTGCAGCCCTGGTCTACCCAGAACCTCAATGGGACCACCAAAGGACCCTCAATAACCAGGTATTATCATTTTGTTTTTTTCAATAACAATAACAATGCCCACCACTAGAGTAATTTGTGACCACTTATTTTTGGTTGCATTAAAAAACTTTGTAAAACCCTTTGTTAAACTACTTTCAATGTACTTTATACATAACATGTAGCTTAAAGGAGAATTCCACCAATTTTATTATTATACGGTTTATTGCAACTTAGACTCAGGTTTCATTACAGTGGTGGTGATAGGAACCAGGGGTCACACAAATATACAACACAACACAAATATAGCCATTTTATTTACTATCCAAAACCACCAGTGAACCTACATGTGTCTTCTGAGTTTTATATGTAATGCTGATGATCGTAAAATAAAGGTAAACCTCAAAAAAACCTAGGCCTATTTTGCCTCATAACACCCTGCCTGTATCCTTCCACCCTGAATGGATTACAAAAGTATGTTTTAGGCAGTGTTTTCATAACTTTTCTGTGAGGGAGCTTTCAGAGCTCGATATTCTTATTATCTAGTGAAAAAGGCAAAACTAGATAAAACTATTTGAACTATTATATGGAATTATCATCCTAAAAATGAGGTTCAAGAAAGGATTCATTATGACCTCACATGATAAAATGTGACACCATTATATAAAGCTGATGAAAAATGGTCCCTTAAATTAAACTCAGATCTGTAATATTTTGCCCTTTCCTGAGTGATACCACAGTCTGTGTAATATTAGTCATTTTGGGAAATATCAGTGAAGTCAGTCGTGTCTTATTAAAGCACTGCTGTCAATTTAAAACTTAAACATTATCATGCTGGACATTACAGTGCTGTGTCTCATTGTGCTGGATTAAAAATGTTTTCATTAGCCTCCTTCTGCTTGGTTCTGGCCCCAGTAGCTGGCGTTTTGGCCGCTGGCCTGTGTTGTCCTCTCTTCAATCTGGTCCTCTTGTGCTTCGCCCCTCTAGTTTAATTGGCTCTGCGGTTCTTCGTTTGACCTCATTAGCATGGTAGTAGGGGGGCGGGGCTAACTGCTGAGTGTCAAACCCCAGGATACGGCCACTTCCCCCTTCAACCAGAGGGAACTACTGTAAAAAATGTTCAGCACATTCTCCAGCATTTTTCAGCCCAATTTCTGTCTTCTGTATCTGCAGGTTTCCCTGTATATTACTACTGTAATATTTACTCAAAATATACTTTTATTAGCACACAAATTGCCCATTGACTTCTATATTTAAATGAAGCAACTGCCCACTGGGTTCCATTATAAGCGTGTTTCCAGGCAACGTGTTTTATGTTCAGGGAAACAACTGATTGTCAAAATAATTTACCTTGCAGTGTTTTTAAAGTAAAAAGAACTAAGGAGAAGTAAAAATGAGCCACGAGGCAGTACATTAGTTAGTACTCAATTATATATAGTTTAATCTGCTAGTCCACTGTTCTAAATGTCTGTCTAATTCAATAGTTGAGATGAAAATAAAGACATTCAGAATGGTTTGATGTGAAAAAGTTTAAAAGTCATGTTAACACACAGCCTGATAATCCGTTAACAATTCAACTAATAGTTCAATTGAAATAGAGTGCGTCCATGTACACACCTCAGTCGGAATAGGCTAGTCTGATTGAGGCCATTTGGAATGCAATTTCTATCTGATTGAATGAGGTGGGTAATCCTGTGAAAAACCCCTTTAAATAGAAGAATAATAGCCGTGTGAACGCCTGTATCCGATTACATGTCCAATTGGAAAGTGTAAGTTCTGCGCATGTGCGTTTGGGTCATAGTGAAAGTTTATAATGTTCAACATGGCGGGAGCAGAAACTAGTCTGCAGAGGAGACAAAGTTTAGGTTTTGATCTTTGAAAGACGGCGGTGGGACGGCCAACCAGCTTATGTGTCTCAGAACATGACGTCTTGCTCTTGGCCTCCTTTAATAAGTACATGTGAAGTGCGTTTTCCTAAGTCTGACATCATTTTAACGCAATTAAAAACACAAGCACTGCTCATTGCTGCTCGTCTCACTCTGACTGGACTCATGTGATGCCCGCTGTCATAGTAACATCTACACTAAGCGGTACTGTACGTAGAAGTCTAGATAATCTTAAATGTACAGTTTTGCCAATCAGTACACAGCAGTTTGATTATTTGTGACTTTTCAAAAGATTTGTCTTGATGCTTGCGATTAGCATGAAAAAGTGTGCTTTTTAGCTGAGGCACAATTGTTCATTCGTGGATGTTTCAAATGCATACATTATATGAAACAAGTGTGGCTCTGATGCTTTTTTAAAAAATAAATCATACAGCATTTTTTTTATCCTGGCACGATGTAAAGCTTGAGCCACATAGTGTACATTGCATACATTGGTTGGTGATGCTATATAGTGCTAGATACTTAGGAAAAAAATATGCATTTAAATTGATAATTAACTTTGTGTTTTCATTTTTTCTTTGCAAAGGTGGAGATACACAACCAGAAAAAGAGCATGAGACACCTTCAAGTTCAGGAAGAGCTCCAGGTACAGCTTACATTAGGTTTACCTAATAATTAAAAAAAATACAGAGGAGATGTTGGGGATAATGGGGATATTGTTAGAAGTAGTTATTTCAGCACTTAATGCAAAATATATTTTACATGTTCATTTAATTGCGCAGCAAATGCAGAAATAGGGAGATAACATTTCAGAACAGAACACAGATACAGGGGAACAAGACAAGGAAAGAGCAGAAAAAACATTTGATTATTTTGCTTGGACTCAATGATTTCAACTTTTTTTAAGTATCACCCACTATTTGTATTACCTTGAACATACATATAAAAACCCATACTAAACAACTATTTATGCAGATGTAGGAGCTGTTAGTATGTGTGTGGCCTAAGTCCTGCCATGATTCCTGGCCTGCACAACTGTCCCAGTCCAGCCCTGTTTAGAGGCATTAAAATCATCAGACATCTGGTTCCTTTCACCACCTCTGTGAACAATTCTGACTCAGTGTGTTTCTCTAGAGTGGAACATTTAATTATGTAGAAATAAAAAAAAACAGTAAAATGTCCCTTTCAGACTGTGTGTAGCATGATATTGAGGTAGCCTGTGTATGATTTGTTAAAAAACGGGAAAATGCATTTGCTATAAGCAGCCAAATAGTTAATGAGCGTACATAATTACAATGCACCTTATTATTGCTAATGTTAAGACCTGCCATTGTACGTCACTCTGGATAAGACTGCATGTGAACTATGTAAATGTATTATACTTGCTGCAATGAAAGGTGCGATATAAATCAGGTCTGTTGTTAGTAAAAGATGATTAACAATTAAAGCATCTGTAGATAATCTATGGAGAATTATCAGAATAAAGTGTTTCTAATCCATTTATATGCTAAGCATATCTGTCAGTGAAATATAATTACAAAGAAATGCTGCTGCAATAATTAAATAAAAGTTGAAGCTCTAAGCTCTTTGTCTGATTAAATAAAAAATGTAACTCTATTTAGTTCCATTAATAAAACATACAGCAGGACAACATGACATATGGATACATGTATGTGTAATGAGCCGCAATATGTGAGGGCTAAATAATTCAATAAGTCACTCACTCTGATCTCTGATACTTTTCCAATACTCATCACAAGCCTTTTAGAATTAAAGCCTATAGTCAAATTAGACGATGCAATTATTGCCAGTAATAATAAAATGTGCAGTTTTATATGAATGATTTCATAGCTCATTGAATCAAGTCAAGAAATTGCGTGGAAAGTGCAGATTTTAAACTGTTAATCCAGACCATGTTTGTGTTTGTAAGTAGAAGAGGAGATATTTTTGCAATGCAGTGCACATCACTAATGTTATACGAGTTATATTCTTCTTTTTTTTCTTACTTTGCTGTCGGATTTTTGTCTCCTAACTTGTCTTGCAGTTTTCTGAGATATCCACACCTTTCTACTCCAAAATGTTTGTTTTCCTATATACACGTAAGATTTTGTCAACCCCAAGAGTCAGATTCTGCTGGGGAGTCAGAATTCGGCACAACACCACCAAAGACAACATCAGAAGAGAAAGAAACATGTCAACTCACAGAATATCACAGGATTTTATTACAGGACGTTGCAAACTTTGAAGGCTTATTTGACCTGAGATCGACAAAGACTGACCAAACTGAGATGAATTTATTTCTTTGCATGCTGGCTTGAAGCAGGACTGAGGTTAGATGAATTTTGGCATCTGCAAAAACCACAAAACTCTGTGAGACAGGGATGACACAGATAAGGTTGCAGCCTACAACGCAATCTTGTACACTCTGCTTCTGAAGTTTTGTTTGTCCCATTAGTCATGAGACTGTCTTGCATCCTTTCATCTCTTTTAGCTCTCGCCAACAAGTACAAGTCAGTCTAAGATTTATTCTTGTCTGGTCTCCTGCTTGGTCACTCTTGCTTTTTCTCTTCCTTGCTTTCTCTGACAATGTCTTCTTTGGTCTCTTTGAGCCTCTGCCATGATGTCCATGCTGGGAATACCAAGCTTTTTCTTATAGCTAGTTGAGTTGCTGGTGTGTGATGTGGTACCGTAAAGTGTTAGGCAGTTCTCTGAGAGATCTTGTGCCTGCTCCTCCAAAGTTACATAGCGCTATAGCAAGCATTCTGGGCCTGGAATGGCAATGACAGAGATGCCATTCTTCCTACTATAACTGACTTATTTTCTATATAAACTAACTTTTACCATCAAAATGGTTTTGAAGCTGTTACATAATGCTGTTTTAAATAACGATTTAATGAGGTGGAAAGTAATGAATTACAGTTACTCTTGTTACTCTATAACGAAATCATGGTATTTAAATTTTTTTTGAAAAAATGTCATTTTTAATAACGTTACAGAAGAAAAAAAAATATATTTTTTTAAATTTATGAGCGCATCAGCTCATAAACCAATTAGAACAAAGTGTGGTTCAATTTAAAAGATTCAGTTCTGAAAGTCCATCAAAAAAGCAGAGCAAAACACAACAAAACAGAGCAGTTTCAAGCCGCAAAAATGCTGCAGATGAGTTCAGAGACATTCAGTTTAGAGGAAGAAGAAGGAGGGGAATGTTAGCACACACAATGAACATACTTTTCCAAATGGTCATCTTTCTTTATTTTCAAATGAACTAAAGAAATAAACGTATGCAAAGATTTTGGCCTAAAATCCATGTATATGCAGGGTGTTGTGAGGCAAAATAGTCCCCAAAGAAAACTTATTTTTTCAGGTTTACAACTATTTTACCATCATTAACATTACATATAAAAACTCAGAAGACGTGTAGGTTCACATTAGTATATAAAATGGCTATAGTTGTGTTGCAACATAACGACCCCTGGTTCTTATCACCACCATTTAGGCAGAAATTTAGAAAAATCAGGGAACTCAGCACGTTTAAATTCTGAACTGTTCAAACACATGGCCTAAGATGAGACAGATTGGTGTAGTAGGGAACAGAAATACTAAATGCAGCAGCTCACTGAATCTAGCAGTTGAATCTGAGGGTGAGGAATGATTAATGGTGTCACTGGAGGAACCCCTGTTAGAAAAAAGCTACTAGAAAACTTGCGCTGGCAGAAAACCTGAGGGAACAGATGGAGGGGGCTACGCTCACTGCTTCTTCCACATGATCTATACAAAGAGCCACATAAAAGAACGTCCTAGCACATGCCCAAGCGTGTACGGTGCTCATGCTGCGTATCAGAAGCACAGAGCCATTAGCGCCCATGACTTAATTCCACTAAACGTCACGCGCCACACTGCCTGAGCCGCTTAGTCCTTATCAGCTTCCCAGTAATGATCACAGGACATTGATAAACTGCTTTAGCCAGGCAGTAATATATCAAAGTAGAATGCTTAATACAAAACACTGTAATCCAAGCAAAAGGACAGATAACGGAAAAAAGAAGCGCATAGTTTTCATCAACTTCGCTGTCCATCAGATAAAGGGAGTGGACAGGCACATTTTTAAAGCTGTGATAAACCAGATACCACTTCTAAAATCTTAGCTGAGCTGTGTTCTAAAATTCTTGGTATATAAATGTATGACCGCACACATCAACTCAATCCTGTATTATTTTTGAATATTTTCAGTATAATTCAGTGGTTAAGATGTAAACAAAGTCGTTCAGAGTGGTTTGATGTGAAGTGGTTCATGTAGAGACTCAGGTATCTTTACAATGGTGGTGGTAGGGGGTCATGATGTCAACAACACAAATATAGCCATTTTATTTACTATCCAAAACCAGCAGTGAACCTATATGTGTCCTCTGAGCTTTTATATATATTGTTGATGATGGTAAAATAGTAATAAACCTGAAAAAATAAGTTACTTTGGGAACTATTCAGCAGCACCAAACAAACCAAATGTTGCTGTTATATTAAAACTTTTTTGATGTGAAAGTCCTCATTTCTGTCACTTTACTCCTTTATTCAGTCAGTTAATTTCATCACAGAATGTAGCCTCTGTCCTTTTCTCTCTCTCTCTCTGTCTATCTGTGTTTCTCTCTCTGTCTTTCTCTTTCTCTTTAACTGTGTGAGAGGCCTTTTAGCTGCTTAACTTTAACTGTCAAATGAGGTAAAAATACATTTCTAATTCTGTGTGAAGTAATTAGCATGATTACCAGAGGAATATATCACAGCATAGAAAACAATACTGGACAAATTGCTGTTGCTGTTAATGATTTGATTGGTAGAAATGTTCTACACAGGTATCAGTGAATTTATACAGTTTAAAGGCTGTGAATATAATGTTTACTGTCTATAGAGGTTGACATCATTAATGTATTATTATTAAAGCTATACAGGTTTACATGGGTCAGGTTCATAACTCACTTACTCACATTAAGCATGTTGGAGATAATCCACAAGGGGGCGCTCAGTTAGCACTCAAATAGCTTGAGGGGCTTCAAAAGAGCAATGCTTTGCATCAGAGACACTGTGTTTATTTTATTATTTTTAATGACACTCAAAAATTTATGGAAGCCCTGAAGGGTAAGATAAAAAATATATATATTTCTAGCATCACGAAGTCAACCATCAAAACCTCAAAAAAATATTTTTTTCACTATTTTATGGAGAAAGAAATTAGCTAAAATTTAGCATGTTAGCACATTACACCAGTTTAGACATTTGTTTTTTTTCCCTTGCCTTTTGGGGACCAGGTGAAAAAAATAAATCACTGGGGAGGTAAGTGGCTAACAACTAGCATGGGGCCAGCAGGGGGCAGCTGTGCTGCCTGGTGAATGGATGTGGAAACTTTCCATTAGAAGTTAATTTTGCTTTGTGACTTCATTTAGTGAACTTTAACCCCTCAAATTTGCAGACCTTGGAAGTGTGAGCCAATAGAAAACAAGACAGCATGGCAGAAAGACATACGTTATGAAAGACATGTAGGCTCAGGATGGAGCAACACTTACTGAACAACCTATAGTTTTTAGTTAAACTGTGATTTTGATTGGTCAATGTCAAAAATGAAATTTCGAATGTCACATATATTCAATATTTTCCCATTTTTTGGCTATGATCAGATTCTAATATTGAAAACAAATCTGAGCAGTCATTTTAGGTGGGCCAATGATAACAGTGGGTGGGCCACCACTGACGAGGCATCAATCTGGTGTGAAAGCAGCCTTTGAATGTTTTTTGTCTTCTCTTTTAAAGTTACTGTTTCTGAGCTACAAGCTTTTCTAACAACAGTGAGACGGCAGTAGCATAGAGAGTCGTTTGTGTTGGTTATTCTCTATTAGAGATGTGTGATGGCCGACAGCAGGTGGTTGGACTGATGACTGAATAATGGATTTCAGCCAGAAAACAACCGTGGACACCACAAACATCGCATATACCATCAGGCTCAACTCACACAGGAATAGACAGGCCTGATTATCATGCTGTTGGAGCGCTTTGTCTGTAATTAAAACATTTTCCCCCCTAAAACAACCTGTTATCTCGTCCCCTCAATAGACTTCAACAGTTTACGACTTAAAGGAACAAGAAAATGGCATGAGTTTGTCTAATGTTGGGAGGTTTTTATGAAATGTGCCTTACTGAACATCTTCAATCATTCTAGCACAAACAAACAGTCAAAATGAAGTTATGAAATGAAGTCTGTAGAGAAAGACCAGAGGCAGGATTCACAAAAGCTTTTTCTAAGAAAAGACTTATGGAAGATCTTTTGACAAACACTACGAAATTCATAAGAATGGGCCTCATTTCCTCTTAAAACCCACTTAAAACCCAATTATTCACAAAGATTCTGACATTCGCCAGTTTCTTTTTTTATTTGGGATTTGTTCTTAGGTAAAATCACAATCTACACACTCAAGAGCACAAAGGTGTGAACAGTTCTGCAGTTTAAGAACACGTCATGAATCTGGACGTAGACTTTTTCTTAGGATCTTTCTCAAGAACAACTTTTAGAAAAAAACTATATGATGAATGAAGCCCAATGTTCTTAGATATTCTCTTAAGAAAGTCTTAATTGTTTTCATATGTAGGTTATTTGTCATGTAGACTGTCAGTATCACGTTTCATTTTACAGATTGACAGAAATTATATCATATTTCTATTAATTGGTTATTCAGTTTAACCTGCTTAGTGCCTGAGGACAGCAAAACGGAATTAAATCAAATCAAATGGTCAAACAAATATGAGCTACACACTTTAAAAAGATGGTTCTTCAAAGGTTCTTTAGTAAAGGCAATGGTTCTATTAAGGACCATGAGCTACATATAACCATTTGCATGCTTAAATGGTTCTTTGCATGGTGAAATCGTCCTTCAGATTGACAGAGAATGTGTTGCATATGGTTCTGCATAGAACCTTTTTGAAAAAGGTTCTATATAGCACCAAAAAGGGTTCTGCTATCATTACAAAGTCAAGCTTGTAACAACAGAAGAACGCTATATGTAAAAGTGTTCATTTTCATGACATGACAAAATCAATGAATTCAAAATGGGCCATTTTTGTGCTTTAGTTTCCATGTATGGACTGGACTGCAGAGTGAACAGTAAACTTTAACAGTGTTTACACGCTACATTCAAATTTTTTTATGTAAATAATGCCTGCTCTGTGAGGGTCCTGACCATTAAAGAACGGGGTAAAAGGGGGCTAACAAAGTATGCAGAGAAACAGATGGACTACAGTCTGTAACTGTAGAACTACAGAGTGCACCTATATAGTAAGTGGAGCTGATAAAATGGACAATGAGTGTAGAAACAAGGATGTGCACTTAATGAAGTGGCCAGTCGAAGTATATGTTACATTGTATGATTATGTATATTGTGTGTCTTCAGAGTTGAATTATATTTTAATGCACTGAAAACAATTACCACTGACACGTCATGTGTCAAGGAAGAAATCAATCAATCAAATCTATGCAGGGCGTTCTAAAGCAAAACAGTGCCTAACAAGAACTTTTTTTCTTTTTTTTTCAGATGCACCACTATTTCATCATTATCAACATTACATAGAAAAAAACTCAAAAGACATGCGTAGGTTCACTGGTGGTTTTGGATAGTAAATAAAATGGCTATATTTGTGTTGTAGACATCACGACCCCTGGTTCAGCACCACTGTAAAGAATCTGAGTCGGTAAGTTTTTCTACAATGAACCATTTCACATCAAACCACTCTGAATGTCTTTGTTTGCCACACAATGATTTATTATGCAGAAATTTTGAAAATCAGTGGAATTCCCCTTTAATTATATGTAACTCAGTAAATGCCACTAGTTAATGCCCACCTCTACATATAATCTGTTAACTGGCTAAGGTTATGAACAATGTTTCATAGATACTGAAGTCATTCTTTCTGATGAAACAACTGTAGATTTTTTCAGGTCCTTGAATAAGATGAAAAAGTCTTTCTGCTGAGATATGTGCCTGTAGGCCTGCAGTCCAATCCCAGCCTCGCTCCCACAGCTTCCCACCAGCGTCTTCTCCTTATCACCCGGCGTCAGAGGCTTTGTCTCTAGCTGCACTAATGTGCATTAACCATGCTGACAGTGCTTCCAACACGGCTGCTGCTGCGTCCCTGTCTCTGCCTCCGAAAGCTCCAATATATCTCTGCGCTATCGGAACAGAGGGGACCGTTTCATTTATTTCCTAACCTATAGTCATCCATCAGCATTAACATGGAAACTGCCTTTGTGTCATGCTAAACTCCAACAGAATTAGTCTTTTAGAATGCCTCAGTATGACAGTGCTTATCAAAGGGGTGCCAGAAAATGATTAAAACATAACTGGAGACTATTACAGATTAGCCTGCTATTCCTTTTTAGTGGATATTGGCTCATAGTGATTGAAGCTAAATGCTATAGGCTGTATGAGTATAAGTATGTCATTCATTTGGAACCAACTAATGATCTGAAAAGTGGCATAGATTTCAGTGTGACAGAGGTTTGAAGTCATTTTTACACTATTTTACAGTTCTACCTTAGGAAACCTAACAGGTTTCACTCCCTACCATCAAGTACTATTGCTTTAACGGGCCAATATGATGCAAATCCAACAATTCTTTGCTTTCCTGTGCCATGCACTACCCAGTCCATACAGCCCATATATGGAAACTGTACTGTGAGAGCCTGTCATATACATGTCATATATGCATTTACATACATTCCCCTATTCACCTTGCAGCAGTTGAACCCCACTTCATGCAGAAATTATACTGTGTGTTTCAGTCACACTGCTTTGTAAATGAGGCACCATTCCAAACAGAGCTCATTTACATACTCCGATCAGACATAACATTATGACCACCTCCTTTTTCTACGCTCATTGTCCATTTTATCAGCTCCACTTACTATATAGGTGCACTTGGTAGTTCTACAATTACAGACTGTAGTCCATCTGTTTCTCTGTATACTTTGTTAGCCCCCTTTTACCCTGTTCTTCAGTGGTCAGGACCCCCATGGACCCTCACAGAGCAAGTACTATTTGGGTGGTGGATCATTCTCAGCACTGCAGTAACACTGATGTGGTGGTGGTGTGTTAGTGTGTGTTGTGCTGGTCTGAGTGGATCAGACACAGCAGTGCTGCTGGAGTTTTTAAGCACCTCAGTGTCACTGCTGGACTGAGAATAGTCCACTAACCAAAAATATCCAGCCAACAGCGTCCTGTGACCACTGATGAGGGACTAGAGGATGACCAACACAAACTGTGCAGCAGCAGATGAGCTATCGTCTCTGACTTTATATCTACAAGGCGGACTGACAAGGTAGGAGGGTCTAATAGAGTGGACAGTGAGTGGACACAGTGTTTAAAAACTCCAACAGCACTGCTGTGTCTGATCCACTCGTACCAGCACAACACACACTAACACACCACTACCACGTCAGTGTTACTGCAGTGCTGAGAATGATCCACCATCCAAATAGTACCTGCTCTGTGAGGGTCCATGGGGGTCTTGACCACTGAAGAACAGGGCAAAAGGGGGCTAAAAAAGTATGCAGAGAAACAGATGGACTACAGTCTGTAATTGTAGAACAAAATGCACCAATATAGTAAGTGGAGCTGATAAAATGGACAAAGAGTATAGAAACAAGGAGGTCATAATGTTATGCCTGATCGGTGTGTATCAGCCACAGTAACATTGTCATACTGTCCATATATGGAAACTAAACTTCAAGATTAATTAGGCTGTTTAGAATTAATTGTTTCTGCGATGTCAACTCATTTACATATTTCTACCTATTCAGCCTACTGCAGTTTAGCTCCACCCATTCACACTGAAGTTATAAGCAGTGTTTCAGCCCAGATTGCTTTCTGAATGAGGCGCAAACAATCAGAACAGAGTTTATTTTCACAAATCAATGAAAATAATTATCATTATGTAAAAATGAATTATGAGCAATTTATGGTACATAAAATCACACAATAAAACACAAGAAAACTGAAGGATATGAGCCCTTTAACACTGTTTAATGTTATCTAGTATACAAATCATTCTACCAAATTGTTTTAAAGTCATAGTTAAAAACCCATTTCAAACTTTTAAGTGTCTTGGACTTTAGACTAAAATCCTTATGCTTTGAGTGACTCTGTAACTTATGTTTATGATATTAAAGTGAATGACTGAAATTTTTATTTTGTTGCTACCAAAGCAATCACAACAGAACCAAAACTTTACCAAACATAACTTTGAACAGGTGTACACACATGAAATCAGAATATTTTTATTAAAACACAAAAAGTTTACTTAATTGCAGAAAATCTATGTTTTTGTGGTGACAGATCCTAATGTTACACCCTGACTTTGGAACACATTTACTTCAAAACTATGGGATCTTACTGCTCATCATGTGGTCATGAGGAACAGGGCTGCAGTCTCACTTCCTGCTCTAAAATGCAGGGGTGTGGCTAAAATAAAGCTCTGCCTAAAACTCTGTGTTTCGGTAGTGACATAAAAACTTAAGATAGCATTTATTTTTAAATAATTTTTTTCTTCAAAACTGAAACTCATAATACATCTAAATTCATTTTACATCATAAATCATGATTTTGAAAAAAGTAAGTATTATTTTCTAAAGTTGACATTTAGGGGCTAAGGTTTGTGACAGACACCTCTCAATAGTAAGTACCAATTAAATAATGATCCTGTGTATATTTAGCTCATTACATTACTCAATTAATGTCTACTTTTTAAATAGATCATAACATAATTCTTGTAAGTTGTTTTTGGAACAAAATCTTCTTTTTAATTAGTTCAAACTGTGGTCCCGTGGTAAATATGGTGGTAACAAGTAAATTAACAAATTTTCTTCACGATTCTTTCAATCAAAGTAATTGTTTGAGTTGAATAAAACTAGTTTAATTGCTTGTTATTACATGAAGTAATTTTTCAGGTTGATTTGGTGAGCCATTTTTTACAGTGTATGTTATGTTGATATGTCATCCAACTGGGGCTTCCACAAATATGCAGCTTGAATCAGCTTCTTTCATGACCTGGTTAAACAGGTGTTCATGCCCACTGCACCAAATGTAATGTTTTAGAAGCAGAGCTGTCACCTTTGGCTTAAATGAAGGAACAAACTGATGAAATGTAATGGCTCCTTTAGGTGTGAAACAAAAAATATGCTAAAATACAGTGTGCATGCACTGCTGTGAGCGCTACATCATAAGTCTTTACTTATTAATGATCAACATCACACCAATTTAGCTCCTTGATGTTTAGGTCTCAAATGCAAAATCAACATAACATCAATGAAGATATGATGACAATGGTAGATAATTCTCTCACGTTCTCAGAAGACACGCCCTTCACCAAGTTTTCACTTGGTGGTTGGAATTCTTTGAGTACTCTTTCAATGTGCTTCCAATCATTAGATTCATTCGCTTGGGGAAGGAGTCCAAAGTAGAGGTCACATCGCAAGATTTTCTCCAGCTCCCGCTCACTCCTGCAGAAAATTGGAACCTGCCCGCATCCAAAACTGTGGGCCCTCTCCCACCTATGCAGTTCTGTTTGGTATTTTGCTGGACTTGCCAACTGTGGCCATTGGACTGAAGGCTCCACCATCTCTGTAAGCTTTTAAGAATTTACGTGTTCATGTGAATGGTTGTTTTGCAACTGTTTAGAAATACTTTGTTCATGTTAATTGTTTTATTGTTATCATGTTATATTATTTATACTTATGATTTATTGATTGCTCCACCTTATTTAAGCTATTCATTAATTTGCAGGATTTCTCTTCATGCGTGCTTTATCCCGCTCCTGCCTGCAGTGTGCTGGTTACCTGCCCGCTCCCATGCACAGCACTGAGAATTAGTCCCATGCCGGATCGATCGATCGATCGATCGATCTATCTATCTATCTATCTATCTATCTATCTATCTATCTATCTATCTATCTATCTATCTATCAGTACTTTTCTAACAAGGCCTCCAGCATGTTTGCAAACTCTTTCCTCTTCTTCTGCTTGCATTTTTGTCTATTATGTTCCAGTCTTGGCTGTTCCTGTTGCCACAGGTTGCCTTAGTTCTTATAGGACATCCATCCGTTCCGGCTGAGTTCAACAGAAGGGCGGAGAGGAAACCCTGCTATCCATCCTGACTCCATCCTCATGGACTGCTGGCCACAGATGATAAATGGCACCTTTTGGACTCGAGTAAGAGTCCCAGCAATAGAGCTCAACTGTGCACTATAAAAGCAATGGGTCAGCTAGGGCTACACGAAATACTGTTTTTCAATCGGCATCGCGATATTGACTTCTGTATTAGTGATGTGAGATATTAATATAAATAAGTCTATAACTGTAACATCAGTGAATGGTTAATTGTGCATCAGCAGGCACCAATCTCATGAACAAACATATATAGGGCTTTAGTTGGCTAGATGTTGGTGTGACTGTGTCTTTTGCTTTCTTTGTCTTTTTCACAGAATATTAAGGGGCAGGACAAACAGGACAGCAAAAACAGACCTGCACATTGTAATATTTAGTATATAGTATTGTATATATATATAGTAACATGGTACTCCTACAGTGCTCTTGAATTTGACTCTGATCTGCCTTTGCTAACACTCCTGCCTCACTAGGCAAGTTGGGATAAGTGCAAGGCTAGCAGAGTCCTTGGCTGGAGCTGAAGCTGGATCTCTGTCAGCTCTCTGGTTTTGCAGGTTTCTCCTGAAGAGGAAATGTTCTCAATGGGAGGTCAGTGGAGGATGAATGACCGGCCTGCTATACATCTGTTTGGCCCACAGTCGAGAGGTGGAGTTGTTCTTGGGGGAAGACAAACGGGGTGGATAGACCAGGGCAATGTCAAAGAGAGGCAAATCACACCTACTGCTGGGCCAGAATGAGTTTTTTATTTATATAAGCTACCATATGGCAGGAGAATGTGAGGAAACCAGCGTGATTCATTGGAGGTTTTGTGCTAAGCTTGCTGTTTTGTAGTTACTATTTTACAAATATGTAACAACAGAAATAAAACTCTCTGTATGGTTGCATGGCCAGTCAGGACAACCTTTCTTACATAGGAAACAAAAGATAGATGAAAAGCTCCCCCTAAAACAGACATTACAATAATATACTCAGAATGTGTGACAGAATTGGAACACAGGGCTCTATCAATATTATTTATAGAAATTACATGTTGACCAGATATTAGGCCATGCTGTTGTCCAGTGACCTACTTTCCTGATTTTGAATGCTGTGAAGGTTCAATGTGCCTTCTCCACAGAGGTCATTTATCTTTACTAAATAGACCTCTGTAGGCAGTGTCATGCACATATTAGGAACTCTGGGCTAAGCTGTTTCTCTTTAGGAGGAAAGATATACGACATTCTTGATCACTGTTATCGTTTACCCTGTGACAAACAATATTCCAAAGCTGATATGTTTTGCTGTACGCATGTTTTTCCCCCAAATATTACTGGATGCTCTGAATCACAGGGTCAATTATAAGTAGTCAAAATACAAATATTGCAACATGCAACCTTACACTGCGGCACACTAAATTGACATCATAAGATTGACACCCTCACCAAAATATCCCACAGAAACCAGCAAACTTTGCCCAATTTTGGTGGTTAAGTTGCTTTTGAGCAGCTCATATTGTTATATATAGAGAATAGATAAGGTACAGCATTAAACGTACTCCCATGTGATACCATTTCAATTCATGTTAGCTTTGTAGCGTGTATGTAGCATGATTAGTATTTTAAATACCTAACAATTACATAATTCCAGTAGGAAACCCTCATCATTTGCTGAACGACTTCTGTGACATTAAAGAAATATGTGTTTTATACATTTTTATTTAATAGAATCATGATGTTTTTTTACTTTAACTTTGTGAGTATCATAGTAATATTCCTATTAAGCTTTGAATAGAAATAAAAGGGCTGAAATCTTCACAGTATGGTTGGAAAATTGTTAGGATTTTTATAATGGGTGGAAGAAATTTACTGAGAAAATACTCCAGGCCCTCTGGAGGTTCTAGATATGTCACTGACTGTAAATACGAGCCATATTCTACACTCTGAGAAAAAAGATACGAAACTGTCACTGGGGCGGTACCCCTCTTGTCACTGGGGTTGTATCCCCAAGGGTACATCTCAGTACCTTTAGTCAGGGAACATCATTGTACCATAGTTCATTTAAACTGTATTTTCTAAGTTGTATTGCCTCCACACCCGTCTCATCTCATTAGGTTATGACATGGTACAAATATGTACTTTTTACCTGGGAAAACCTTATTTAAGGTACACAATTGGACGTTAAACCACTCTTGTACCTTTGAGAGTACATTTACACTGTTTGTACCTTGATGAACGAAAATGTACCTGCACAGAACCTTTATTTCTAACAATGTAAGCAGGTTTCAGTTATTTGTTAGGAATGTAACAGCAGCAGTTCTATGCCAGAACTGAAAGAGTCACTGCAAAACATACAAGTTAAAAATATGTTAATGTCTGTTACTAGCTTCAAACAAAACATATGGAATGTTTTTTACTACTTTCATATGTTTGTGTTTAATCCTCAGCAAAAAATGTTCAGGTGCACCAGTGTTAGCACTAATGTACTACTAGAATCCCATAGGGGGGCTAGCAGAAATGATTGTAGAGGTGTTTTTTTTCTTTGTTTTTGACAGTTTATGTCCAAACTTAGGCCTAGCTCTAATAGTTATGGTTGTAATAGTCCATAGACATTCAGGGTAAAAAATGTACACAGGGCAAAACATATAGACTATGCAACATTGTTGTTTGCAACAGGACGCAATCGAGGCCATTTTAGACAACTCCATTCACTTTTCTCACTGAGAACAACTACTTAAATGCATCATTCCTATTATAGGTGTAACCAGTCAGGTGCCTGAGCAATGGAACAAATGGAGCATGTGCACACCTACTTTCATTAGAAGGGGTGCAAAAATGGCATGCTCCCCCACTTTTTATTTTAAAAAAAAAGCCTTCTTGTGGAAACAACTGCATGAACACAGTTAAATGTTTCATATAATTTAATTATGCTCCTATAAAAAAAACATTTCAAACGTGATTTTTGCCAGCTAAAGAAGAAAAATATCCTAATAATATATAAAAAACTGCGCCCGCAAGGTGGACGAGTACAGCAAGCACTTTTGCTTTATTTTCTAAACAAAAACAAAAACCTGCCATTTTTAGGGGTCTTTTTACTCTCAGACCTTTCAATCCTTCTTTTATAACATGCTTTCCAGCAGTCTCTTCACTCTGCAGCTGCCCTGCTGACCGTCTTTCTCTCTCCTCTCTCTCTTTAAAGGTACCTGCACTACCGAAGCCAAACTCTGGCTCTCGTTAAGCACAGCGTGAGCACCTGATCTGAGAGGGAAAGAGAGGGCTTGTTGGTCTGCCTCCACATCACCTCCCTCGCCCCGCAGCATGGGTGCAAACATCGCACCGCCTCTCGTGGCTCTCGGCGGTGCTGAGGGCTCATAGTCTTGCCACCTCTCACACCTCTTGTCAGTGCTGGGTCTTGGGTGCCTGGCACACAATTGATGGTATAAACATTTTAGCATCATCCAAAAAAAAGATGCTCCCCCACTCAAGGTCAGGCGCCCATGGACGTGTCACCAGTTGTAAAATGACGACACGACCAGGCCCAGATCATCAACTTTTCAGTGTGCACTAATGTTTGGTTGAGACAATTGAGACAAAACAATGGCAAGATTATGCACGTTAACATGAACACTGTTTAACATGAAGCCAACAATTAGTTCAATGCAACATTTTCCTACACTGTCAGAAAAATGGTACTGTGAGGGTACAAACAATGTAAATGTACTTCCAAATGTAGTAAGATCCAAATTTGTACCTTAAAGTGGAACTCCACCAATTTTTCAAAGTTCTGCATAATTAAATGGTTGAGAGGTAAACAAAGTCATTCAGAGTGGTTTGGTGTGAAATGCTTCATTTTAGAGAAACTTGCAGAGTTCTTCACAGTTCTTCACAGTGGTGGTGATAGGAGCCAAACATCTGAGGAGTTTGAAGCCTCTAAAATCTCCCTCACAGAAAGTTACTACACAAAATGTCTGATAGGTTTGTGATAATATTTTGGCCTAAAATGTCTCGTTATTCAATTTATTTCAATCCATTCATGGTGGAGGGGTACATGCAGACTGTAGTAAGGCAAAGTAGTCCCCCCAAAACACAAATTCTTTCAGATTTTCCACTATTTTACCATCATCAACGTTGCATATAAAAACTCAGAAGACATGTTTAGGTTCACTGCTGGTTTTGGATAGTAAATAAAATGGCTATATTTGTGTTGTTGACATGGTGACCCGCTGGTTCCCATCACCACCACTATAAAGAAATTTGCAACTAAAGAAGTCTGTAACTTTCTTTACAACTAACCATTTTACATCAAACCACTCCGAGTCACTTTGTTTACATCGCCACAACAGAATTTTTGCAAAAATTTTGAAAAATTGTTGGAAAAATAGGTTAGGTTTAAATAGGGATAGGTATATATTTGTACTATTTTATGACCTAGTTAATTTAATTTTAAAACGAAACAAGACATTGAAAAGATTTGACACGAGACAGGATGTATACTGTATATATGGTACAATTAAGTTCACTACCTAAGAGTAGTGAAGACATACCCTTGAGGGTACCACCCCAGTGACAATTTAGTACCTTTTGTTCTGAGAGTGTACAAAACATGCATCTGCTCTTCTCTTCACAAGCTCAACATTTACCCCAATAAAGACTAAATTTATTAAAACCAGACAGCTGAAATGTACAGGGTAAAGATGCAAACCATCAAAAGGTCAAGTCAAGTCAAATTTATTTGTATAGCACTTTTTACAACTGATGTTGTCACAAAGCAGCTTCACAGAAATCCATTAAGGACAAAGTTTTAACATGAAATGTAAGTCCTCCAGGTGAGCAAGCCAGTGGCAACAGTGGCAAGGAAAAACTCCCTCAGAGCTGGGGAAGAAACCTTGGGAGGAACCAAGGCTCACAAGGGGGGACCCATCCTCCTCTGGTCAAACTACCTACAAAATTATTATCCTACTAATATTAATAGTAGTAGTAGTAATAATAGTTAGGAGTCCACTTCAGTGTCGGGTGGGCAGCTAGTCCAAGGCAGGTGGTGGTGACTGGGGCGTGGGCAACTGGTCTGAAGCGGGTAGCAGGAGAGCTTGACAGACAATCGTCCATCAGTGTCCGGCCGGACAGGTGGGCAGTCGTTTACTCAGAAAAAAGGTAAGGAGATGGAGTTAGTTTAGTTCTGTATGGGTGTATGTATAATAATAAGTAAATCATTTCCAGAGTGTGGCTAATGACTCCGGCAGATCTGACTATAACAGCTTAACTAAAAGGAGAGAACCAAAAGGACACACAGACACGGGAGCACCCTGAAACATTTTGGCATCCCTCCGCTCCACCGTCCACAAACCTGAGTGATCGTGTGCGAGCGGTGGGACGACAGCACCAGCGTCTCAGTTTACTATAATTCCCTGTGTCCATGGACCCCTGGATCTGCTGCCTTTATCTAAGGGGAAACATTAACTACCAAAAGCTAAACTAAACAAGTGAGTTTTCAGCCTAGATTTGAAGATTGCGACTGAGTCTGAGTCCCGAACATTTTCTGGAAGATCATTCCAGAGTTTGGGGGCTTTATAAGAAAAGGCACTTCCCCCAGATGAAACCTTCTGAATTCTGGCAACTATTAAAAAGCCAGCACTCTGTGATCTGAGTAATCGTGGTGGCTCGTAATGGGAAATAAGGTCTTGCAGTTACTCAGGAGCGAGCCCATGTAGGGCTTTATACGTCAATAAAAGAATTTTGTAATCGATACGGAATTTAACAGGCAGCCAATGAAGTGATGATAGAACTGGACTGATAGGATCAAATTTTCTAGTTTTAGTGAGGACCCTGGCTGCAGCATTTTGAACTAGTTGAAGTTTACTTAACTTCCTGCTGGTGCATCCTGATAGTAGTGCGTTACAATAGTCTAGCCTTGAGGTAATAAAGGCATGTACTAATGTTTCTTCATCATGCAGTGATAAGGCATTTCTTATTCTGGCGATGTTACGAAGATTTAAAAAAGCTGTCCTAGTGATGCTGCCTATGTGTTGATCAAGCATTCTATCCTAAAGTATACAGCCATGCTGTGCATTCAAAGGAGCCATAGCTCACTGTTAAAAACCTGAAAGCATGACCAAGGAAATGGTGGATGGATAACAATTGCTAAGCAGTGATTGGAGGAGAAAATGAAGCAGAGGTTTAGGAAAGACATGGAAAGCATCCAGATCATGACCAGCTTTAACACAATGACAAGTCGAAATTAGTTCATTTATTTCACTGTGCTGCTAGAAAAGTTCCCACTGTGAGTAAAAACAGCTGTTTAAATTTCCTCATAATTGCCCACAGGGGCCCCTACAGGCTCAGACTCCTGGGCACATGACCATAAAACACATGGGACGATCTGGGCCTGGACACGACTTCAGAGGTCTACGAAAGACTATTGAAGGACTTTGTGTTTTACATAGGTGTAGTTTGTCTATTGTGTTTACGTTTTATGGCAGCCATTAAGTTACCCTTTAAGATAAGGAAGAGAGTAATTATTCATATGTCAAATTCATGTGTTTTTTTAAGGGCTGAAGGTCTGGATCGCCATGGATTACCAGCAGAGAGAGAAGCGATTAAAATAAAATGGTAACACCACTTATTTAGCACATTTATTACAAGACCTCTACATAAATCCCTCTTTGTGTTGTAGATCTTCAGTGATTTTCACCTAAACACAATGTAATGTATGTACTCATAAAGGCTTAAAGTGTTCCTGTAGCTGAGTGATTTGTATGCATTCTGCTGAGAAGCCCCTTTATAATTGGATTAAAAATGCTTTTAAAGCAGAGGGCTTGTAATTTTCCCTCTATGCAAAGCACCCACATTAAATTTAAAAGCAGTGCGATCGTAATGGTGTTGTGAGTGCAACTCCTTGAAGGTTTGAGGTTCAATTGGAATGAGTCTCTTTGAATTAGTCTAATCTTTCTTAAGGGTATACCCTGGCTATGTAGCAAGTGTTTACTGTCTAAAATCCACGTGTGAGAATGCTGCTCAATACATTTTAAGGCATTTAAATGTGTTTACACTTCTGTGTGGAGGTAAACTTTCAGAAATCAACAGTTATTGTTATTGTTTTAGTGCTCTATTAAATGTAATCCTTTAATTACATATCATCACTGTCGGAACAAAACCTTTGGTTTATTGGCTATATGAGGTTTTGTTGTGACTACAACAATATGTTATTATATAGATGGATGTTTCTGCAACTATGGGTGCTTTTAGGGCCCTGCAGTGGATTTTTGGTTCACATTTTTATCATAAAACATAGAAAATATTTTATTTGAGTCATAACACATTTTCACATACAGAATTTTTGCTAAATGTTTTGAGTTAATTTAATTTATGAGGCAAAGTTCAGGTCGAAATACCAGTGTTATTCATGCCTCATGTCTATGACTTCTGTTTTCACATGCAGAAACATAAGTTGCTGAATTATGAAAGTAGATCTCCTCATTTGAAACTGCACTCTATCACTTTTAAATCAAAACATAATTAAATAAATACTGGTATTGATCAGTAATTAGTATAATTTTTCCATAAATATGTCTGTCCGATATGTTTCCTTATCATAACACTGACCAAATAACCTAAAATAAAGTTGTTGTTTTTTTTTTATCAAAACCAGACAAATCTATGTTCCATGGAAACATAGGTTAGCTATGAAGTACATAGACACAAATGTTGGAATTCTAGTAAACATAATCTTTTTTATTCAGTATATTCTGCTATGTTTTTACTATACTGCTTATAACAAATGTATTTTGTATTTTTAATGTACCCCAAACTATGATAAACCTCATGCTTAACAGTTGGCAAGGTGTTCATTTCATCAAATGCTGCTCCTTTTTTCTCTAAACATACCTTTAGTGATTTTGGCCAAAGAGTTCCATTTTTACTCATCAGTCCTCAGCATTTGTTTCCATAAATGCCTCTGGCTTATATAGATGTTGTTTTGCATACTTCAGATGTTGATTTTTTTCTGATGAGGTTGCAAGTAAGGATCTCAGTAAAATGGTACAACACCACTCCTGTGTCAATTTTACACTTCCTGCAGTTCCTTTACTGTCACAACGGACCAATTAAGACTGACAAGTTAATCAAGTTATGACACTTTACAACTGGAAATGTGTCCAAACTTTTTAAGTTCATTAAATATAACTGTAGTTAACTGTAACTGTGCATTAACATTTGCCTTAACATTTTTTTTTAATATAGTTAGCTGCAGAGCTTGTGTTTACTTCTTTTCACTTCAAAAAACAAAATATGTCATTTGGCCAGGGGTGCTCAAACTTGTGTTCACTAATATGAACAATATAAAGAAGTTTTACATTTGGACGTTATGTAATTAGTCATCAGCAGACTTTGTAGTGCTTCCTGATGCAGCCACGGAATGAAGAGTGTGTATGTATCTGCCAGAGGAGTCTCAAGGCACTGAGACCACGTTATTAGAATTAGATGAGCTTAATTAGTGAGCCTATGCATATTAAACGGGCCCGACGCACCAGACCAACCGCCTTAAAGCACAGCATGCTCCTGATTTTCCTGATTCAGTCAGCAGGAGTTTATGTTAGATTACACCCTTTATTGACAGTGCGTTTGAGTAGATTAACTGCCTAATGTGGCATTTAGGGCAACTGTTTATGCCCACTTTGCATTTCCCTCTGAATTGTTGCTGAGAAACAAAAACAAACAAATATTTTCTTACCACAACACTGCTAGAAGCTCTGCTGACTTTCAAAAATACAGAATGCATCAAAGTGAAGATTTATTAGATTTCCTTCAAAATATGTTAACATTTTCTTTTAGTTTATTAGTTTTGTCCTCCAGCTATCATTGGAGGACTATCTAGAGAACTATCATGACTGGACTATCATGCATTGTCCAGTGATTCTGTAGAAAAGGCCTCAATGTGCTTAGAGGAGAACACTAAGCTCAAATACGTGAACATTTGTTTAATGCATGACATAATTAACTCATAGGGCCTTAATTGACTCGTTAGGACTGGTTAGGATGGTCAAGTATTGCCATTAGAAACTGTCAGCTGATGACAGTTCCAGAGCATAATAAACTCTCTGACTCTTCAAACCTTTCGCTAATGCTCAACAACCATGGGCTGCTCTAAGCAGCTGGCTAAGGATATGAAAATGAAGCATTTGATGAAAAAGAACACCTTGCCAACTGTGAAGCATGGCGGTGGATCTATTATGGTTTGGGGTTGTGTGGCAGCCAGTGGCACAGGAAACATTGCACGAGTAGATGGAATAATGGATTCCACTAAATATCAGCAAATTCTGGAGGCAAATGTGACACAGTCAGTCAAGAAACTGAAGCTGAAAAGAGGCTTCAATAAAAAGACAATGATCCAAAACACACCTCAAAATCCACTATAATCTACTTCAAGAAACACAAGCTGAAGCTTTTGGAATGACCCTCACAGTCTACTAACATCACTGAAAATCTGGGTGTAGATCTTAAACATGCTGTGCATGCAGCACAGCCCAAGAATATTGTTGAAATAGAAGCATCCTGCAAGAAAAAGTGGGTGAAAATTCCTAATAAGAATAGGAAGAGTCTTAGCTGGTTTTACATGTATCAAGTGTAAAGTAACTGCGCATTAAGATTTATAGAAAAAAAGAGATTTTCTTAGATAGTTTGCTGCGGAGGTGTGTTTAAATCTTTGCATTTCAAAAATCAACAAAATATGTAATATGGCCAGAGGTGCCAAAACTTTTGCATACAAATAATATATTAAGGATGTAATTGCTTTTGAATTGTATAGCAAAAGAACAATGATAATCCTAGGATTAATTTGTCTTAACACATGATATTGTAATTTTAAGATACTGTTCTTGGCATTTTAATGTTATTAAGACACATGAAGGGTATAAATGTAGAGTTCATGTATTGTGAGTAAGTGCAGGTGGGGGGGGAGATTGGTTTGCGCCACAGCGGTGCGTGTGTGTGGCAGTTTGTGATGAAGAGTGGCAGATATGCGCTTCAGCGATGGCATTTTCATTTGCTGCTTTAAAGTGTGCCCTGCTTCTTTCCGTGTTATCAGTGCAGCTTCTGTCTCGTGTCAGAGCGGTGAGGGAAATTGGAGGAGGCCGGAGACGGTTGGGCCAGTCCCAAATCCATCTCCCTCCAAAATCACAGTGGATGGAAAACACTCTCAAATAATTTGCCCGGCTCAGGTACCCTTGGAACCGCCTTGAAAGACGACACCGTGAGTAGAGTTTGTGGTCAGATATTCTTCACAAACAAGCTGTTCAGAGTAGTGGTGTTTGCTCCAGGCAAAGGTAGGCAGCTGACTACGGTCCCCATGAGCCAAGGGCCCCATGACAATACAAATTAGATATACTTTATAGTATTACACAATTGTGTAAAGACAGACTGGTATGAACAACGCAATTGATCAGTAATCTACATTATGGAGAGACTTTTTTGAGTGCTGAGAGGGAAAATCAAATAAAGTAAGCGCAGTAGAAACATGCAAATGCGTGAGGAAATCAAAGTTTGCTACTATACTTCCAAACTAACTTCTTTCTTTCAGACAGAACAGAGTGTAGCACAGGCTCAGCAGACCATACATAATACTAGCATTAATGTTAGTATGGATAGCTACAGTGTGGGGAATAATTAAGTAGCTGCTTACAAGTTACTATAAGTACCTCTCTCACACTGTAATGATTACATTACTCATTACTTCTTGAGTAAAAAGTAAGCTCACTGCTCATTACTTAATTCCTACAGTACTATATACCTAATTATCTCACAATAGAGGCCGATATAGCATATTTCTTAAAACAAGCAAAATTATATAGTCAGTATTGCAAGATGATTTCCCCTAAAAAAATATTTTTAAAAAATTAAAAAGAGTCAAGAAGCAGTTATAATTTTATGCTATTCTTACTACCGCAACAAAATGATAAATATTAGTTTGGACTAAAACATATTTTACTTATTTTACTTTTTTTTTTTTTCAGATCTACCACTATTTTACCATCATCAACATTACGTATGAATCTCAGAAGACATATATAGATTCATTGATGGTTTTAAATAATAAATAATAAAAATGGCTATATTTAAGTTGTTAAATGATATCACAACCCCTGGTTCCTATCACCACCACTGTAAAGAAATATGGCTTTCTACATTGAACCATTTCACACCAAACCACTCTGAACGACTTTGTTTACGTCTCAACCACTGAATAGTGTAGAAATTTTGAAAAAAGGTGTTAGAATTCCACTTTAAAATCCCTTCCGTTTTCCAGCTGTTAAATGCAATGACCAAAGACCCCCCCCCCGCAACCCCCATGAGACAAATGACATAAGTGGACCTCAGGGGAAAACTGTAGTGTATGGTCCCTTTAATAAAGTCTCAGCTTGTGTGCACATGAGTAAGTGCAGTAGCTGTTACGCACAGCAGGCTGGTGGAGGTGACGAGGTGTTTGTAAGGGAAAGGCAGTGGCTCATTACTGGATTTGGTCTGGAGCAAATGTCGAACTGAACTCTGGGCCGTGACTCATGCAAGGCATTGTTGGGATGAGTCACTGGAACTGGAGCTCCTCATTAGGACAAACACACTTAACCTGCGGCTCCACACACACACACACACAGTCACCCTCCACCCCTCGCTCAACCTAACACTAAACACTCTGAGGTACAAACCTTCTGCTCCACGCTTGTCTGGTAACCCATTTTCTAATGAGGGATGCATTCAGCTCAGCTACTTTTGTATAGACTCCTTAATAACGATAATAGTAATGGAATGAGCTGTCACCCTAATGCAGCCTGTCTGGCTGCTGACCTTTAAAGGGCAGTGTACATCTTTATATTAAGAATTATAAACAAATATAATAATAAATATATTATATTAATAAATTCTATGCCACTGCCAGGTGGTTGCTAAGGTGTTGCTAGACAATTGCTATGCTATCTTAGGTGGTTGTTAAGGTGTTGTTAGGCCATTGTTGCCAGGTGGTTGCTAAAGTGTTGCTAAGCCACTGCTAAGGTATCCCAGATCAAATCAAATCAAATCAAGCTTTATTGGTATAATGTGCATGCCATTGCCATGGAAAACAGAATATGCAAAAGAAAAATATAAGATAAGAATATAAAAAGGGGAGAGAAATATTAAATATAAAAACAAGGAAATAAAAATAGCATAAAAAGTGGTTATTAAGTTGTTGCTAGGTCATTTCTGCACTATCCCATGTGGTTGGTAAGGTGTTGCTAGGCAATTGCTATGGTATCCCAGGTGGTTTTTAAGGTGTTGTTAGGCCATTGTTGTGCTATCCTAGGTGGTTGCTAAGGTGTTGCTAAGCCATTGCTATGGCATCCCATGTGGTTGCTGAAGTGTTGCTAGGGTGTTGCTAGACAATTGCTATGCTATCTTAGGTGGTTGTTAAGGTGTTGTTAGGCCATTGCTGTGCTATCCCAGGTGGTTGCTAAAGTGTTGCTAAGCCACTGCTAAGGTATCCCAGATCAAATCAAATCAAATCAAGCTTTATTGCTATATCACTAGCATACTTGTACAGTGGTGACACAAGAGGAGTGTCCAAAAACATTTGTCTACAGGGTGTGTACTGATTGTGGTAGAGTTACCTAATAAGAGGTAAAATTTCCATTTATTGCTAAGGAAAAAAACTGACTGACTGTATAATAATAAGAAGAAAACAAAAAACAGTAAGTTGACTACATGAAAAAGTAGGCATTTGCAAAAATGGAAAAATGTTCACAAAATGGTTAAAAGCTACAGAGAAACTGGGACTCCTAACAAACTTGTGTTACCTGGTAGACCACCAAAACTGTCCCCATCAGATAAACAGCACTTAAAGCTTTCATCTTTGAGAGAGAGGAGAAAATCGAGCTGCTTCAGATCTGAAAACATCCACAGGTGTTTCTGTCCATCCTTCCACTGTGAGAAGACAACTCAACACTATAAGTCTGAAAGGACGTGCAGCTGTTAAGAAGCTCCTCCTGAGAAAAGGACATGACAATATAAATTCAAATAAAATCAAACAAAGAAGCTGCTAATGTTCTCAGAACAATGGACTGACCATGCCAGAGTCCAGAAATTTACAACAGTTTGGTGTGTGTTCTCTCCCTTCTGCTATGATTATGCACCATCATTTCAAATTGCTGTTGAGAATAGGCATCAGCCCACTTGGAAATGAAATGTAAAGTCTCCTCCCTTTTCCAGTGTTGCATTTTGGGTTTTTTATGCGCCATATTTTCCTTTTAGCTGCACAACATGTTGTTATTATTTGGAAGTGTGGAACCTGTTGCATAACGCTGATGTAAACATCTGTGCAATGATGTCTGGGCTATTTGGAGTAATTTGGGAAAATTACCCAGATCCTTTATTCTGTACAAATCAGCCAGTCAAATCACACACAAATTACAGTAATTTACAAATTACACAAATTACAATCTGGTAAAACTAACCCAGCTCAAATCGGGCTTAGGCCTGAACTTTGAAGGAGTCAAAAACAAATCTCTGCAAAAATAACTTTGAAAAGCGAGTCTCCTGAAAAGAATGGAAGCCATAATAAAGTTAAAGAATGGATACAATAAATAAGGAAAAATTACATTTCATATTTAGTTGTTGAGACTGCTGTGTAATCTTCTGTCAAATATATATTTTCTGATGCTGAAAAATGAAAAATGACTGTTAAATACATGTGGGGTTGTCTGTGCAGTAATGTATGCTTAGCCATTATCTGCAGATTGACTATATACAATTTTATATTTATATGCCTGTCAATCGACACATTGGAAACCAATCCATACATCCATACATGACACCAATTACATTGTCAAAGGTCGTATCTCAACTGCAGCAACACTTCAGTGCAGATAAAAAAATGAAATAAACAGGAATCTCATTTCTCTTTGCATCTTTAGCTTCAGGGCTTGTCCTTGCAAATTCCCCTGGGGTGGGCATGACCTTACAGTGTCCCAGAATCCCCTGGGAGTTTTAAGCATTGTAAGCACCTGTAGATGTCCAACTGAATTATTGCCCTTAACACTGCAATTCAGTATTACATCTCTGGTCCTCAGAGGCCTTAAAGTGATAGTTCTGCATGTTTATAGATAACAGTATGTCATATGGTGTCAGGCACTACATTAGCAAGTCTATTAGAAATTATTGTGCACTCCACATGGGCTGAGGCAAGTGTAGGATGACTCAGGTTATGATGCTAATTGTTGGGGTGTGAGCTTCCAGTACGTGTTAGCTCCATTAGTCCCATAGCTCCAGTGCTAAAACTAGATACGCAAATTAGTAATTAGTAATTAGTTATTACTTCTGCTTAAAGGGGACAAAACACTCTAAACTGATCACCAGCAAGATGTTAGTTAAGGATTCATCGCTTCCTTTTTGTTCAGAGTAAAGAAATGTGTGAAGTGAAGCACTAAACTAATGCAGAATTTCTTTTTCCGGTGTTCAAAAAAAGGGCAGAGTGACATAATCTTTATCCCAGGGCGGCTGTTCGTCAAGAGGCGGAACCTGATTCATGAATCTGCTCTGGGATGCTTTCTATTAAACGAAGTCAAGTCAGTGTACAAGGCCTTAATTGAATAAGTAATGAAAGAGGCTTGAATATTGAAGTAAGATTGCCACCTAAATAATTCATTGATAATTGAAGGGTTTGAAGAGCTGCCGAACAGGCTTCATTTCACTTTCATTAAACGCTGCACTACTTCAGGAAATAAAGGGAAATGGAAGCTTTAGCGAAAGGTCTGACAGGAAGACTCTAATTCTACGTCATTCATTCATTCATTCATTACTCCTGACCAAACACAAGCCTACACCTGTCTTTAAAATGATTTACCTTACAACTTACCTGCTGCTTTCAGGTCTTTACGTTTTGACGTTTTTGTCCTTCCTTCCCACTGCCACCAGTTGGGTCCCTGTCTGGTTGTCTAGGGGAGGGGTTCTCCACCCTTTCCACCCCAAGGCCCACCTGTGTATAACTACAAAGCATAGCGGCCCACAGGAAAACTAAAAGCAACTTTTTAAAGTACATCTTTATTTTTAAATGCTGACACTGAAAACCTGAGAATTGGAGCCTGAAAAAATGATCAGATTGGCCATTCTGGTTGTTAGTAGGTTTGCAAAATTTGGAGTTATGTTAAATAATATAAATCATGTTAAAAAAGCCATCGTGCCTTTAGAAGAGAAGGAAGGCCAGCTCTGTTGGCGAATTCCCTTGTTTGATCACAGAACGCATTTCCATCAGCAGTGAACTGACCCAGGGTTCATCTGGAAGCGGACCGAGACCGGGTCCGAGAGCGGTTTCTGCCAGACCTGTTCAACTGTTTGTTTATTTATAGCATTTGGCAGATGCTCTTATCCAGAGAGACTTACAGTTAGATCATTTTACACAGGTAGGCGTAAGTAGTGTTAGAAGTCTTGCCCAAGGACTATTATTGGTATAGTGTAGGGTGCTTACACAGGTAGAGGATTGAACCCCAGTCTACAGCCCAGAAGGCAGAGGTGTTAACCACTTCACTATACCAACAAGTCTGTTTGTTGCAGACTTGATTACAGATGGAGTGTTCACACATCAAAATGGAGTTAAAGGCTGTGATAATTCCACACCAAACAAAGTGCCCTAAGAAACCTTGGCATCTCTGGCTCACTGTCTGCATCTCGCACCCATGGGTACGTTGTCTCAGACTGATGAAGTTTAATTCGTCTCCTACTGTGCCGTTTTTATTTGTACATCTCTATTAATAGTTTATATTGGTTATAATTTAAAAACTTTTAATTCTTAGATTTTTAATAATTAAGTTAATCATTTTTCCACTTATGCTTTTATGACTTGCAGTGATGTTACCAGCCCAGTACGAATTACTGCCTCCCTCTGAGTACAGGCCCGTGGACCACTAGAGGATGCTTCATGGAGCACTGGTGGTCTGCGGCCCATAGGTTAAGAAACCCTGGTCTAGGGGTAGGCTCCACCCCTGCCAGCTCTATCCAGCAGGATCAGCGAGGGTCTCGATGCTCCAAGACCTGGACTGAGAATGTGGTCTGCGCCAAAGCATGCACTACCTGGCAGTCTGATAGATGAATCAGTTTGGCAGATGCCAGGAAAACACTACCTATGCAAAGCATCACTGAAGTTTGGTGGAGGAGGGATAATGGTTTGGGGCTGTTTATCAGGGTTTGGCTTAGCTGGCTTAGTCTCTTACAGTAAAGGTGTACAGTACACTTTAAACAGTAAAGTTGCTGACTGTATAATAATAATAATAATAATGCCATAATATTTGTTGTAACACAACTAGCTCAGAAGCTAAAATGCTAGTGCTGTTAGCACATACATTAGCAGCTAGAGAATGAGTAGTATTTGCTTATATTTTTACACTCTTGAGAAAATGTGAGGCTGACTACTGTTTTGCTTCAATCCCTCTGAGGACATGCTGGTGTTTTCTTTATGACAGTCTTTGACACATGGCCTGCCTGGAGAGAGCTCTTGATCTTGACTTTTTCTTCATGATTGAAAGACACTCTTCAAATTCTCAGAAATGAAGCCTTTCCAGCACTGAAGCAGTAAAAAAGGCCATCTTAAGGAAAGCTATTTCTGTGGGGGAAAACAGCCAGCAGTGTGGTTTAATTTACATACCTAAAGCAGCTCTGCAGTTATCTTGTTTAAATAGCTCAGAAGTGTACATTTTGTGTTTTAGCCAGAGATCAACAAGTCAATTTATGTGAGTCTGAGTTGAGTCTTGAGTCTCTGGGGTGTAAGTCTGATTTAGGTCTTGAGTCTCTAGAGGACAAGTCTGAGTCAAGTTTGAGGTTTGAGTTTTGAGTCCATGTCGAGGCTCTAGGGTGCAAATCTGAGTCTAGTCTTGATTCTGGTCTTGATTCAAGTCTGAGTCAAGGCCTGAATCTCTGGAGAGAAAGTCTGAGTTTGGTTGCGAGTCTCTGGGGTGCAAGTCTGAGTTGAGACTCGAGTTTCTGGAGTGCAAGTCCAAGATGGGTTTCAAGTCTCTGGGGTGTGAGTCTAAGTCGAGTCTTTAGTGTCTAGGTTTGGAGTCAGAGCCAAGTCTTGAGTATCTGAGATGCGAGTCTGAGTTGAGTCTCAAGTCTCTGTGGTTCGACTTGAGTCTCAAAGTTCTGGGGTGCAAGTCTGAGTTGAGTCTTGAGTCTCTGTGGTTCGAGTCGAGTCTCAAATCTCTGAGGTGCAAGTCATGTCTTGAGTCTATGGAGTGTGACTCAGAGTCAAGTCTCTAGGGTGCAAATCTGAGTCTAGTCTCGATTCTGGGGCTTGAATCTAAGTCATGTCCCAAGGTTCTGAGGTTGTAGTTTGAGTTCAGTCTCGAGTCTCTGGAGTGAGTCCGAGTTGGGTTTCGAGTCTCTGGGATGCAAGTCCAAGTTGAGTCTTGAGTTTCTAGGGTTTGAGTCAGAGTCAAGTCTCGGGCCTCTGAGGTGTGTATCTGAGTCTAGCTTTGATCCTGGGGCTCAAGTCCAAGTTGAATCTCAAGTGTCTGAGGTCCAAGTTGAGTCTTGAGTCTCTGGAGTGCGAATACGAGTCAGGTTTTGAGTCTCTGGGGTGCAAGTCTGAGTTGAGTCTCAAGTCTCTGAAGTGCAAGTCCAGGTCTGGTTTCAAGTCTTTGGGGTGTGAGTCCAAGTTGAGTCTTTAGTCTCTGGGATTTGAGTCAGAGATAAGTCTTGAGTCTCTGAGGTGTGAGTTGAGTGTCAAGTTTCTAGAGTATGAATCCATGTTGTGTCTCAATTCTGGGGTTCAAGTCAAGTCTCGAGTCTCAGTGGTTTGAGTTGAATCTTGAATGTCTGAGGTGCGAGTCAGGTCTCGAGTTTCTGGAGTGTGAGTCTGAATTGACTATCTAGGGTGCAAATCTGAGTATTGTCTCGATTCTGGGGATTGAGCTTGATGCTAACCATACACTAGAAGACTTTGAAAAGACTTTTGAAAGACTAAAGTCTGACAACTTCTCACATCTAAAGACAGTGTCACAATTTTTAGTCACTGATTATGATTTTGAAAAGACAGAAAATCTTGCAGTGTCACTATTTACAAGACTGCAACTAGACTTTTGAGATTATTCCCCATCATGCACCTGGTGGAAATATACAAGCAGAGAAACCCTTTTCCTTCCACTCTATAGTGGTACAGATGGGAAGATACATTGGCTGAGCATGTAAAGATCTGGGGCTCAGCCCAGTTCACTGTAGAACTGTATATTCTGGCAGATCATCACCCAGAATCTTATAATTAACCTGTAAAATGTGCAGTTACTTTTTTTATTTAACATAAAAATTTACACATCAACACAACATGCATCAGCCTTGTTGATTGGATATTATGCACTAAACCATAAAAAAACAAACAGTGTAACAGAAAGCAAAAAAATAAAATAAAATAAAAAAAGGAAAAAACAGCAATGATTCTTCAATAATGCCATTCTTAAAGTTGTGAAATATTAAAGCAGTCAGTTTATATTTTAAGTTAATATGATTAGTGTATTAAAGTGGAGCAGATTTGCCTTTTTTACAGATATTTCAGGCACTCACATGTACATTCTCTCTCTCTTTCTCTCTCTCTCTCTCTCTCTCTCTCTTTTTCTCTTTCTTTCTACCGTGCCACGCGCATGCGCTCGCCCGCAAGCATTCACGCGCGCCCCTGGCGCGTCACTATTTGCATGAGCCAAGACTTAAAACTTACGATTATATTAAACACGGTTGATATTGCCGCAGCGTCAAGATGAGAAAAGGACTGACTTAAGACCAGCGAGCGTGACGCAACCTTAGCAAAACTCTCATGATTTTATCCCGACATGGATATTTGTCTGTGACAGTGAAATCGCTTGAAAAGTCGTTTGGTGTAAGGCTGGCATGAGTCGTGTCTCAAGTTTCTGTGGTGCAAATCTGAGTTCAGTCTCAAGTCTCTGGACTGTGAGTCCAAGTAGAGTCTTGAGTCTCTGGGGTATGAGTCAGAGTCAAGATTAGAGTCTCTGAAGTACGAGTGCAGTGTTAAGTCTCTGGGGTGCAAGTCCAAGTCGAGTCTCTGAGGTTCAAGCTCGAGTCAAGTCAATAGTCTCTTCTCTCAAACCACTGCATATCTGAAATGTGTATACTTCTAAATGATGGAATTAAATCAATAAAAATGCAGACAAAATTATTTTTTTTTTTTTAGTTAGGACTCCCCCAGTCACACGATGCTATCAACGCTTGGAGGGTGAAGGCTAACACAGGCTTCCTCCAAGACCTGTGAAACCAACCACCGCTTCTTTTCGAACTGCCGCTCACGCAACGTCACTGGACAGCTGAACGCGCTCGGAGGAAAGCGCCAACCGCCAGATCTGTTACGTCAGCTAACAGACGCCTGCGCTGACTAGCATCGCGTTGAGTGATGGGGGGAGAGGGAGGGGCCATCCTACCCACCCAGAGAGAGCGAGGCCAATTGTGCTCTCTCGGACTCCCGGCTACGGATGGCTGTAGCATCACCAGGGATCGAACTCGCGATCTCCTGATGATAGGGCCAACGCTTAGACGGTTGCGCCGCTCGGGAGCCCTGCAAAATGAAATTTTGAGTGACAAAAAGATATTTGATGTGATAAAATCAACTGTTATTTGATTAAAATAGTGTCTGTTTGATAAAATATGAACTTTTTTATATATTTTTTAAAACTCATCATTAAGTTGGTGTTTATGAAAATGTAAACTGAAAAGTGATTATTTATTATTAAAAGTGATTATTATTTTATCAAATAATAAAATGTTGTTACTTGGCTTTTGGAATCATCATTTAACATTAGTTGTATTTATTATGTTTAACATGAGAAGTTTCTGTTACTTATTGACTGTTTCTGTAATTCATATGCAATTTTATCACTTTTATCAACTAACTTTTTTTACTTCCATCCCTCATTTTAATTCAGCTTGTTAGGGAACCCGAAATGTTTCCAAGCAAGTCAACAGATAAAGCAGATCAAATTTGACCCAGCTGTCAGATTAAACGCTGTAACTCAGCTGAATTCTGTAAGGGTAAAGAAGATTCTGGAAGCAGTGAGGATGAAGGCATTTCACTGAAAAAATCTGGCAGCTGCATAAAGGCTATATAAAAGTAGGCAGATTTTTACTGCAATATTATTTTGTGTTGGAAGATTAAAATGTGATAGACAATGAGACGATACAAGATAAACACACCCACACGCAAATTCCTTAGCTTTTCTTAGAGGAAATGTTCCAAAGCTGCTTGCAAAGGCAACCTTAGGCAAGGATTAGAAACCAGGATCATATCTGACACGCCTCAAACTATGGACGGGAAAAAAAAGACAGCTGCTTTTTTCTGAACTGTGGCAATGTGTGAACAAAACATGGCTTTTTTCTACTCTGTTGGTTTGCTGATCTACCAAACATGCTTCTCAGATGCATAAAATGCTCACTTTCATGCTCAGATGACACAAAATAAACAATTTTCTAAAATAGAGGATAAAAAGAGCTTAAACATGACCTGAAATGTTCTGCACTGTGAACACATACCCTAAGAAAATGATGTTGATATTGAAATTGAGAAAGAAATTTAGGTCCCACTTTAAATTAAGTGTATCTAATAACTGTGTAGTTACATTAATTACATATGCAACAACACTGTAACTACTGATGATTTACTCACTGTTACAGATGGATTACAGAAGTACAGCCTATGTAATTACACATGTGTATCAACTTCAGTTTTGTCTCATGTAATTACACAAGTGTATCTTCTATGTAGGAACGTCCCTGTAGTGTAGAGTTAAAGTTACACTTTAAAATAAGTGGACAGTTCCTGTGTAGTTGTTGTATAGGTACTATAGGTACATAATAATGGAGTAGTAATTGCTTTGGAGGTAATGCAACACATTTAATTAATGTTATAAAAGTTACATTTAAAGATAAGGGGACATCTACTGTACTGTCACATATACATACAGAATGGTTTAAAGTTAAAACTGGTTACAGTGTCACAGCACCAGCAACATAAATGCTAGCTAAACTGTTAAGAAAGCTGGCAGATACAGGGTCTGATTACAAATGTAAATTACATTTGTGTTTTTACCCTTGTGTAATTACATGAGAGAGAATAGGCTGTAACAACTATTAAGATACACTTATGTAATAACATGAGGCAAAATTGAAGTTCATACATGTTTAATTACATAAGGTGTACCTCTAATCCATCTGTAACAGTGACTAAAACATTAGTAGTTACATTGTTGTTGCATATGTTGTTCACATGTAACTACACAGTTATTAGAGACACTTAATATAAAGTGGGACTGAAATTTATTATATTATTATTGTTCAGTAGACCTGTCCAGGGAATATCCTGCCTCCTGCCCAATGACTGCTGGGATAGGCTCCAGCCCCTCCTGCCGGGACTTAGAAAATGTGTGTGTGTTTGTATTATTGGTCAGTACTGTTCAAAAGTCCAGAGACCATTCTTTATTAATGTAATTTTCAGTAGAAAATTACACTGCAGTCTCAACACCTGGATAAAATATCATATTATTCAGCCTTTAGTGTGTCCACTCTTTATCTTTATTACAGCTTCCATTCTTTTCAGGAGACTCACTTTCAATTTTTCAAAGAAATCTGCAGGAATATTTTCCCACATCTGCAAAGTTCAGTCTTAGAAGCTGTTTTTGCATTTTTCGCTTCTCATCGTCCAAATAATCACAAACACATTCAGTACTGTTGAGGTCTGGGCTCTGGTGTGGTCAGTCCATTGTTCTGAGAACACCAGCAACTTCTCTCTTTGATGTGTCTGTTTCCTTTTCTCAGTAAGAGCTTCTTAACAGCTACACATCCTTTCAGACTCATAGTGTTGAGTTGTCTTCTCACAGTGGAAGGATGGACAGAAACACCTGTGGATTTTTTCAGATCTGATGTCAGAGTGGAGCTTGATTTTCTCCTCTCTCTCAAAGATGAAAGATTTAAGTGCTGTTTATCTGATGGGGACAGTTTTGGTGGTCTCTCTGGCTCTCCCTTTTTAGTAAGGCTGTAATAGCCGGAGTCACCATGTGTACTCTGTTAACACTATGTTGTTCTCAGTCACCCAAAACAGAACTAAATGTCTGTGTGTTTCTTCACCAAGATGAACGACTGTAACAGTAGTAACTGGTTTTCATTGTTAACAGTGGCTGATTTTCATAGATCTATTTCTCATCGTTACTCTGATAGGTATGAAAGCATATCAGTGTCACAATAAAATGATCATGTAATATGTAAAATGGCAATGTATTTGTATGTTTGCATTTAGATTTCCCACTTATAGATACAAGTTTGAGCTCAAAATGAAAATTTGAATTCAATCCTGCGATTTTAATTTGCTGTTCAATATAAAAGTATTGACATTTCATTTATACAGAGAATTAGATTCTTTATGAGTAGCTTTAATCAAATTAAAATCTATTTCAAGAACTGTGCATTTGCTTGATGTGAAGGCTTTATCTGGCAGCAAGGCGGACGATCTTTCTTTAGAAGATAGAGTGAAACAGAGCAATGTATCATTTTGTGATATTAAAGAAGAATCTTTAATAGAACATGTGGAGATGTTTCTGTTTTAATCACTTGAAATTATTGCCTGTGTTAGCCAACTGTAGGCTACAGATGTGGCAGATAGAGATTAATCCTGCATCGAGGGCTATTTCTTCTGACTAATACAGTGAAGAACACATGCAGATATATTGCTGTGTTCCACTTGATCTGTTACCAAAAATGTACTCATAAAATGATTTAGTTGTAACTGTACTGGTACACAGAGACACATGTAAATCACAAAACCACCTTGTTGTAGTGGCTGAGTTGGCAACAGCCGCTGTACTGTGCCTGTACCCTGTCAGATTTCAACCAAATTCAGCTAGAGGGTCTCTAATGTCCTGCTTTCCTTTTTAAAATTGAATACCACAAAAATCACTGATATATGTGTGTGACACAGTGAGCTGGGTCATGCTAATCAGCTGATAAAAACAGCACATGGGGACTTTCTTGGGAGCTAGCATAAACAATGGCTTTTAGCTAGCTTAATTCTGCAGCCATCTACAATTCACACAACATATTAGCAGGTAAGCTGCTGGCAGAGCAACAGATCCACCTCTGATGTTCACTTTGTAGAAGACATTCCTCCATGGCATCGACTGGAATTGGTATGTCCAACCTCACTTTCAGACACTGTTCTCAGTTTATGAAATGAGGCTGAAGCTTTTTTTTTTAATTTTCAGTTCCACCTTAAATGGTGCTGTGGTAATATTCAGGCGCATTGAGGCACCAGAATGTAACTGCTTCGCTGTTTAAGGTGGACTGGAAAATTTGTAAAAGAAGCTGATGAGAAGAAAGTCAAGTTCAGCCTCATTTTTATCACCGAAATTTATAAATGAGAAAACCTGGCCACACGTTTGATTAACACTTCTCATTAGGTCGTCTATAAAGACATTAAAAATGTAGCTATAAACTCCGCCATGTTTTTAGATAAAGCCTTTTCCACTGAGCGTACTGTAGATGATTATAGAGTGAAAATGCATGTAAGATAAATTATGTTTTATTTATCATTTTGAGACAAGTATTGCATAACCACACTAAGCATAAATTAGCAGTTGTGGAAGTAGGTTTTAATATAAATAAAGTTAATCATAAAGCGTCTAAATCTTGCAATCTAAATCGTGCGAATGAAATGTCAATACTAGTTTACCAAATGGCAAATTATAATCGCAGTACTGAATTTGAATTTTCATTTTGAGCTCAACATTGCATAAATGAGCGGGAAATGTAAATGCAAATACACAAATACATTGCCATTTTACATTTTCATTTTAATTTTGATACTGATATGCTCCCATACACCATACATGCAGGGTGTTGTGAGGCAAAAAAGTCCCTAAAGAAAATGTACTTGATCATTCTTTTAACATCATCATTACATATATAAACTCAGAAGACATGTGTAGGTTCAATAGTGGATTTGGATAGTAAATAAAATGGCTTTATTTGTGTTGTATAGTGATCCCTGGTTCCTATCACCACCACTGTAAAGACATCTGAGTCTCTACAATGAATCACTTCACATCAAACCACTCTGAATGACTTTATTTACATCTCAATGACTGAAAATAGGTGGAAATTCTTCCTCTTTTAAGAAGTGTTTATTTCTCCAGTAGTTACATTTTTAGAGATATGAGATGTTGTCATAATATATATATACACAAAATAATGGCACTTGTTTTTTCATCCTCTCATATCCTCTTCTTAAACAACCCAAAGCTTTCAGTGAAAAGAGGAAACGTCTACAGAAAGCTAAAGCTGGGCATGAGGCCAGCCTGCCAGCCTGGAGGACTTAAGATATTCATTTTGTTCTTATGTTTGACAGAGAGAGAGAGAGAGAGAGAGAGAGAGAGAGAGGGTGAAAAAAACAGGGTTACCTCCTCAAATGAGCCAATTAACCCGCCACGTTTGGATCCACAAGATAGGAAATAAAGTTGTCGCCTTTGACCTGTGTTGTTTTCCATACAGCAACAGGAAAAAGGGAAAAAAGAAGTGCATTGCATTAATTTCATTAAAATGTGTTCATCATTTCTACATAAAAAAAATATACATTACTGTGCAAAAATCAGAGATTTCTCTTCATTTATTTAATTTCAAAATTTTTAAAAATTTTCAAAAATGTATTCAAAAATGTACTTTCAAAAATGTATTCATATTTTAGCATAAAACAACAGAAAATTAAACAAAAGCCTCCACAACTAAATATAATATCACATTTTTTCAGTAGTGTGTGTCCACTCTTTATCTTTATTACAGCTTCCACTCTTTTCCGGACACTCGTTTTCAGTTTTTCAAAGAAATCTGCAGCCACACCTCCAAAGTTCAGTCTTAGAAATTGGTTTTGCACTTTTCTCCTTCCCACGAGTTTAATAATCCCAATTACAAATGTAGACTCAGTCCAGAAAATTTCTCTCCACATCTCAGATATCCAGTTTATGTGTTTTAGTGTAAACTTCATTTTTTGCTGTTTTTTATATATACATATTTCATAAACAGCTTCTTGACAGCCACACATCCCTTTGGCCCCATAACATTAAGTTGTCTTCTCACAGTGGAAGGATGGACAGAAACTCCTGTGGATTTTTTCAGATCTGTAGAGCTTGATTTTCTCCTCTCTCTCAAAGATGAAAGCTTTAAGTGCTGTTTTTCTGGTGGGGACAGTTTTGATGGTCTACCAGACCTTGCAGGTACCAGTTAATACCTAGTTCATTTAATAAATCCATCAAATTAAATCAGATGCTGCTGCCTTAAAAAGGTCTATGCGATGCCTGGTGTGCAATGAAAACACTTTTAGCAGTGATATAATTAATTTTATTCATGTGGAAATTATGTATACATTTGAATCAAGTAAATTAATTGAAGCAGTTTTTCAATGTAGAGACTGTAAATGCACATAATCAGCTCTAAATACCACACAACTGTCTTTCATTGCCATAGTAACACTGTCACACTAGCGCTACAATCAGGACCTGGCTGGATTTGCTTGTATGCTACCGTAGAACTGGGCTAGGGTCTTGTTTGAGGGAATAGCAGTGAAGGTTATGGCTCAGTATGGACCTGTCATGCTGCAGAAACATCATGTTTTCATATACACTACTAATATATGGCACCATTAACCTTCACTGACCGCTTGTGGTAATGCCTTCTGGGGAAAACCTGTTATTTTTCCATTTTAATGGACAGTATTTGGCAGCTATGTCATTCAGTAAAGTATGTAGTGAGTCATATGTCAGGGAGAATATATTAGCTTGTTCTGTGTGCAGAACACTACACTGGAGTCGCCAGTCTTATCCACAAAGGGCTGGTGTGGCTGCAGGTTTTCATTCCAGCTAAACAGGAGCACATCTCATAAAACTAATCATAAATTTGTATACACATACTAACAAGCACCTGAGATAACACAGACACCACCTAGCAATACCCTAGCAATGACGTGGAACACCACAGCAACCAGTAGAAATACCCAAGTAACCAGCTAAAAACCTAGCAACCAACTGGAATACCCCAACAACCACCTTAAAATACCACAGTAATGACCTAGCAGCCTATAACAAACACCTGGCAATGCTCTAGCAAACAGCTGCAAAACCATAGCAACAACCCAGCAACACCATAGCAACTACCTGGACTATAACTAATTATAAATTCATATACACATACTAGCAACCACCTCAGATAACACAGCAACCACCTAGCAATAACGTTGTAATGCAATGACCTAGCAGCTACATAACAACAGCTCGCAACACTGTAGCAAACAGCTGGGAAACCAAAGCAACCTCCCAGCAACACCATAGCAACTATCTGGAATACCATAGCAACCACCAAGAACCACATTAACAACCAACTTTGAATACATTAGCAACCATGTTGAATAACTTAGCAACCACTTTTTTTTTAAATTTCCTTAACTTAAATTATGTAACTAACAGTGTTTCCATCACGGCTGAGAGCCATTAACAATGCAAAGAGTCAATTGGTTCTTTGAATATTACAGTTCTATATACACTATACGGCTAAATATATGTGGACACCGTCCTAATTGTTGAGCTCAGGTGTTTTAGCCACATCCATTGATCACAGCCACTTTTTACCATGGTAGTGAATTTTGACTGGGCCATGAGCTGGGCAATATTTCACTGCAGTGGTGGTATTTGACCGGGCTGCGAGTTGGGACACTTTTCACTGCTGCATTGGAGTTTGAATGGGCCGAGAGCCACGATACTTTTCACAACAGCAGTAGAGTTTGACTGGGCCGTGAGCTTGGATACTTATCACTGTTGCAGCAGAATTTGACCGGGCTGTGAGCCGATAGCTTCTTCACTCTGGAAGCAGAGTTTGACTGGGCTATGAGCCAGGGACTTGATTTATAGTGTTGTTGGAATTGTAAAGCATTTTTGGGGTTTGATAAAGATGCCACATAAATTACATCTCTTTTATTTTTTTTTATTAAATTTCTTATCAAAGTTTCATGCTGCTGTACATTACACACATGGTATACATAATCAAGTTTGCACTACACTAACGTCCTGCACTGAAAAAACATGCTGCACTATATTTTCTAGGTTCAAATGTGCACATAACTTCCACATATATATATCAACACTATTTTGTCTTTCAGTTTATTTGATTTTGGCAGTAAATATGCTGATATATTTTATTCATGTGGCAATGTAAATCCAAGGAAATTTAATACATCACTTTTTTCAGTGTACAGATGCCCTGAATGATATTTGCTTTGTGTTTGCATAAAATGTGATGAAATTCAATCCACCATAAACATGTAAAGAGAACACAGTTTCATGACACACAAGGCTATTTACATAAACTCCTTACTCAGTGCTCTCCAGGCCTGTGTGCATGTGTGTGTGTTTCAGTTGCATGTCAGTGTGTGTCTTTAATTTTCATGCAAAGCCACCCAAAGCCCCTCCACCCGCAGACCTAATCCTGTTGGGCTTCTGAACCCAGCTTTGTTTTTTCAATATTCATTTATGAAATCTCTCCATCACTTCAGCCCATCTTAGCTGCCCTTAAATACTCTGGACCATCTGAGGAGCCAAAGCATCACACATCAACACTAAAGAGCTGTAACATCAGAATAGTACAGCTTTTTTCAGCCTAACCTAAACTGTACCTGTGCATTGTTCCCCTCTCTGGCAGAAGAATGTTCAAAATACTTATTTTATAAAACTCTGACTCTATTTTGACTACTTTTTTCAAATGATCACAAAAATGTGATATGAAAAATATCAAAATTATGTCTTACTCTACTGAAATGATGATTCATTTTATTCACTTATAATCCAGAAATATGTAACTGCTTGAAGTGTAAAAACATACCATTCTCATCTTCAGAATTTGGTGATAATGTATTTTCATGCAGTACCCTGTCAGTGTGGATAATGTTCAGTGCTAAACATCTGTTAAACATCAAATTAAAATACAGTGTTGGTTCAAGCACCATTTATTTTTTTTCCTGTAGAAAATGAATGGTGGAATGTCATGAAAGTTAAAATCTAACTGCCATAAATGATGGCTAATTACAAAGGACATCTTTCACACTGACCCCATACAGACTCACACACATACTAGCATATTTATATATGCATATTTAGCAGCCAGCTGGAATAGCATAGCAACCAGCTAACAACACCTTAGCAACCACCTGGGATACCATCGTAATGGCCTAGCAACACCTTAGCAACCATCTGGGATAATGTAGCAACCACCTACCCCTTCGCTACCACCTGGGACACCATAGTAGTAACTTAGCAACACTTTAACAGCCACCTGGGATATCATAGCAACAGCCTAGCAACACCTTAAAAACCACCTGGGATAGCATAGGAACTTAGCATAGGAAGCCTATTTGTTCACAAACTTTCCCAATCTACGTTTTGGTTACTATATTACTGTATTGCATTTTTTGTATTTTTACAGGACCCCACTGTAAATGAGAGCTGGGTCTCCTGCCGCTGTATAAATAATGATACATTTTTTTTGATCTGATGAAAGAATTGATGATGTGTTCTACATAAATGTTTACAGAATGCAGTAACTGCCCATTGGCTTCTATTGTAAGTGAGTTTTGAGTCAGCATTCTTTTCTAAGTACAGAGAAACCACATTAAAATAATTATCTGTGGTAATTAATTGACTGTACACTACAGATGCAGCAGATAGAGATTAGCCTGAAAAACACTGAAGCATAATTTTAATGATTCATTTTAAGCACTGCTGGAATAGTGATTCAGTGTCAGTGTTAGTGGGATGTAATTAAAATTGGTGACCCAACACCGTCCTCAGGACATCTTCATTCCTTAGTAATTACTCAGTTGCTGCAGTCATGAATGGTGCATGCAGAAATAAAACAATGTGAATTCTTGAAGTAATTAAACAATGTTTTCATTAGGAGAAACACAATGAAACCAAAGTACATTTACAGTGTGAGGAGTTAAACCTCTTAACAGACCAGGGCCAGCCAGCTAGTCCAACGTTTTATTACACACTTCTATAACCAAACAATAGCTCAACTAGTTTGCATTGAAGTCCCTGTAGTTACTGAATAAAAAGCCATTGTATGTTAAAAAGCCTGGGATTTTAAGGGGTTAAATGATGACAAAGACAAACAGCAGAGGGCAGAAACTATTCTTTCTAATGCAGGTCATACAAACTGGAGTTAATTATGACCTTCAGGTGACATAATTAGATAAATTAGATAATTAAAATAAACTAATCAATACTACTCATAGCGGCTAAGCAAATATCAATAACTGCATGTTTCAGTTTGCCAAGAAGAGGTGGATGTGTATGACTAGTACTCTACTGTTCAATACTTTGGACTCAATCTAATGGAAAAATGTAATAAAAGCAATGTGGTTGCAAATGAGTGTAAATCTAATATGCTAGCCCCATGGAAGGTTTCAAGTAATTAGAAGGAAGCCGCAAAGAAATAGAGGAATTTCTTGTGTCAAGAATGGTGAGAAGAGGTCTGGATTATTCCCATAAGCATTGACTAAGCTGCATAACGTCAAGAATGAAGATCTAATACAATTAAAATTTAGAATCAAATGTGCTGATCACATCTAATTGACAGTTATAAAATAATTGAAAAACTAAATAAAACAAATCTAAAAAGCTGCCATTTGTTCTATAGTTTATAATATTTATATCTACATTGTGTAATATTTAAATCTACATAACATCGAATAAACCAGGGGTTCTCAACCTTTTTCACCTGAATGCCTACCAATGTATAAAGCAGAAAGCATGAGGCCCACAGGAAAAAAAAATTCTAAAGTGACATGAAAAACCTGAGAATTATGACCTGAAAATTGAGTAATTCCATTTAATTCAATCACAGAAACCAATATTTGCCATTTTCCCCCATTTTCCCCCATGTCCCTTCAATTGTTCAATTCCACCTACTAGCTAGGTCTCCTCCAATCACATAACAGTACCGGCACTAGGAGGGTGAAGACACGCTTGGAGGAGAATGTTAACTGCTACTTCTACCATGTAAGAGAACAGCGCTGGCTGGCGCTGTGCTGAGTGATGGAGGGAGAAGGAGGACCATCCTACCCACCCAGAGGGGACAGCTGTGTTCTCTTGAACTCCCAGCCATGGATGAATGTTAGAAAATAAAAACAAATGTATTTGTTTTACTTTAGCTCTAACTTCTGGGTCATTGCCCAGTGTCTAAAGAAAAAAAAAAGGTTGAAAGTTGTGTGTAGTTAATTTTACATAATAATAATAATAATAATAATAATAAGAAGAAGAAGAAGAAGAAGAAGAAGAAGAAAAAGAAGAAGGAGAGAAAAATAACCACAATTGAAAATATATATATTTTTATTAATGACAAAAACAATCTTGACCTAGCAAGCAGTTTTAATTCAACTCTGCATTCAAATTTTTGGAAGTAGATGAGAGTGAGGTAAAGATTTCTCTGTCCCTTCTTGATCTGGATCTTTGTGTTTGAATGCAGTGTTGATATCAAGGCCACTGTAGTCAGACATTTTCAGCACACCGATGTGCAACTTTCATACTGAACCTAAAATATCAGTAGGTTAGGCTAACATTTGCTTGCTTTATACCGGAGCTCAAGCGTAATGGCAAATTAAGTGAAATGTTTCAGAAACCCATTTTTCATACCAGTCGCTTACGAGTGCATCATGAATGAAACGTCCACTGAGGCAAAAAAATAGATAAAGCTGCTTCATGCCCTGTTTTGCGGGTCTTGCATTTACACTGATTTTTACTCCACTGGCCCGCTGCAGACCACTGACCACATATATCCACTTGTGATTTCATGACAAATTATGCAATAGAAATGGTCCAAAGTTACCTGGAATAAATAATTTCTCCATTACCTTCCATTCTTTCTATCGCGAAGAGGTTCTTCAGATTGATGGAGAGTGTGTTTTATATGGTTCTATATAGAACTTTTTTGACAAGGGTTCTATATAGCACCAAAAAGCGTTCTTCTATTGTTACAGGCTTGACATCGTAACAATAGCAGAACAGAATAGAACTTTCTCCGTTAATCTGAAGAACACTAATGCAAAGAACCCTCTAATCATGCAATGGGTTGTCTGAGTGTTCATTGCTCTATATAGAACTATTTTCTTTACTAAAGAACCTCTGAAGAACCACCATTTTTAAGAGTGTGGAAATTAAATGAGAGTGGTCTCTGACTTTTGTAAAGCATCGTATAATGCTATTTTTGCATGCCTAATTACATGTAAATGAATAATAAGTTTTACAACTTGACAAAATGACATGAAGTGAACCAAAATGCCTTTTGAACTTTTAAAAATAACAGTGAGTGGCACTTGAAATAGATACAGCAGAACTGTGTGGTATAAATAAACCCACAAGTTCTAAAAATAGTTCACAGATTCCTTTTATTCTGGCCAGCTTTCATTTCTAACTGCGTTTCTTATTGCAGTTACTGACTTCAATCACAGTAAAATCATAAGTCATAAAAAGTATATCCAGCAGAAATGAATATCTGTAATACACTGTAAAACACCTAGTGATGGTATATCTGGCATGAAGAGCAAAGGGATGAATGTCAGGCCTTATACTTCCTGCTCCTATAACTCTCCCTCTGTAGATACAGTCTGTCCTTTACTGACACTGAACAGCCTAAATATAGACATCAGCAGCATCTACTTCATAACGAGCTGTAAAAATAGAGGTGTATGATGTATATGGGCCTTGAGGAAAAGTGTCAGTTTCTTTTGTAATAAGTCACAGGGACAGCTGAGCACGGGGAAACGGCTGACAAACCGTCATTATCGCACTTCACTATCTCTCTTTCTCCCTGTCACAATCCCTCCAAACTCCACCGCTTAGAGGTTATCTGTGTGACACACAAGGAAAATTAATCCACTTTGCAGGAATGAGAGGAAAAAAAAGTGTTAACACATCAGGGGAGTTCATCAAAATGACCCACAAGGAGGTGTCTGAAGTTTTACAAAGCCAAAGCTTTAACAAAGACATCTGGTGAAGTTTAAAATAGCCGAGACGTCTTTGCTGAAAACTGAAAGAAGAAACTTTCTGCCTTTCAAAGTGTCTAGAGCTGATATCTGCATTGTTCCTTAATAAAACACACACTGGCACATACTGTCAATAAATGGCAGTCTGGGAATCTTTACAATCTTGATAGTGTCTACAATAGCTAATATGTATCAGTAAGTGTCAATACGTCCAAAAGAATTCAGACAGGTCTTCTGATGAGTGAGTTTAGCTACTTAAAGGTGCACCCAGTACTGACATAGGTGTTCACACAGCTTGTAATCTCCATAGAAAAGCATTGGTCAGTAATATGAGACATGTCAAAATATACGTCAAAAGCCAAGCGCGGTCTAGAAGGGTGTAAAGCCCCCCAGCATTAGGCTGTACCTTTAGGATGAGTTGGAGTGGAGTTTGTCATCCAGAAATGATCACCCAACATCTGTATAGCTGACCTCACTAATGCTCTTATGGCTGAATGTCCCAACATCTAGCGTAAAACCTTCCCATTAGAGTGTTGTATTTTTTCATTTTTGTTTTGATGATGAAACACTATTGACCCTGCAGTTTAGTCCTGGACTAGGCTTAATCTATGTCCATGAAACCAGCCCAATAATTTTCAATATTTACAGTGCCAGTGTGTAGCAGCAGGTGCAAATATGTATCAGTTTGTGCCAGTATGTATCAGTCTGTGTCAACATGTCAGTATTTACAGTATTTACATGTGTCAACATATGTCAGTATGTAACGACATATGGCAGTAGGCATCAGTAGAACTCATTTTCATTTCATTTCATTTTTTAATTAACACCACAACGCATGTAAATCACAAAGTAATTTTATGTTTTAAAAGTTAGTGTAAGCTGTGTATTTGTAAATATTACACATTACATCTATTATTTGCCTTCTAACTTCATGTGTCACATGTCTATTTTGGTCCAATCATGATCAAGTGATCACGCCTGCGGTAAAAGTTTGGCTAGTTCAATTAGCTCAAGATAGATGATTACCCTGAGATTGCAGACAGACAATATGTGACAGTATGTGTCAATAAGTGACAGCATGTATCAATATGTGAGAGTATGTGTCAATAAGTGACAGCATGTATCAATATGTGAGAGTATGTGTCAATAAGTGACAGCATGTATCAATATGTGACAGTATGTGTCAATAAGTGACAGAATGTTTCAGTACATACAAGTATATGGCAATAAATGACAGTGTGTATCAATATGCGTCAATATGTGCCAGTATGTATTAAGTGGTGCTGGTATGTCATTATGGGTCAGTATGTGCCAGTATGTCCATATGCAGCAGTATGTGTCATTGTGTGCTAGTATGTATAAATATGTTTCAGTATGCACTAGTATCTATCAATGTGTGCCAGTATGTATCAGCATGTGCCAGTATGTGTGTTCATGTGAAGTCTGAATGGCCCGTTATTTCACAACTATACAGCAAAACCTCAAACTTTTATGAGATGCTACTTTCAGGTCTGGATAGAATGTGTAATTCAAATAATGTTTATTAATTACAATTATTAATGTGAAAAGTGATTCAAAACTAGGTAGCATACATTGTCTTGAATAAAAATGTGGAGATTCCAGCTGATTTCTAGCTTTTTTAGCTTAAGATCCAACTTAAGCACAGATACTGAATGTGGTAAGTGCATTGAAGGCAAGTGATAGAGAGGAAATTGCCCACAATCTGTGGCGATGGTTAGAGCTTGACAGAGATTGATTGGAGGGTGGCAGTGTTTCTGGGTGTCAGCATGTTTTTTTCCTTTGCTGCACCTTCACCATTATACACCTCTTTGTCTTCCTCTGTGTTCTCTCTGCTCCAGCTTTACATTAACGTTACTGTGGAAACAATCCAACAGCTTCAGTCCAACAGTGTGAGGTTAAAAACAGGCATATTATCTTAATTAGCATGTACATATTATCATCTGAAGCTTTACAGCTACATGTTGTAACAGTGTAAGTAATTTATTATATATAGAGAGAGGGCCTGGCCTCTAGTTCAACCCAAAGGTGTTCAGCGGGGTTGAGGTCAGGGCTCTCTGCAGGCCAGTCAAGTTCTTTCAAGTTCTTTCAAACTTACCCAGCTATGCCTTTATGGACCTTGCTTTGTGCACTGGGGCTCAGTCATGCCTCAACAGAAAAGGGGCCTTCTCCAAACCATTTTCACGAAGTTGGAAGCACACAATTGTCCAAAATGTCTTGGTATGCTGAAGCATTAAAATTTCCCTTCACTGGAACTAAGGGGTCTAGGCCAACCCCTGAAAAACAACCCCATTGCATTATCCCTCCTCCACCAAACTTTACAGTTGGCACAATGCAGTCAGGCAGGTAATGTTCTCCTCTCATTCACCAAACCCAGACTTGTCCATCAGCCTGCCAGATAGAGAAGTGTGATTTGTTGCTCCACAGAATATGTTTCTACTGCTTCAGAGTCCAGTGGCAGCGTGCTTTACACCACTCCATCTGACGTTTGGCATTGTGCTAACTAATGTAAGGCTTGCATGCAGCTGCTCAGCCATGGAAACTCATGCCATGAAGATCCAAGCACACAGTTTGTGTGCTGATGTTAATGCCAGAGGAGGTTTGGCAACTTTTATGCACTATGCGCCTTAAGCACTCAGCGACCTCGCTCTGTATGTTTACGTGGCCTGAGACTTTGTGGCTGAGTTGCTATGGTTCCTAAACGCTTCCACTTTTCAATAATTCCACTCACAGTTGATCATGGAATATCTAGGAGGGAAGAAATTTCACAAACTGACTTGTTGCAACGTTGTCATCCTATTACAGTAACACACTTTAATTCAGTGAGCTCTCTAGAATGACCCATTAATTGGCTGCATGGCTAGGTGCATATATATATATATATAAATATATTCTGGCTTCAGATCTGAAAAAACAACCCTGCAATTTTTTATTTATTTTTTTTTTAATGAAAGTGAGTCTCCTGATAAGAATGCAAAATACTGAAAAATCTTATATTACACTTAGTTGGTAAAGCTTCTTGAGTTGTTAAACTATGAGTTGTTGAGCTCTGTTTCTTTTTTCTTGATACTGAAAAACGAATAGCTTGTACTTAAAGACCGTTTAACTAGAAATGAAATAAATCAAGGGTGGTCCCTGACATTCGCACAGTATTGTAGTAATAATTTTGAAAATCTAACCCTGTTAGTGTAGCCCTGATTTTTATGCTTTCACTACAGTCAGGTCATTTTTGTGTGGATTCTATATGACCCAGTGTGTAATTAATAGATAATTGTATAACACACACTATAGGTCACTCAGATCCATCTACACCCAACCACACTATTACACAAAACTCATCTATAGTGGTGGAGCTTTAAGGGTTCTTGCCGTTAAATATTTCAACAGCGGCTCATTTGGGTCGTGCGACCCTGGGCCGAAGCCAGCCGGCTCATTTCTTTCCCATTTCTCCCCCTGACATTTCCTGTCTCCTCTCCACATAAAGGGATGAAAGCAGTGAGGTACAGGCCAAATTAGACTGGACACGACACATGAAAGTCAGCAACACGCCAGCCCATAATAATGGCCTCATTTTCTGGTTACTCACAGAAATTCTACCAATGAACAATTCTGAAAGTGACCTTTGCTGCAACTCAATGTTTTTGTTTAGGTTTTTGAAAGAAAACATTGGATGGTCTTATATTGGCTGCCTCCTGGACATAGATTAAAAGGCCCATATGCTACACTGTATTTCCCGAAGTCCACCTATAGTGTTCATATGGATCTATGTACAAAAAATAGTTCATTTTTACATGACCACCAATCACTTGCCCCTTAGAATTAAACAGGCTGTTTTTCTTACTGTGACTGATATGTAAATGAGCTCTGTTTTGATTGGCTATGTTTCATTCAAAAATGTCTGAAACACTGCTTAAAACGTCAGCCTGAATAGGTGGAGCTAAACTTCTATATGCTTCATAGGCCAATATATATGGAACGTATGGATTGGGGATTGAACAGGAATGTAATATTTACTTACTACACCAAACTCTTATTTTGAAAATCTTAGAAAAATGTGGCCCCTTAACTTCTAAATGATCTTTAAATGGAAACGTATAACTACTAAAAGAGTCTAGGCTGTTCTTTTGAATTGTGTGTATGTATTTATACCAAAGCACAGAATAAATGCAAAAGCAGATCGGTTTGTGTTGTGATAAGAAGACATAAGAAGACAAATGTGAATTCTAATAAAATTATATTTATTAATAAAGCTTCACCTGAATCACCTTTTGTGAAGCTCCCTCATCCTCATTCCTTGAAAGCATCATAGTAGTAAATTCTTATTTGTACAAGTGTCTCTTCAAACCCATCATATCTAATATAAACGTGATCTATGCCTTTATTTAAGGAGCCAACTGACCCAGTCATTATTCATAAAATGCTTCATAAATCAGCGCTGGCCTGCTTTACTCTCGATAGCAGAGACGTTTCACAGCAGTGTTCATCCATGAAGCGTTGATTTGAAATTATGCTTTTGCCATTCTCACTAAAACATCTATTTGTTTTGTGAAATGTATTTATTCTGAACAAAATATGATGCATAACATGGTATATAGCATGTTAGCCTATAACTACATAGTTTTATCTCTGGGCTATTTGGTTAGCTCATCATGAACATGACTTTTGATGTTCCAGTCACTCATCAGATTCTGGTGTGAAATAAATGCAGGGATATGTTTCATTTTAGAACTGTATGTTTTATAAAGTAGCTTAGCTAAAGGCTTTGTAGACCACGTCAACACTGGGAATGTTTCCAGCAACTTTCTGCACAAATGGCAAGTGATAAAATGAAAATGCATAAAACAAAAAATGTGATTTTTGCTGCCCAGCAGCTTATTTTTCCGTCAGGCTCACTTTTAGTGATTAGAATGCTTTACATAATTAAGTCACTTTATGCCAAAAAAAAAGTTTATTGATAAAAGTAAGTTGTCTTTGACCTGTTTCCATGTTAAATTTCATTGTGTTGATTTGGCTTTCAAGGCTTTCCCACAACCTACTGATAAGTGTATTTTTAATACACTGTATTTTGTCACATGACACTAAATTTAACATTAGAGACAAATTCCAATTCCATAGCCTGCACTGACAAACTTCAAAAAGCATTAAAGTGTTTTTTGTACAATTTTCTTTTTGTCCTTTGGAAGGAAACTTGTTCTTAAACTTATGTCTCTTGATTCGCTCACTAGTTCCGTATGTAGTGAATCAGTACATGGTAAAATATGAATTAGGACACTGGCTAGGTGCCAGGAGGTGGGAACAATGGAACACTGACAACTCAGTTAGGGAGGGGCAGATGTGGAGACAGTACACAATGACGTAGCATAGCAACATTGACTGGAAAGCTCTTCTACTGTGCTGTGCTCAGCCATGCTGTCATTGTTATTTCATGAACATTTTACACTGATATCCACATACAGCTGAATGTCAGTCACACATAGCAATGTTAAATGGAGTTAAGCTGGAGCTGGTTTAAATGGAGCCTGTCCACTTCCTATTTCTCTCATTGACATGACTGCAAAACGCCAGAGGGTGCTCACGAGCGAGGCCTCGATGAATGGGGGGTGAATGGAGCTAAATGGCGACAAACAAAAAAGTCAAAATAGTTTCGAACCACTTGACCAGAACGTTCCTTTAATTTTAGAGAGTAGAAGGATAAATTTTACTAAACAAACAAAGAAAACATAACTGTATATTTAAAATTTTCAACAGCAAAGGAGTTTTGGGCAGTGTTACACTAGCATTACTGCTACTGTTTGGTTGGCCTTACTACTACTGAGTGCTGTTTGGTTGGCACCACTGCTACTGAGTGCTGATTGGTTGGCCTTACTACTACTGAGTGCTGTTTGGTTGGCACCACTGCTACTGAGTGCTGATTGGTTTGCCTTACTACTACTGAGTGCTGTTTGGTTGGCATTACTACTGCTGAGTGCTGTTTGGTTGGCATTACTGCTACTGAGTGCTGATTGTTTGGCCTTACTACTACTGAGTATTTGGTTGGCATTACTGCTACCGAGTGCTAATTGGTTGGCATTACTACTACTGAGTGCTGATTGGTTGGCATTACTACTACTAAGTACTGTTTGGTTGGCATTACTGCTACTGAGTAATGCCAACTGAGAGATATTAACTTCCATTGCTGCTGACCAGCATAACAGCATCCAAAATCCAACATAATCCAAAGAAAAACATATATCTCCATTTTTTAATTTTTATGTTTCCACATCATTTGAGTATGGGAGTTGTCCTTTACAATGTGTGAAAATTTCATGATGAATGAACCAACAGAAATACTCGAAAAACTGCTTTGAATAAAATCTACTTACATTAACAAAACCCTAATAGTTGGTAGTTATTTTTTATTCATAAATGTGAAGTACACATACTATTTTTCCCAGGGATAACATCCAGCTTGCAGCCTCCATTTGAAAACTTTCTGAAAGTCGAGCTGAAGGAGTGATGTTATGTCCAGTCATAGTGAACAGCTGATGCTCACAGGTTTTTACGGCACATTACAGGAAATTTCAGGGAATGAAAGTAAAATTATCTGCCGATAGAATAACACTCTCTATTTGTTCTGGGCACAAAAATATCTAGAAATATGTTAAACAATCTTAGAATATTCTAACGTTACAATCTGAAATATTAGATAGTGACTAGATTTAAGATGTTTCCACTTGTCAAGATAATTTTTTGCAGTGCCTTCTATTCAAGTTTACAAATATATGACAACATCTGGCAATATACTTCATTCTTAGGGAATGTCAGCAATACATGTGACAATGTAGAACAGTTTAGGCTTTTTGGAAGGGCCCAAATAATGCAAAACTGTTTCCTTGCTTTTTGAAGTAAAAGAGTTTGACGCAGTACGTAAACATTGTTTAAGTCTGAAGACATACTGTTCACTTCCCTATTCATAGAGTTCATATATGGAAACTATGCAGCAAAAGCAGCCCATTTTGAGTTCAATGTTTTTGTGATGTTATTAAAAAAAAAATTATTTACACACATTTGCATTCAGCATACAGCAGTTCAGCCCCGCCCACTCACACTGAAGTTATAAGCAGCCTAGACTGCTTTTTGAATGAGGCACAGCTAATCAGAGCAGAGCTCATTTACATAGCAGTCTTAAAGACACAGTAACAAAAGCAGCCTTCAATTCTAAGTGATAAAGAGAAGTTTGAAAATGGTCATGTAAAAATCAATCATGCATATGAGAATCATGTTCTAGGAGGATTAGAGAAGAAAAAAGCATTTTTTTATTCACACACTGCCACAATCTGTAAAAATCTGCATTTCCTTTTTTTCCTGCCCATAGTTTGAGGGATATCAGATGCTATCCTGATATTTAATCCCCACTTAAAGTGACAAACAGCTTTAACATGTTTCCTCAAAGGAAAGTTCAGACCGTTAAAATGAAAGAATGTTGACACTATGAGATCAAACCTGGTAAGATTTTTTCATTTGTGTTTTGGGAATAGACATATAACAGTCTCAGGAACGCTGCAGGTCACTCTGGAGAACCGTGGACTGTTCCTCTTTAGGCACTTGTCAGCAGCTCTCCCTAATCAACAGAGCTCTATTAGAGCATTCATTCGTTCCCCAGAGGAGTTCAAACATGCAGCCATATGGCCACAACGCTAACGATGTACTTTTGTTTATCCACACCGCGGTAGTTGCAGGCGTCAGCAGTGGGAGACTGACCAAACGTTTCCTGGAGCTATAGCCTCCATATATCCTGCGCAGCACTCTAACGCTCGTCCATCCGGTTACTTCATTTTGCACTGAGCATAAACAAACTAAAAAAAAGCTTTCAAATCTTCTCTGCCTAGATCACTAGGGTTTAGTTAAACCAGTTCTGCATTATATCAGCTGGAATAATGGATACAGTCACATCTGGACACACGTAGGCATGGGTTGGCCTGTTCCTACACAGGCTGATCACAGGTCCACCCAATCAAATGGGAAAAGAACATTTAGAAGAACATTTAGAGCTGGATTTTAAGGTAATGAAATTTGATTTGTTTTCTGTGAGTGCTATCGCCTCTACCTTTCTTTTTCTCAACCCCCCAATCACTGCTTAGCAGCCTTTGCTATCCACCATTGCCTCAAGCCTGCAGTTAGTTATCAGTATGTCAATGTTTCAATTTGAAGCTCCAGTTGTGGTCAAAAGATGCAACCGGGGAAATTTACAAGTGAGATTCCATCCTGTAGAGTGTGTTGTTGTGGAAGCAAATACCTACTGTTACTTCAGTGCATTAAGTCATCACAGGTAAGACCATATTTCATTCCTGCTGTAGCAATATGCTTTTGCTTATGATAATTAGATTTAGTCACATCTTCTTCTTTGGGTCTGCCTGCTGTGTGCTCTGCCAGTATGCTTTAGCCTAGGATGATTAAGTTTAGGTTTTTAAGTTTGCTGTATTCTATTTTCTGGTCTCAGCTGATAGACAACATAGCACAACTCTGCTATGTTGTCTTCATTAGGCAAACAAACTGTGTTGAGTGACGCATGCTTTATAGTGAAGTGTTTTGTGCTGTTTATGTGAAAACTGCATTCTGCTTAATAGCCATTGATTTGTATGACTATAGAGCAGAGGTGTTGGAATAGGTAGGGTGATGACTGCGCTGCTGTTTGGAATAGGCTATAACCCACAATGTATTTGGAAACTGTATCTAGCAAGTTTGCCTATCCACATTTTCACAGGCCTACCCAATAATTAATTGGGCTACTGAGTTGTATGCAAAAGTCTTGGCACCCTGGTCAAATGAAATGGTTTGTTGATTTTCTTACATCCTCAACAGAAAACACACTTCTGCATATTTTAATGCACAATTACTGTTTGTTTGCTGAGTTTCGCAATATTTAGGGCAAAATAAAACATAAAATGTAGCAGGGCACATTACATTTGCTATCTTTGAATATCTGTCCCCAGCGTAGTCGGTGAGCATGCATGTACATGTTGGTCAGTAAAACGGATCAGAATGTGGGATTGGAGCTTTTTGTGAGCTTCTGTGTTTCCTATCACTGTATAAAAGAAGCTCCATGCTGCCTTTATTGTTGGATGCACTGCAATATGTTCTGAGACACATTTGGAACACATTGCTACTGAAACACTTACTAGTGATTTGTTTCATCAGAGGAACAATAAAAGGCCACTGATGTGGTCTTAAAATGACTGCTGTTGCATTAGTGGTAACTGTTTATTTGATGGTAAAAGATCAAAATTGTAACATTTGTAAAAGTAGCAACCTAAATCACTCATCAGTTATGTAATATTTGCTAATGAGATTATTTTTGGACTCGTTACTGAGACAAATAATATATCAGAACATGAACACCAGCAGCTTCTTTGTTTGATTTTTCTGTCTTCTTTTCCTCAGTAAGAGCTTCTTCACAGCTACACATCCTTTCAGACCCATAGCACTGTGTTGTCTTCTTACAGTGGAAGGATGGACAGAAACACCTGTGGACTTTTTCAGATCTGAAGCAACAGTGGAGCTTGATTTTTCTAAGTGCTGTTTATCTGAAGGGGACAGTTTTGGTGGTCTACCAGGTCTTGCAGGAGGTTGTTAGGAATCTTTTCTCTGGAGCTTTTCACCAGTTTTCGAACTTCAGTTTTAGAAACTCCCGTTTTTTTCCCACTTATCTTCCTTTGACTTTCTCCTTCCTTATTGAAGGGAATTATCTTGTGTCTAATCTCCTCAGAAAGATCTTGAATACCTTGTACTTAATTGCCATTTTGACTGGAAATTAAACACATGAAGGATATTCTTTGACTTTGCACAGTATTGTGTATCAACATTCACAATGCTGTATTTATACATCTTGTTTGGGTTTAGACAACTGGACGATACTCTGACTACTGCTGCAGTGGAATTAAATCAGGCATTTGATTGTTGTTGACATAATTGGAAATGACTCCAATAAACGTCCGTTGAGACCACAATATGGTGAGAGAGAGAGAGAACGAGAAAGATAAAGAGAGAGAAACAGAGAGAAACAGAGCTCATGTATGGCTAGCCAAGCTGAGAGCTCTCAGACAGTTGAACAGTGGTGATAAGCTGTGCAGCAGATGCTGGCATATTGAGAGCTCACAGTAGATTCCACGTTCCTTTCAGCTGAGTCAGCCACATGATTGACAGCTGAACTGAAGTGAAAATGGTCCAGCACTGGAGCAGTTTGCATTATTGAATACTGACTTTTCTCCAACTTTTTTGCTATGGGAGATGGGCCATCAATCAAGTGATCCACCTACTAGGAGGGGGAGATTAATTTGTTGCCTACAGGTGACTTACAGGTGACATACAATTTCAGAGTCTGTGTAGTTTCTCCCAGAGAATACAAAATATTTTTTTTTAATCAATTTTTACATTTTTATGTTATAAAACTTCTAGGAATGAAACAGCGTAAGGCAGGGGTGCTCAATCCTGGTACTGGAGATCTACCACCCTGGAGAGTCCAGATCCAACACACCTGACTCTCATGTTCAGATGCTCCTGAAAGCCTTGATTACCTGGATCAGGTGTGTTACATTAGGGTTGGAACTAAACTCTGCAGGGTGGTAGATCTCCAGAAACAGGACTGGGCACTCCTGACATAAGGTATCATATCGTTCAGTTCATTTGGAATTGAACAATACGTTCAACAGACTGAATTATACTGCATAAAGTTATGGGTGCCTGGGAAGGGGTCAAATGAGGACATAAACAAATTCTAAAATGTGTTAATTATATAGTCACTTGTACATGCGTGTGATTAATGATATAGTGGTGTAATAAGACCAGGGCTACACTTACTGCTTATAACATTGTGGAAGTGTCCTGTTGCAAATAGGACATTGTTTCAACATAATCAGTCAAAATCTTGAGACATGAAGCCATTATTTCAACATAGTCAAAATCTCGAGCAAATGAGACATTATTTCAGTAAAATCAGTCAAAATCTTGAGGAAATTAGCCATTATTTCAACAGCCATTCAAAATCTCCAATAAAACAATGAAACACTATTTTAACACAATCAAAGTCTTGAGAGGCCTTTGTTTTGAGATAAAAAAGCCTCTCACTCTGCGCTGTGGTGTGCCTTGGTCCTGCTAAAATATATCAACAAAACATGTAGCATTTTTACTGATCTTCTCAGTCATTTTTGTACAGGAGGCAGAAAAAGGCATGAAAAATATACCTTTACTAGTTAAACATGTAAACTTGCACTCTTTTGTTTGAATAAGAAATGGGGGGTGAGGGTGGGGCACACACGTGTATTTTTGCTCCCCCTCTAATAAAAGTGGAGGTGCATGTGCTCCATTTGCTCCATTGCTCAGGCGTCCAAGCATGAAGTAATAAAAATGAGACAAGTGCACAATGAGGGGAGACCGTCCCTCCTCTGAAAATATCGCTTCCTTTTTACCTCCACAGAGAGGAAAGAGAAGAAAAGCACTCTTTATAAGCATATATCATGGCTAACATGTTAGCTTAGACCGATCAGGCATACTATTATAACAAGCTCCTTGTTTCTACACTCCAGCAGCACTGCTGTATCTGATCCACTCAGACCAGCGCAACACACACTAACACACCACCACCACATCAGTGTTGCTGCAGTGCTAAGAATGATCCACCATCCAAATAGTACCTGCTCTGTGAGGGTCCCTGGGGGTCCTGATCACTGAAGAACAGGGTAAAAGGGGGCTAACAAAGTATGCAGAGAAACAGATGGACTACAGTCTGTAATTGTAGAACTACAAAGTGCACCTATATAGTAAGTGGAGCTGATAAAATGGACAATGAGTGTAGAAACAAGGAGTTGGTCATAATGTTATGCCTGATCAGTGTATGGCTAGTGCATTACACTAAAATACTGTAATTCTGTAATATTAAAGTTCTCTAACAGAACTACTGAATTCATCAGTTTGCAAGACAATTTTGGTCATATTGTTCTTATTGTTGTGAAGAATATACATTGTGTTATCACATGATGTGACAGGCTAAGATTAAAACTCTTTGTTGATAAAAACATATGGTTGGTGTATCTAAATTTTCTCAGAAGTTCAAAATGCCAGGGATAAACACTGCCTGGTGACCCCAGTCACTAAAAATACAGAGCCTGTTGCCTAAGTGGCCCCATACCTTGGCCTATATTTTCCTTTTAACAAACCTGTTCGGTCGGACACAAAGCTAATCAGACAAATCAGATTTTTTACAATCTGTTAACTGTAACTACCATGACAGCTGCCATGGCAGTGTGGTAGGTTTATGGTTTTGCCTGTTGAAAGTGACTAGTGAAGAAGCGCATCCTCAGTAGCCACCGCAGAGCTGAGAGATGGAGATAAACAGAGCTAGCAGGCTAGCCACTAGATATTAACTTCTGTAAATCCTGACATAACTCATCCTCAATCCTGAACAACATTTATGTTCGTCTACTGAAGATATATGTCTCTTGATGAAACCGAACTAAGCACTAAGCTAGCAGCAGAATATAAACTCGGCTCCATTCAGTAAAGCAGCTAAACTGACTATGAAAACATGCCGCTAACAAAGATTTTAAAAAAAGAAAATGTCTTTAACTGAGTTCTGTTTCACTTCTTTGTATATACAAGCAAATTTGACTCTGTTATAAGAGAGAGGGTAAAGTTTTTTCAAGCTCTATCTAAGATTAGGACCACCCATTTCTCATTGAAAGGGGAGAAAATCTGACAAAGTACACCATCATCATCATCATCATCATCATCATCTTTAACCACTTAATCCAGATAAGGTTGTGGCACAAAGTACATTCAAAAGTCAAAATTTAGTAATCAGGCCTACAGTGGTGCTTGTGTTTGTGAACCCTTTAGAATTTTTTAGAAATTTCTGCATTTATTTGACCTGGGTTCCTTTGTGACCTTGCAGACTATTACATGCCTTGCTCTTGGCGATCTCTGTTGGTCGACCACTCCTGGGGAGCGTAACAATTGTCTTGAATTTCCTCTATTTGTGCACAGTCTGACTGTTGATTGGTGGAGCCCAAAATCTTTAGAGATGGTTTTATAACCTTTCTCAGCCTGATGACCATCAACAACTCTTCTTCTGTGGTCCTCAGAAATCTCCTTTGTTCATACCATGATACACTTCCACAAACATGTGTTGTGAAGATCAGACTGTGACAAATCCTTGTTCTTTAAATAAAACAGGGTGGTCACTCACACCTCATTGCCATCCCATTGATTGAAAACACCTGAATCTAATTTCACCTTCAAATTATGTGCTACGGTTCACATATTATGCCATTCACAGGTATGTAATATTGGGTCATTTTCCTCAATAAATGACCAAGTGTAATATTTTTGTCTCATTTTTTCAATTTGGTTCTCTATCTAGTTTTAGGACTTGTGTGAAAGTTTTAGGTCAAATTTATGCAGAAATATAGAACACTCTAAAGGGTTCACAAACTTTCAAGCATCACTGCACATGCATAATGTGTGCACACAATACTAACATTAACCTCATCAGAGAACATTCACAGATTTGGGTTCCCTGTTGAATCTCTCAGTGGCTTGATGGAAGATGACAGTTTGGTAGCAGAGGGCAGCATGGGGATTATTTAAATGGACATCATTAAAGATGAATGCTGTGGCACTGCGTTAATAAGGCCCAGAGAAAGAACCTTTTCAGCTACCAGCTCTTTTTTATTATTCTCATAAGAAGCATAAGACCATCACAAAGCAGGCGCACCTGCAGAGAGTTCCTGGCATCGTCCATCTTCTGTTTAATGGTCATAGATGTTGAGTGTGGTGAAAAAACTAATTGGAGCCAAAACTGCAAAACCAATTCTGTCACACTCCTGTCCAAGAGTATGGAAACGCTAGTGAGCGAGGGATGCTTATACCTGGGTGTCCAGACCGGTTGTGGCTTGTGTGGGCAATGGCATAACAGGGGAAGGGGGAACTCTCAATTAACTGGTCTGAAAAGCCAGCATCATCAAAAAGACTGATTTTGGACTCCCTGGAGGCAGTGACAGAGACGAGGATGGTGGTAAAAATGGAGAACCTTCTGATTTCTTTACAGTGGTGACGATAGGAACCAGGGGTCATGATGTCTACAACCAAATATAGCCATTTTATTTACTCTCCATATCAGCACTAAACTGCATGTGTCCTTTGAGCTTTTATTTGAAATGTTGATAATGATATAAACAGTGAAAAAACTGAAAAAAAAATTTTGGGGGCTATTTTGTATTTTTTTTACTATATTTCAGTCTAAAACTTTCTAAAAACTATCATAACACAGTGTCTCAGGCATCAGGCAGTGTATTCATAACCATTTCATGCAATAATGTCTGGCTCCTATCACCACCAGTGGGAAGAATTCAGAATTCTGAATGACTAAATGATCTATCAACACTGGGATAACATCAGAATGGTGATTTTTAATAGGGCTTCTGGGGCTCAATTCCAGATTGGTGTAATATGGTGGGATATCAAAAAATTAAATATTTATTAGTTTAAATCTTTTAAAAGTAGACAGTGTCATAGGTAAGTTCTCAGGGACAATGTGTGGAGGTTTAAAGGTGGATTAAAATGATCTAGACATTAATCAATCCTGCAGTTTTTGTGAAATGAATCAAATGAGCTTAATTTTGATGTTTGCAGTGAGCAACTTTTTACCAGTGAAGCATCTTCATAGAAACCCATTCATTTCCTTTAAAAGAAAATTTTATAAAAATTGTCATCTGTGCTGGCTAATGTTTCTGCGCTCAAGTCTTGTCACATGCCTCAGGTTCCCACTTAGCATTCTGCTTTATTATTTTCCCCACCGTAATACACCTAATTCAGATTCTAATTAATTAAAGTGAGTCTAACAAATTACATTCAAGAAATTGCATTAGCTTAGCTTGCTTAACTGTCAAATTACTGAAGCCCGTGATGAATTAACTACTCTGATTTGTGGGATACTTCTAATGCTAAAATCACTTTTAACCCATTCGTATTCAACAAATAATTGGCCTCATAAAATTTTGTTTGGATGAGCAGTAAACATTTGATGGTTTTTATTGCATTAGTTTTCAAAAAATGATTGGCAATCAAATTTGGAGTTTCTATTAAAAAAATGTTTTGCTTATCCCCAGCCCCTTGGTGTTGCTATGTCTGACTTACTACACTCTATGACCAAAAGTATGTGGACAGCCCTCCTAATTATTGAGTTCAGATGTTTTAGCCACACTCTTTGCTAACAGGTATATAAAATCAAGTGCATAGCCATGCAGTCAATGGGTCATACTGAAGAATTCAGTGGCTTAAAACATGGCACTATCATAGGACACCACCTTCGCCCAGTCAGTTTGTGAAATTTCTACACTGCTAGATCTGCCCCAGTCAACTGTAAGTGCTATTATTGTGGAACAGAAGTGACTAGAAGCATCACCATCCTAGTCACGAAGCGTTAGACCACACAAACTCACTGAGGAGCTGCTGAATGCTGAAGTGCAAGTGTGCCTGCCTGTCATCTGTTGCTCACTACAGAGTTCCACACTGCCTCTGGAAGCAACATCAGCACAAGAACTGTTCACTGGAAGCTTTATGAAATGGGTTTCCATGCCAAGCAGCTGCAAACATGCCTATGATTACTATGTGCAATGTCAAGCATGCCGCAACTGGACTCTGGAGCAGTGGAAACATGTTCTTTGGAGTGATGAATCACACTTCACTGTCTGACAGTTTGATGGACGAATCTGGATCTGCTGAAAATGCCACCTACTAAGTTTGGTGGAGGAGGGATAATGGTCTGGGCTCAGCCCTGTAGTTCCAAAGAAAGGTAATGTTAATGTTATAGGATCCAAAGACATTTTAGACCGTTTTATGCTTCCACCTTTGTGGCAACAGTTTGGTAAAGGCCATGTTCCACCATCTATTCTTTTGGCCATATAATGTACATTGAGTGCAGCATAGCCCATGACATATTCAATGAGAATGGCAGACAATTTCCGTGTTGACTTAGCAACTTGCATCTGAATTAGAGAAAGGAGCAGAAAGAAGGTCTTCACAGTGCATATAAAGGCTAAATATATAACAGTGATCTCTCAGCAGGCTAATAGCACTTAAAGGATAAAGATAGAGGCTAAACTCTACTAATTTAAAGATCAGTGGGGAGCCTCATTAAAAGTGACTCTTACAGAAGACGTGGAAGTTAAAGAGCAGCACCGTAACTGTACTGCAGGGCATGTAGATTTTGTGCATTTTAGGATTAGATTTAGCATGTATATCCCATTGGGTCAAATGCTTTCAGTATTAGCTAGGCTGGCTAGTAAACAGTGATAGTGCCAGTTAGAACATGTCAAAGTACTCTCTGTATGTAGCCAAAATTATGTGGGCACCTGACCATCACACCTATATGACCTTGTTGGACGTCCCATTCCAAAACCATGCACATAAATATGGAGTTGGTCACCTCCTTTGTGGCTATGACAGCATCCTCTTTTCTGGGAAGTCTTTCTACAAGAGTTTGGAGTGTGTCTCCGGCAATTTATGCTCATTCAGTTGAAAGAGCATTTGTGAGTCACTTCTGTTGGACCAGAAGGCTTGGCTCACTCCTATTCATCCCAAAGGAGTTGAGATCAGGGCTATATGCAGGCCACTGGAGTCCCACAGAATGCATTTCCACCATACCAGAGTGCAGCAGTGACATGCTTTACGCCACTCCAGCCAATGCTTGGCATTGCGCATAGTGATCTTAAGCTTGTGTGCAGCTACTTGGCCATGGAAACCCAATTCACAAAGTTCCTGACGCACAGTGCTGATATTGGAGGGTTTGCATGCATAATTTTGTATTGCCTGCATTTATGTAGGAAACGTACAGATAATTCATTTTTATCAGATTCCCCAGAAGAGGGCAGTATTAGCACTAATTAGCGCTAATGTCTTATCTTCATCTTGAGTGTGACGAAACCCAGACCAGCAGTAATGTATGTATGGCTGGAGTCATAGATTTCTAAACAGAAAGCAAAGTAGTTTCTCATCTAAGGGTAAGACTCTGTGCTATGTTATATGTGGGGCACCTCAGCTTCTGATGCTAACTTCATAGGCCAAATTACCCATGCATAACGTTATGAAGCTTGTCAGAAGTGCCCAGCCCAGGTTACAGTTACTAAGCTACAACTGCACACACAATAATTGGAACAGTCTAAAGAACTGGTACAAAATCCATTTTGGACTTTTAACTTTGACATTAGACTAAAATCCTTTTCTTCTGAGTGACGTTATACCTTAATTATGTTTATGTAATCATTAAAATAAATAATTGAACATTCCATTTTGTCACTACCAAAACAAAGAACCAGAACAATGAACAATGAACAATGAACATGAAACCAGAACTCAAAAATGCTAGCCTGTATATGACTAGCAAACACAAAAATCATAATATTTTTTACTAAAATACAAAATATTTTACTTAATTACAGAAAATGTGTTTTAGTAGTGACAATTCTTAATGTTGATTTTCAGACTTCGGGACACATTTACTTCAAAACAGGATCGAACTGCTCACCATGTGGCCCTGAGAGATGCAGTCCCACTTCCTGCTCTAAAATGGAGGGGTGTGGCTAAAATAAGGCTCCTCCTGTGGACTAGAACTGTGTTTTAGCAGTGACATGAAAACATGGGACAGCATTTTTTAAAATATTTTTTTTCTCATTTAAAAATGAATCTCATGATACATCTACATCTTTCAACTTAATTTTAAAAGAAATCAAAAAGATATTTTTAAAAACAACATTGAAAATGTTTTGAAATGTAGGGGTCAGGGTTTGGGACAGATACCTCCCAATAGAAAGCACCCTATAAATGATGAATTTGTATATATTTAGCTTATTACTATCCCAGTTAATGTCTTGGGTTTAAATAAACCATAACATAATCCTTGTAAATATTTAATTGTTTTTAAATAGAGTTTTCTTTTTACTCTGTGACTACAGTTTGAACTAACTCAGTAGAATGGTCCATATAGGGGAGGGGATTAGTGAAGGGCTAATTTACCATTTTTTTCAGTTTAATGTCTGAACTTTGACACTAATCATTCATAAAATGAAAATAAATTAAGCTTAAACAACTGCTTCTCGCTGGCATGCGCATGTTATCAATATCAACATCAATACTGCTTAAGTGTGATGTGAGAATAGTGTCTCTTGGATTGAAATGCTGGCATGCTGCAGTGGGACGACATGATTTATGAACTAAATTTCACAACTGTATCAAAAGAATTACAGTGAGGGGTTTCACCATCAGGAGAATCCATGGGTGGGCACAAAACAGAAGAACACACACTGCTTAACTTACTGCACGCCAAATAGGGCTGCACTTTTCAAGCCACTCCATTTTCACATTATTCTAAAGCAAAACCTGTATGGTATAGTGTGGGTACAGTACATTACTGACAGAACAAAATCTTATATCTTTAAAATGGTAAAATAAGGAGAAACATTCTTGAAGGGGAGTTCCACTGACTTTCTGTGTATGTTCTGCAAATTAAATAATTAACAAGTAAACAAAGTCTATCAGGGTGGTTTGGTGCAAAATACTCTGTTCTAGAGAAACTTAGTCAGAAACTAAGTCAGAATTGTTCACAGTAGTGGTGATAGGAACCAAACGTCCACCTCTAAAAGCTCCCTCACAGAAAGTTACTACATGAAATGGTTATGAATACACTGGCTGATGTCAGACATTGTTTTTACGAAAGTTTTGGGAAGCTTGTGGCCTAAAACGAATTTTAAAATGTGTTCATAGCAGAGAAATACATGCAGCTTGTAGCTTGTATTTTTTTCAGTTTAAAGGTCACATAAGTCATTAATATGCACAACTATGCTGACTGTATTGTTGCTGTCATGTCAAAACATAGTATCTCCAAAATTACAACCTTACAGGAGAAAGAAAAACATTTTTTACAAGCAATTGTGAAAATTTTCCATTCATCACAAAAAGGCAGCTGACATTTTCAAATTCGAAAAAGAAATAAAAAACACACAAAAAAGGTTTTGCCCTGCAACATTTTCCAACCATCTTTTCATTCTGTTCTGATCAAACTGTTAGTCCATTTGATGGTCTTAAGTATACGTGGGTACATTTTGCCTGGAAATTGGAAAAATTGCCATAATTTTTCTCCAAAAGGAGCAACTTTGAATGCCTAATATAATTCCACCCTGTAATCCACTTCTGTACTTCAGTGAGTATGATTCCCCTATATGCTGTGCAGAGATCAAGAGAGATGTGCTGCAGTGGAAGTGTTGTGAAATCCCCTGGGAATGCACTGATATCAGTATATGTGTGGCGAGTTTTGATACCAGCACTATGCGGTTTGAATTTTGTCTTGCATTTCCTGTTTCCTGCTGATCCCACAGTACACAATGTGGTCAATGCAAATAGACTTTTTAATATAATTAAATATATAAATAATTTAATATAAATAATAATGTATTTTTTGAAATTTTGAAAACGCCAGCCATCGTGTTAATTTAAAGGGCCCATATCCTACAGTTTTCACTTAATATTTGTGCTGTCTAACCAAAAACTGATATAATTATTGTTTATTATCATTTTCAAATCTTTCTCCCTTAGAATTAAGCAGGCTGTTTTTGTTACTGTGCCTTTAAGACTGATATGTAAATGAGCTCTGTTCTGACAGGCTGCCCTGTATTGCACCTCATTCAAAAAGCAGTCCACGCTGTTATAACTTCAGCCTGAATGGGTGGAGCTAAACTGCTGTAGGCTGAACAGGTGGAAATATGTACCTTTTTTTTGAGACATCACAAAAACAGTAAACGCAAAATGGGCTCTTTTTCCAGCTTATGCCTTGTTTTCCTTGAGTATAGTTACAAATCCGTGATCACACGTTATCGTCGTTTTTCTCTTGTAAAGTTACCATCTATCTTAAATGATGTTTTACCTGTAGTTTGAGTTGTGAGCTGAAAACACAATGGGGGGCTTGGTTTAAAGGAAACTCTGGTGAATTTCGCCAAAACCAAAAGTTTAACACATTGTCCCCAGACATCATTCACTTCACGAGATCACGCACGGCCTAGTGACGGGGAGTTGATTCCAAAAGAGTTGATTCTTCAACTCCAATGCGTCTGGGAGTCAGGGTGACTCTTGGCCAATGACTCTGATAGTGGAAATGCTTGGAGTCAACTCTTTGATTCTGTCGACTCTGTATTTTTCCATAGTAATTTGCTATTTGCTGGATGGAGCCATGTGTAATGCAGGAAAGAGTTTGGGTAACATGTTTAATTACCAGCCTTCATAACATCTTGAAACATCTGCCTCTTCACTGTACCACTCTGCATCCTAAGTCTGCTTACTGAAAACCAAACTCTGCATTTTTGTCGCAACAAAATGATTACGAGTACAAGATACAAAAACCAAAAACCAAAAAACCCCAATATTATCCACTGAAAGCTGAAGAGAAGAAGAAGGTGGAGTTGCTTTCTTATTTATCAGCTGCTTATTCAAGTTTTCTGGTCCACCTTAAATGGTGCTGCCGTTAATATCTGGCGCCTATGCAACTGCTGCATCGTTTAAGGTGATAGAAATGGAAAATTTGAACAAAAATCCAACTTCAGTTCAATTTGTTCAGTGCACTGTTTCCCTTCGTCCTGTTGCCTGTTTAAGCCAAGCTCCCTTCAGCAGCCTCATTATGTGAAATAGGCTGAATGTATGATGTGTTCAAACATTAATCAGGTGTTGCTCCAAACGGGTCGGTCTTTACTCCAAAAGGGTTTGCGGTCTGTTAAATGCTTTGTTATTAGTCTAAACCTATGCAAACAGGCTTAATGTTCACTCTACACTCTTAAAAATTATGGTTCTTCAAGGGTTCCCTCGTAAAGAAAATGGTTCTATATGGAACCATGAACACTCAAAAAACCCTTAGCATGATTAAAGGGTTCTTTGCATCATGAAATCGTTCCTTAGACTGATGGACAACGTCTTGTGTTTGGTTCTAGATAGAAACCTTTTGAATTGTGTTCTATATAGCAACAAGAAAGGGTTTTTCTATTGTTACAATGTCAAGATTTTTGGTGCTATATAGAACCCTTTTCAAACAGGTTCTACATAAAACCATCTACAGCACATTCTCCATCAGTCTGAAAACCCTTTCATGATGCAAAGAACCCTGTAATCATGCAAATGGTCTCTTGAGTGTTCATGGTCTATACAGAACCATTTTTTTTCTTGACTCGTTAAAGCTTGTTGCTTATCTCAGTGCCATGAAATATTGGTCTTTTAATAACTATAGAATAAATATATATGTAAATAATTAAAATGAGTCCTTTGTTGACTAAGACTGAATCATTAATTTATTTAAAGAATATGAAAACAGCATCGCTGACATTCATTTGCAGAAAAGTCATGCAGGCCAGACGCTAAAAATAATTAACTTAATGTGCTTAAATATGATGATATTTATCTGGAAAAAAAGAATCTGCTGTTAATATGAACTCTTAAGAGGAATGAATTACATTAGACTGTGGGTCAAACTCAGATCTTGCCTTTTTACCCAATCTAGATTTTCAGATTATTTAAAAAATCTGTCTGTTCATGTATTTAATGAACACTTAAAATAAATAAATGAATAAATAAATAAATAAATAAATAAATTTGTTCTAAAACCAGCCACCAGGAATACGGAACAAAAAACCCACTGGACTTCAGAACAACTAATACTGAAGCACTCTGAGTTTTGCCTGCCCGTTTGGAGCTATGGCCCACCCATTTTAAGTTAGGCCCCTCCCATTTGGAGGTTTTCCTAAATGTAGTAATACACTATTTAAAAAATTGGGTAAACCACGTTTAGGAGGGTTAACTATCTGCTATGTCCCATAACCACTGGCTCTGGCTTGAATACCTGGAGTCATGCATTACTAGCCTGGCCCTGCGAGACCAGGAAAAGCGTGCAAAACAACCTTCATGCATACGCATTTGAGGGAGGATCAAGTAGTACTACTTAAGTTTTACTAAAGTTTGTGCAACTGGGAAGACTCTACACTAGACGTTGGAACATTGCTGTGAGGATTTAATTGCATTCAGCCACAAGAGCATTAGTGAGGTCAGCTACTGATGTTGAATGACTAGTTCTGGACCTTCCAACTCATCCCAGAGGTACTGGATGGAGCTCCATTACTCCAGAGAATGCAGTTCATCTGCTTGAAAGCCCAGTGCTGGGGGGCTTTATACCCCTCAAGTCCATGCTTAGCATTAGGCATGATGACCTTAGGCTCATGTATGGCTGCTCCAGAACATCCCATTCTACTGATCAATGCTTTTCTATGGAGACTGAAACTGTGTCAGCAATGAGTGACATTAAAGTAGCTGAATTCACTCATTAGAAGGGCTGTCCAGATACATTTGGATGTATAGTGGACTAAAAAGTAGAATATATATTTATATTTAGAAATGGATTGAAATTAGACTTAATATTGGAGTCTAAGTGTACCCTACCAACTCCCTCCACTCAAAACCTCTGAGATTATTAGTGCAGTCAGGGCCAATTAAGCAGCCAATTTCTGAAAATGCCAAGCATTATAAACCAATAGCTTAGCCTTTATGAAGTTCCTTATTATGTAGGTAGTACAGCAGGGGAGCATTTTGCATTGCTGATCAGGCAAATGCAAACAAGAAGATGAATGTGGTGTGAAGAAGGCTTATTGATTTTTGTCCATCTTAAAAGACCCCTTCTTCAGAGAAATATTGACCCGCTCGGCAGAGCCGCAGAGGGAACGGTGGTTTCTTTAAAGGTCACGAGCAACAAACACCACAGAACCACATGCTGTTATCATATGTGTGAATTATAACATGGTCTATTCATGCGTCTCTCCTTTATCACCCGGGATGGCACTTTAGCTACTTGAATATCTGCGTTTTTAATGGAAAGTGGTTGAATGGTATTTTATATTGTTATGAATAAATAAAACAAACAAGTAAAGAAAAACATATAATGCAAAAAAAACATTTTGCCTTTGAGACATATGCAAATGAGTTCTGATTGGTTGACCTACATTGTTTATGAAGCAGTCTATAAATGAATGATCTACAGAGAAAATGAGACTCCTAACAACCACCTGAAACACCGGATAGACCACCAAAACTGACCCCATCAAATAAACAGCACTTAAAGCTTTAATCTTTGAGAGAGAGGAGAAAACCAAGTTGCTTCAGATCTGGAAAAATCCACAGGTGTTTCTGTCCATCCTTCACTGTAAGAAGACAACTCAACACTATGAGTCTGAAAGGATGTGTAGCTGCCAAGAAGCTCTTATTGAGAAAAGGAAAAAGACACAACAAACAAAGAAGCTGCTGGTGTTCTCAGAACAATGGACTGACCATCCCAGACCTCAACAACACTGAATGTGTTTGGGATTACTTGATGATTGTGAGAAGCAGAAAATGCAAAAACAACTTCTAAGACTGAACTTTAGAGGTGTGGCTGCAGATTTCTTTGAAAAACTTAAAGTGAGTCTCTGGAAAAGAATGGAAGCCGTAATTAAGGTAAAACACTAAATACTGAAAAAATATGATGATATTATTACATGTTTTCTGCTTTTTTTCCTGATGCTGAAAAATGAATAACTTAATGACTGTTTTGACTGCAAATTACATAAACAAAGGACAAACACACTGAGCTAATTAGCTTTTTCATCTATTCACTGATTAACTGCATAAATCATATTCAGTGAATGAGAGTAAAAAAGGCATTTGATCATTTGAGCTGTAGTCTCCTTTACATAGAAGCAAAATGCTATCGCTATAATTAGAAGTAAAATGCTATCACATTCTCTGTGAATAGCCTATTTCGTATGATGAAGAAACGTTGGTAAGAATAATGTTAATTGAAATGCGATAGTGTAGTCCAAACACCGAGGCCAGCACTGCTTAGCCAATGTAGCAGTAACTAATGTCTCAGCTAAGATCTACTGAGACCTCAATATGAGAGCTTCAATATAGTAATCCATGGAATATTGATGGAATTATAAGAGCTGACATTGAAAATACAAATCAGCCAATGTTAATTTGAATAATGTAGATCTGAATGCAAAAGGCCCAAAGATATCAAATAAATTAAGTGAAATATGAATGTATCTAAAAACATGAAATCTAATTAGTTACTTCATTAGTTAAAGTTAAAGCTTTTTCATAATGTCTAAAATGTTATTTCATTCATTTTTAGTGCTGTTTGGATTCCACCACAGTTTAATGACATCCTCTGCAGACTCCCATTACAGATAGTGGCAGAGAACATTAAGCTTTAAAACTCTGATAAACATCACATCACTGAAAATAGCCTCAGTCTGTCAGCACAGCTGCCACACTTGCATATAAATCCACATTCACCAAACTTCTCTTGTCAGTGTTACAGATTATCCTAACGCAGTGATGTGTAACAGACAGAGATTAAAATCTATTAACTGAAATTATTCCGGTGGTCTCAGATAACAGGCCATTTGAAGCTAGTCTGGAGGTTGAAGTTGCCTGTGAACAATAACCAAGTGACAGTGAGGATTTGTAAAAAATAAATAAAAAAAGCTAAGTTCCACTTTTTTGAGCAAACTTCAATATGCAATAAATATTTTTAATGCAGCATTTCTCATTAATGGTTTGTTATTATCCATGTTTTGACCCTTCTATATTAAAGTCTATATTGTCATTACCGTCACATTTATGTATAATCACATAATGAATTAATCAATTATATAATTAATTACATTCAAGCCTTCTTACTTTTTCTGTTTGTTAAACAAAAATGCAGTAAGGACCCGAGAATATTAGATTTAAGTCTTCATTACGGGCCATAAATAAGAAAACAAGTTTATGATGCTGCCAATTTCTGCTAGATCAGATAAGATTTCTAAAACTGTTACAACTAAGGTTTCACTGGAGCACATGGACATTTGTTGGCCATTCTAGATTAAACAGGAACATCTACAGTTTGTAAAACACATTCATGTTTTATTTGAAGCTTGTAACCGACATTAGCATATATTTGTGCTTGTATGTATCAGTTTTACAGCGACTCTTTCAGAAAAGAGTCCTGGCATAGAGCTGCTGCCAGTGTTTTCCATTCCTAACAACTGACTGAAACCTGAGTAAAACTATCGATGTATCTAGAACCTCCAGAAGACCTAAAGTGATGTTTTTTCTCATCATTGATCTGATTGTAAATCAGAGCATGATTGGTTGATTCCTCTGTTACTTTCTAATTATGCTGGTAGTTAATCCAATGTGTAAGGCCTTTAGTCAAGCTCCTGAAGTCCTAACCAATGAGAGGACCTAGAGGAGATATTTTTAAAAAAAGCATCTTAAAATTCCTGTTTCTATCACAATTTCACATTGAAATATTCCTTAAATAAGGAATAACCATCCCATTCATAGATTTTTATAAAGAATCAGTATTAACCAGTGAGCTAATATTAACCAATGAGCCAAATCAGATGAAGCTTTGATGGCTTTGAAAAATGTTTAATAAGGGCTAATCCAGAATTGTAGTATAAAACAGGCAAGCGTCCATACACGGGCAAACGAGGCAACGTAGGCCAAGCTAAATAAGAATGAGAGAACAGGAGCTGAAGTTCACTGCATGAAAGAGAAAACAGGGGTCCGGCTAGAATCAAGAATGAGAAGATGGGCAAGAAAACAAACTAGGAAGGCAAACACAGAAATAAAGGCTCGGTAACGCACAGTAGACTGATACAATACTTTACAATGAAGCTATGGACAACAGGTTATATAAGCACTAGAACAGGTGTCGACAATCAATAATCAGGTGACTGAGAGTGTGGATGGGTGGATGGTTGAGAGTCTGTTGTCATGTCATCCCCCAGAGGCTTCTGGGAGTTGAAGTTCTGAACAGAGTGAGAAGTGCTAAGCCGGTGGGAGGCATGACAGAAGTGAACAAAATTTTTATTGTCTTGTAACAATGGCTGATGTCAAGTCTGTAATATATTAGACCAAATAGTTATGATCAGATGACTGGGTCAGAGCACCTCCAAAACGACAAGGCTTATGGGGTGCGCCCATCAGTCAGGGGTGGGAACCTACCAACAGTGATCTGAGGGGGGGACAAACCATGAGCTGGTGACATGGAGTTGGGCGCCCAGGGCTCATCAATGCACAAGGGCAACGAAGGCTATCCCATCTGTTCCGAACCAACAAAAGGCTACAAGTCACAGAAATTTCAATGATGTTAATGAGAGAAATGTCACTTTCACATTTTCTTTTACATCATATGGATGGTATGTGTGCGAAATTTATCTGGGGAAGTGATGCCAACAGGATGCACTAAGGGAAAAAAGATAAGCTGGTGGAGGAAGTGTGATGCTCTTGGCAACCTTTGGTCCAGGCATTCATGCAGACATCAGTTTGATACATGCCACCTACCTAAACATCGCTGTGCACCAGGTCCACCCCTTCATGGCAATGGTGTTTCCCAATAGCAGTGGCCTGTTTCAGCAGTATAATGCGCTCTGCCACACTGCACACATTGTTCAGGGAAGGGTTTGTGGAACATGATGGAGAGTTCAAGGTGTTGCCCCGGCCTTTAAAAGTGGGATGTGCTGGAACAACAAGTCTGATCCGTAGCGGCTCCACATTGCAACTCACAGGACAAGGATCTGCTGCTAATGTATTGGTGCCAGATACCATAGAGCACCTTCAGAGGTCTTGTAGAGTCCATGCCTTGGAAGGTCAGAGCTATTTTGGAGGCACGTGGAGGACCAACAGCACATTAGGCCACTGGTCATACTGTTTTGGCTCAATGGTTTATGCTTTAATCTAGTGCACTTCCTGCATTAAGAATACTAGAGATATTTCAAGAGCTGAAAGTTTGACCATTTTTTCTTAGAAGCTGAAGGTCAAGGTTCTCTGACATTTTTTTGTTGAAGCTGAAATCACAGTGTTTTTGTCTGACTCTTGCAAATATATCAAGATCTCTGTCCAGCCTTGACATTTCAATTACAGGTCTTACAATCAGTATTTTCTGATGAAAAATAAGGAATTTACCCATTCAAAACAGGTTAATTGCAACTTAAACCTCCTTAAACCTATTTTTTTCTTAAGAGACATCTAAGTTTTATTGAAACTGCTGTAACACACAGCAATCCAAAGAAGCTTTCCAAAAAGCCATTAAAATGTCAAAACACTTGTCAAAACCACCACCACTGCAGTTGAAATACTAAATTACATCTTTCCTGATGTGACTGTCAAAACCATCCAGTGACTTAGCTCAGATACATTTATATACCTAGCTGGCTCACAATGTATGGCTGACATCAGTAGGCTAGTCAGCTCAGTATCAGTCATTATCTTAAGGCCATCACACACCAGATGAGCCATGTTGCGTTACACAACGTAGCATCTTGTAGCATCACATTGCAGAGTGCTACTACAGAATGCCAAAAGGGAGAGCCCAAATACACCAGGTTCAAGTTGATTTTTACACTCTACTCATATGAATTGAATGAGTCTGTCAAGTCTCTTCCTATATGCAGTTGAGATGCTGCTGCCCCAGCAGACCACTCCGTAAAAGATGACTGATGCCACCACAGTGTCAAAAAAGGTCCTCAGGAGTGCCCCCTGCACTCCAAACGACCTCACTCTCCTAAGCAGGTACAGTCTGCTCTGTGCACTAATATTATCTGACCAATCTACTCTATTGTTCAGGTGATAACCCAGGTACTTATAAGCGTCCACTCTCTCAATGTCCATTCGCTGGATGTTCACTGGTGAAGAAAGGTCCTGCGGAGATCCACCACCATCTCTTTGGTCATCCCCTTATTGATCAGGAGATGGTTTTTCAGACACCAGTCCACAAAGGGTCAGTTCTCTGTACTCTCTGTCATCATCATTTGTAATGAGTCTGATGATTGCTGAGTCATTAGGGAACTTCTGTAGGCGACAGTTTGGTGAGCTGTACAAAAAGTCTGCAGTGTACAGGGTGAAGAGGAACGGTGCCAGAGTCAAAAAGGGGTCCGTCTAGAATCAAGAATGAGAAGATAAGCAAGAAAACAAACTAGGAAGGCAAACACAGAAATAAAGGCTCGGTAATGCACAGTAGACTGATACAATACTTTGCAATGAAGCTACAGACAACATGTTATATAAGCACTAGAACAGGTGTCAACAATCAATAAACAGGCAAATGAGAGCGTGGATGGGTGGACGGTTGAGAGTCCGTGGTCATGTGATCCCCCAGAGGGAATCCAAACAAATCCAAAAACGCCACCAATGTTTGAGGAAATTACAAATCAAAACATCACTTTTAGTACTGATTGTGGTGTTTGACTGCATGTTAACAGTTGTTACCATGGAGACTGCTGCAGCGTGGCTTCCCATTGGCTGAATGAGCTGTAGGCTTAACTTGAGGTGCGTTCAACAAACGCTTTGTTTTATCCGCATACTTTAGAACAGAAACGACTTCAGTGGCATGCATTTTTTAAAACCATTGGTCAAATTACCTTTCATTGATTAACTGAAATTAAGGTAACACATTCTTTTTCTACAAATTTCAGTGCATAATTTCTATTCATAGATAAAAATGAAACATAAAATATAAAAACCACAACTTTCACACAGGCCACATTTTACGTTTTTTTTTTGCAGCGAATAAACAGTAGTTATAAATGTGTAAATGTGCATGATAAATGTACCGAAGTGTGTTCTCTGTAGAGCAGGGGTGTCCAAACTTCTCCTGGTGTGGCTGCAGGTTTTCATTCCAACACTGCAGGACCTCACATGATCAGCTGCTGAAGACAAAGACCAACTGATTGAACAAGTGGAATCAGGTGAGCTCCAGCACATTTGGCATGAAAACCTGCAGCCACACCGGCCCTTTGTGGATACGACTGGACACCCCTGCTGTTGAGGATGTGTAACTTATTTTCACTTTAAAAAAATCAATAAAACAGGGGAAAACAGGTCGTTCGACTGGGGTGCACAAACTTTTGCACACAAGTGTATACGCAGTTTCTCTAAAAGGAGTCACCTAGATTTTTTAAATGTGAGCCAGAATGCCATTCCGTCCTGACTTTTCTTTCTGTTCTGCTTTATTCTGGCCCACGCCTGCGTCTAAGGGTTAACTGTTTACTAATCAAGTTAAGGCGTCAGCCCTGTCAAATAATAAAAGCGCAATAATGGCACTGATTGTGCACAAAGAGCAAAACTCAGAATTTCAAACATGCTCCACATTAAATAAAAAAAAATGAGTGCAAACTCAGCCATCCCTGAAGTCAGTCTCTTATTATCCAAAGGCATCTTAATTGAATCAATGCAGCAAATGGAACGAAAAGCCTTTTTCTGAAGCGCAGACACATCATTTCACTCTCAAAATAGGCCACATTAACCAAGAGGTGCAATGCTTCAGTGGGTCAGCTCTATTTGTTTCTAATTTTAGAGTCGCTAATGAAAGAAGTTTAATGGGTCCGGCATAAAAAAGTGAATTGTGACATGAGAGAGAAAGAGAGAGAGAGCGTGAGCGAGTGAGTTCTGGACAGGATTAGTTAAGTTTGTGAAATGTTCCATTAATAATGACAGAGAGAAAGTGATTTAAAAAGGTCAAAAAGTGAACATTTCCTTCAAAAATCATGAAGCGTATTAGACCTTTGAGGTCGTGTTGTGGTTTTGATGTTGCTGTCAGAAGGAATATGAAGGACTAAAGTGGTCAAGAACCCCTAAAATATCAAAAATGTATTGCTGGCTATTTTTATTTGCTCATAGATCTCTGAAGGTGTGTCATCACTCTGTAGTCAGCATCATGCCCATGTGAGGAGAAACCTAAAAACTAGATCCTCTGAATACTGATATAGTTAAGGAGTCAAAATACAAATAGTCCTACAAGACTGGCAACCTCGGCAGAATACACCAGCAAACTTTGTCCAGTGTGTAGTTACAGGGGAATTCCGTAGATTTTTATATGTGATGATGATGACGGTAAGTAGTGGTAAATCTGAAAAAGAGGAGGTTTATTTGGGGACTATTTTATCTCAAAGCACCATGCATGAAGTACAAAAGCTATAGCCATTTCATGTAATAACTTTCTGTAAGCTTTTAGAGGTGGACATATGGTTCCTATCACCACCACTGTGAACAATTCTGACTCAACCACTAGCATTCGTCTGATTATCTTAAAGACTTTCTTACTGTCTTTTCTGGTGTAAATTTCAAATCACATGTCAGCTACTGTGGCTTTTTGCGGTCTTGATCTGGGTTTAAATTAATGCAGTAATGGCAAAAGCTGAGGACGAAAAGCCTTGGCACATTTTTGTTGACTTGTTGTTGTTTCAGTTTTGGCATCTAAATGATCTCAAGTGAAAGTAACACTTGAGCCGTTAGACTAGCCAAATAAATTGCTCCAAACAATGATGACCCATCTGACATGCTGGGAGCAGCTCTGAGTTATCTACTGTTTTTAAGAGGCTGCTGGTGGAGACAAAACAGTTTATCCAGAAAACAGGTGAAATGCACTAAACATTTAGGGAGGAAAAAAATGTACAGTGGGCTCTAAAAATCCAAGACCACATTGAGAATCTGGGATTTTTTTCATTTAAGCTGGGAAATAAGTAACAGAATTTTTCAGAAACAAAGAAAAGTTACAACCATTAAAATAACAAAGAAATATTCACAATTGCGCACTATGTCTAGTTCACTATTCAGATTTTTGGCACATTTGTGATATGGACCATGTTCAATCTTTTGTACAAAAAGGCCAGGTTTTTAAAAACAGGCTAAAATATGGTGTGTGTGCGCTGCTGCGAGTTGTCCCGTAAAACCTAAAATAATCATGTAAAAGTCAGAGGTATTGGGGTGGGAGTTTTTTGAACTATGTTGTACGTCTTTACATATTAACATTGCATGCACAGGCTGAAAAAGAAGGTCCAGCTTGATGCTAAATCAACATTATATTGACAAACTAGGAGAAGGGGGCCGAAGCACAACAAAATGTTCTTCCGCATGTTGTGTGCAATCACATGCTTCCACCAGAGAGGTCTCCAAATCCCCAGATTCTCACATAGTGCAGCTTTAAATCAACACCAAATATGGAAATTGTCATTACAGCAAATCTCAAACTTTTAAGCGGTAGCTAAATTAGCCTAACCTAAAAGAAGTGTTTACCATGCTATGAACCACTGGCAAAATGAATACACGTGAATCAGAGATGGACATAAGCATGGGCAGAATAACGGGTAGGGCTACAGGTGTACTGATAAAAATATGACAGTACCCTTAAGTGCCCCTCTCCTGTTGCTCTTCACCTACAAGTACATCATTGATTGATATACAAACTTGTCGCCTTTTACCGAAATTCACAGTATTGAAAATTTTTTGCCCTGCGGCCAACAAGGAGAGCTCTGAAAAAGAATCACCTTTCACAGCAGCAGATCTTTTATATCATTTATGTGTATTTGCTCATCTATATACACCAATACAACATATCATTTTAAACAAATGACATGAAAGGTAAAGAGGTGAAAAACTGTTAATGTGTGTACACTATCATGTTTTTGCAACCAAGACAAGCAGCTACTACTTCGTTTTTGTCTAAAATTGATGTAGAACACATTGATTTATGTGGACTGTCTGCTGAGAGCTAAATGACCATCTACATCACAACTGGCAATCATCTGGGTCCAAACACTCACACCTTATGCAGTCAGTATAGGACTGTTTGCAGATTGATCACAAATAATGGGTCTCTATTTACACTAATTGTTGAGAACACAAAAGAAAATATCTGCCAAATTTTGTACACATTGACCTTTTGAACTGTGTACAATAAGCAGTAAGTTTTTATCAAGTAAGTCTAAATATACCTGGACAACAATATACTTTTTGGCATGGCTTTTGTAGCAACAATTTTATTGTTGTTGAACTTAATAAACTGAATCATTTTATTATCCTGTATTTCATCTTCAAAGTGAGCATCAATCATTTTTTATCATGTCTGCTGGCAGTAAAACAATATGGAATAAGCTCTATCAGAAGTGTGTTTGATGCTGAATAAAGTGTTTTTTACAACAAATGTAGTTAAAGATATTATGAGATAATTATGGTGCTTTTTTTAACTTGAAGGCATTTATTTGACCCCTGAACAGAAACTATGGCTCCATTATGGAATAGAATTGCCACTGGAAGTAAACCAAATGAGCAGCTATGTATGTCCAGATCAATACTGAATATCAATACTTGATGATTCCTTTTGAGAGTATTTATATAAATATATCCATAGTAAACTACATATGAAGGTTATAAACACACACAGACTTTTATCACCATGTATACCAGTGATATGCATAATGTTTATTAAAATTATTATTTGAATCATTTAAGATTTTAAGATTAAAATTTCTTAAAATATTCATCTTTTTATTGTTTTGTAGTAATAAGTAGATGAAGCTTAGATTGGACAATTTAATTAAGACTAATGCAAAGACGTTAACTGATGTCTGAATCGGCCCATTTCCACCTTTTTATGTGCACAAAAAGTCTTGTAAAAGTATCAGTATCGGTATCAAGAAGGCTACTAGCCTTACTTAGTATCAAATTAAAAAAATCCTCTTTTCACATTGCTATATAAAAAGCATTTTAATAATGCTATTGATTACAGTCATAGGTATATAGATAATTGCATAATCAGCCTCAATACTGCAAACAAAATCAAACCAAACCAGTTCACTTAAACTAGTTATCAATCACTGCATAATTAGCCTAATTACCAGACTGTTTAGTGCAAAATGCTTGTGGGACCCACCTCGGCGATGTTTTCGGCTTTAACACGGCCTCCAGCTGTGTGAAGCAGAAAAAGATTTATCCCTCTCATTGTGCTGTCATCTCTTCACATTAGAAGAGGTTTATTTTTAGATGACAACTCTGATTTGTTCTATTTACATGAGAAAAACATCAGGCCTGGTGACAACAAAGCTTTCATTAGGGCTGCACTACAGTACATGGACCAAAATATCACACTAAAACATGAATATTGTGCTACATTAAAAACACATTAGATCATTTGAATGCCATGAGGGTGCATTTTAATATTACAGCCATCTGTGATATTATGATCACCAAATTATATATTATGCACTATATTTTATTCTCATGAAAACAAGTACTGAGGCCAAAATGACTGTGCTGGGATATTAACTATTTGAAGTTGCAGTTATCACTTGTTATAACAAAAGTATAGTGTAACTCGATTTTAAAAGGACCCATTTCATGTAGTTCAATGTACAACTCCATTTCCAAAAAAGTTGGGATGCTGTGCAGAATGTAAATAAAAACAAAATGCAACGATGTTCAAAGCATTTATACCCTGTATTTAATTGAAAATACTTCAAAGACACCATATCAGACGTTGAAACTGAGAAATGTTATTGTTTTTTGAAAAATATATGCATATTTGTCCCTTTCATACAGAGATTTCTCTGAATTATCTGAATCTTTTAATGACATTATGTACCGTAGATGATGAAAAGCAAAAGTTCTTTGCTATTTTACGTTGAGAAGTGTTATTCTTGAATTGTTGTGCTATTTGCTTATGCAGTCTTTCACAGAGTGGTGAACCCCTCCTCATCTTTACTTCTGAAACACTCAGCCTCTTTTATACCCAATCATGTTACTGACCTGTTGCCAATTAACCACCAGGTGTGTTTTTAGCATTACACAGCCTTTTGTTGCCCCATCCCAACTTTTTTGGAATGTGTTGTTGGTATCAAATTCACAATGGGCATATATTTAAAGCTTGTACTTAAAGCGTTCATCTTTGAGAGAGAGGAGAAAATCAAGCTCCATTGTTGCTTCAGATCTGAAGAAATCCACAGATGTTTCTGTCCATCCTTCCACCTTGAGATGACAACTCAATGCTATGTGTCTGAAAGGATGTGTAGCTGCCAGGAAGCCCTTACTGAGAAAAGGAAATACACACAAAAGAAGAAATCATACAAAGAAGCTGCTGGTGTTCTCAAAACAATGGACTGACCACCCCAGAGTCCAGACCTCAACATCCTGAATGTGTTTGGGAATACTTAAGAAGCAATTTCAATCCAGTTTGGCTTGACAAAGCCATTTCAATGAAGTCCCAGGTGGTTGCTAAGGTCTTGCTATGTCATAGCTACGGTATCCCAGAGATTGCTAAGGTGCTGCTTTGCTATCCCAGGGGGTTGCTAAGATGTTGCTAGGCCATTGCTGTGTTATCCCAGGGGCTTGCTAAGGCGTTACTAGGTCGTTTCTATGGAATCCCAGGTGGTTGTTAATATATGTGCGTACATGTGTACTAGTATATATATGTGAGTCTGTTTTAAATGTATGAGGGAAATGTGAGAGATGTGGCTCATAGATTTCAATTTTCTCAAAATTCTACTATTTATTTCTTACAAGAGAAAAAGAAATTTTGTTTAAAAAAATGCTGAACAAAAACCATATCTGCGATCCATCTCAAAAGCACAAGTGCACTGTTCTCCTATAGGCTCTACATTCCTGCAAAGTTTCTGGTTCTAGCTTGAAAACCATGACCAGTGAAAATAGTACAACAAACTGTAGGATAATAAAACAAGAAACCATAAGTTGTCAAATTAATGAACTGAATAATGTAATATATAACTGATTATGTAAATACTTGGAAATGGATTTGAATAGCACAGCCAAACAAAAGTAAGAACTCTATTTCTATTTCTAAGGGTTAAAAACTGCCAAGAATTTGAACGAGCATCTTTACAGAATGTAAATGTAATTAAGTATGTAACTAACCACACAATTAAATAGTAATAATAATGTAATTATGCTTTGTTAAGTATAACAAAGCAACTTTAAAGTTAATAACTTCAAAACAAACATCCACTATCCTCTATGGACGCTCTGTAAAGGGGCAAACTCTGAGCAGAAGCTCAGTACAACTCAGTTGACTCCAAATACAGCAGAATCAGATTTGACTGAACTGAGCAGACAAGAGCCTGCAGCTACACATCCACCAAAACAGACCATCACCCATCACTGACATCCATCACACTGGGTTCATACCAGGGAAAAGACAATCCACACTGACTGAATGAATATATGCAATATGTCTCATTCTAAATGCCTTAGAATGGACTCTGTGGAAAACCTACAGGTTTCTTTAAAAAGGTAGCAAAGTTAGAACCTGAATAAACTCATATCTCTCCTGTAGAACTCTGCAGTTTATTCAGTCTGATAGACATACAGGTGACATCTGAAGAGTGAAAGCCAATACAACTCAAATACAGTCTATACATGTACAGTACTGTGCACAATTTTCCCACTTATTTTCCTTCGACTTACTCCTTTGAAGTGAATTATCTTACATCTAATCTCCTCAGAAATATCTCCTAAAAATGAATACCTTTTAAAAGCTTTTTAAAAGCAGTTTTGACTGGAAATGAAATAAATAAGGGAAGGTTGCTGACTTTAAACATTATTTTGGTGAGTTTTATCACAGAGAGTTGAGAATTAGTCCTCAGATAAACATTAACAGTGGTTTAAAAAAGAAAAAGCAATAGACTCATCCTCCGTCAGGCTCAGCTGGCCTTGCTGTCACTCTGCAGCTTTTTTAAGTCAAAACATGCTGAAGAAAAGGAAGCAAATGTATTCAATCCAGTCAAGGTTACAGTGTTTGTCTATCTGACAGAAATAGAAATTGTCATTTTGGATGCGCTGGCTGCTTCTTGACTGGAGCAATTTTCTGCCGTTGGTTACGGAGTCCATGGAAACGGCTCTGCTGAAGGTAATCCCCTCACAGGTATAAACACTACTGCACCAATCACAGATAAAAACCTGTTTCAGCACTAGCCTGCTATCACACAGCTATTTCTGCTTACGCTGAAGAACAAGAATAATTATTTCAACACAAATAACAGCACTAAGAAATCAGCATTATATTAAATGTAAAGTAATAGTTATAATTGTTGACAGCTATGATCAGCAACATTAAACAATATATTTTATTTTTATAGAGATGATTGGTAGATTGAGTGGCTAATTGATTGGCTGATTGACTGATTAGATGACCATTGATCCATTGATATCAATTGACTGTCTTGAGTCTACTAAGGTAAATTCCAACCAACTAAACTGCCATGGCAATAAATACTGAATCTTGATTGAATGATTGACTGGTTGATTGATGATGGGCTTACTGATTGGTTGATCAGTTGGTTCACTGATTGGTTGACTGATTTCTTGTTATTTGCTTGATTGATTGATTGATTGGATGATTGGTTGGTTCATTGATCATCTGATAGACTCATTGCTTGCTTGCTTGGGTGATTGATTGGGTGATGGATTAGTTGATTAGTTAACTGATCATCCAGCAGTAGGGCTCATTGCATCCTTAATTAATTTATTGATGGGCTGATTGTTTTCTGGCTTGATTGATTGATTGCTGGCTTGGTTGATTGATGGGCTAACCTACTGATTGGTTGATTAATTGGTTGACTGATTGGTTGACTGATGGGCTGATTTCTTGCTTATTTGCTTGCTTGATTGATTGCATAATTGGTTGTGATTGATTGTCTGAAAGGCTCATTGCTTGCTTGGGTGATTGATTGCTTGAATGATTGATTGGGTGACTGGTTGGTTAGTTAACTGATCATCCAGCAGTAGGGCTCATTGCTTGCTTGATAAATTGGTTGATGGGCTGATTGTTTTCTGGCTTGATTGACTGATTGATTGCTGGCTTGGTTGATTGATGGGCTAACTTACTGAATGGTTGATTAGTTAGTTGATTGGTTGGTTGACTGATGGTCTGATTTCTTGCTTATTTGCTTGCTTGGTCGATTGGATAATTGGTTGATCATCTGAGAGGCTGATTGTTTTCTGTCTTAATTGATTGATTGACTGATTACTGGCTTGGTTGATTGATTGAAGTTCTACTCTTTTGTTTTCCAGGCATATAAAGAACGTGCCTGAGATAGTGAATACTAACATGTACATTTTATTATCTTGAAAGCAGTGATATACTACTCTGTAAGTCTGTACAGGGAGCTGGTTTAGCTTTCATATCAGCTCAGCAAGATTAAAATGGCTCAGGAAAAGAGAATACGGGAAAGCCATATTAAGGAACCATATTAATAATTTGGCTTAAGGGAGAGCTGTGAGGGAAATCTACTCTCAGTTTCAGAGACTAATGCCTGTATAAGTTCAGTTAATATCCTTCAGCTAAAATGTTCTGTAGATTGTAGTGTATTCAAGATAACAGAACAGTTACTCGCAAGAGCGCATGAAAGCAGTACAGAAGCTTGATTATGTAATCTCTGACCAAGAAAGACAAAATAAGCCTAGCATGTCCTGCACTTACACTGAATCTGAAGTTACAAAAGAGCCAGAAGCTGATGTTGGAACTAATGATTGTGTAATTCATATCTACTTTTCTCTTATCACCATCATCAGCTTCCTATCATTAGGCTGAAAGATCTATTCACACATAATTACCGCCTCATCTGTAGATAGCAAAGATTACAGAGTTGCTTATTAGCATAGTGCACACACAGCTTACAAATGCTCTAAAATATAATATTCAACAAACCTGCACAATATACACAATTAGAAACCGAAGGTCAGTAACATCAGTTGACTGGGTTGTTGCCTCTCTTTATACAAACATTCACTGCCCTGAAGGCAAGATTGTTTCTGAACAATTTGGCCCTAAGCTACATCATGCTAGAACATTAGGTTCTAGCTGATTTTTACCTCTTGAGATGGTTGGAACTGTTATAATAACTGTGATTCATTATTTTATTGTCTTTTGGTCAATTTATACCAAACATACACTGATACACTCACTGTCCACTCTATTAGACACTCCTATGCTGTTGGTCCACCTTGTAGATGTAAAGTCAGAGACGATAGCTCATCTGTTGCTACACAGTTTGTGTTGGCCATCCTCTAACCCTTCATCAGTGGTCACAGGATGCTGTTGGGTGGGTGTTTTTGGTTGGTGGACTATTTTCAGTCCAGCAGTGACAGCACTGCTGTGTCTGATCCACTCGTACCAGCGCAACCCACACTAACACACAGCCACCATGTCAGTGTCACTGCAGTGCTGAGAATGATCCACCACTCAAATAATACCTGCTCTGTGGTGGTCCTGTGGGGGTCCTGACCATTGAAGAACAGAGTAAAAAAGGCCTAACAAAGTACACAGACAAACAGATGGACTACAGTCTGAAATTGTAGAACTACAAAGTGAACCTATATGGTAAGTGCAGCTGATAAAATAGACAATGAGTGTAGAAACAAGGAGGTGGTCATAAACTTATGCCTGATCGGTGTATATTGTATATCATGATTTTAATGTTATGGCTCGTTGGTCTAAATGCTAATAACATTAGCATGAGCTTCAAAACCATTTTATGTCACCTTACTGAACTCTTTACAAACTATTCATTCTAAAAAATAGCAATCAACACATCAACATACTGTTCTGGTTTGCATTATAGTGATCTTACTGGTGATACAGTAGTGTTTACTGACTTTATCTTCAGCTCTAACAGTAAAGAATTTGTTACATTTTTGTTAGCTTTGGCTGCAAGTGTTAGCAAAGACAGAGGAGAACTCCTATGAGTACCAGTAGGCCTTGCTGGCACCAGTCTCAAGCAAAACCATAAAACTAGACCTACTGATGGTCAACAAAAGACGTACAATTCCAGTACTTTGTGCGCTGCGTGTACTAAATGTAATTGCAGATAAATAATTGGCTAGTGAAAGTGGAATATATAAAAAATTATAATAATAACTACACTTCTTAAGGTTAGGATGTGAAACCAGTCAGAAGTTGTTAATCAAAGATCCAATGCAGCATCACTGGCATGAAGCTGAATGCATGAGACAGTGATTCATAACCTGACATATTTCCCTGAATACGATGACAGAGAGCATATTTCTTCCTGGCGACAGAGCAGACATGTCTGCTGACTTGTCCTGATCCTTGACAAATTACACAAACAAAAGGAATGCTAAACTTTATCTATGCTAATGTGGTTAGCATCATGACTAGCAACTCAAGCACTCCATCTGAATCAACTGGTGATTCTGATGAAAAAGATCTGTCAAACACTTATCAGGCAGTTCAATCGTGTACTGAATTAATCAAATCAAACTAAAGTTTGGGTGACGTGGGATGAATCAGCTAAGACTGTAGGCTAATATTTTTGGCAAAATACCTCTTCCTAAAAACTTGGGCACTGCTTATACTGGTCATAATTCAGCATTAATAAAATGACATGAGGAGGGGCAGAGTGGCAGCAAATATGAAATTATATTTGTAATACATCACACAGCTTTATAGATGATCTGTTTGACCTACTAGTCTAATTGAAGTGGACTTCAAAACCACACTGAAAAAGGTGATGCATTGAATTTAAGTGTTTTCAAAAAGATTTCCAAAATGTATATCATTTACACATTAATCAAAAATATTACACAGGTTTTGCTTTTACTTACTTTTTTGACAATAACGTCCTCTGGACTTGTATTTGGAATATACATTACCTTTTTTAAGACCTTATCTTAACCCCTTAAATGGCCAGAGCCCAACGACAGGTCTAGATTTATTACACAATTCTATAACTTAAAAATAGCTCAAAGTCCCTGTAGTTACTGAATAATAAGGCTTAGTATGTAATAAATCATCTCCAAATATCACCACTGTTTAGGGTATTAGTTGAAGGGTTGTAGTAAGTAAAAGCATTATGGCACATTTTTGCCATCTCGTTCTGTGTTATTTCAAGACTGGAAAACATTGTAAAAGAGTACTTCGCTTATCCAGTCACCAAATAAATAAATGCACGATACATGCACGATTTTCAAGGCATCATTCAATAAATGTCAAACCATCTATTAAACAATTGATAAATATTACACTGTGTTGCTAACTAGGAGAGAAGATACATTAGCTTAGTTAGCATGATAACAGCTCTGCTCACCACAGAACATGTTAGATTCTGGCTAACTAAATCTAACTAGCTAAATTGGTTGGCACGGTGACAACCAAGATGTTGGATCAGCTGTTTTCCAGCAACTGGAACTTCTTTGCAAACGTCACAAGGATTAGAATCTGGAAAAGCAGCTCAAACAGCATTACAAACATTGTTATATGATGCAATAATGCTCTCCGTGCTACTTTCACTTTTCCGACTTTGCATGTTCTATGAGAAGTGAAGGAGATCTTCTTTAGACCTTTGTTGTGAAAGTTTTGATGAAAAAAAAAAACAACATTGCACCATCTTTGATGTGTTACAGCCTCAGAAAGCAGAAATGTGTTCTGTGACCTGTGAAGCTCTTAGCTGTCACTGAACCACTGTCCTGCCTAGTTTTTCCTGTGTTTCCACTATTTCTTTCAGCGCCACTTATTGGTGAGGTAACACACCACCAATTAGTGACCTTACTAAATTAAAAAGTCTAAGGAATATGTCAATTTAGCCATTCAAACATGGAACAGAAATTTGACACGTTTTAATTTTTAAAAACTGTCATCATTTTTAAATAACACTGTATACCTCATTACCGTCATACTGCCCAACTCCAAACCTGAACATTTAGGCTAACGTTAGATGCTGGTAACATTCTTTGAGAGCATCAGCTTGTTTGAGACAACAGTGGCAAGTAAACCAGTAAAGTACATTGTCTTTTTTTTTATTAATTATAAGTCATTTTGATATATGAGCATTCATTTGATTTTGTAATTTAATCTCTATCAACACAAAACTCTTCAGAACAGTGGTACACTGGGAGAGACCCTATCTTTACTGAGCCCCTTATAGCACTACTTACACAGTTTTATAACCATAATTCATGATATACAATATATACATGGACAATGGTATCTAAAAGCATTGGGAGACTTTTGAATTTTGTCTGTATTTTGGCACAGTGCTTCCATAACTTGTTAGCAACTTTAGCCTTGTAGCTCCAGTGCTAAACTTAACACGAACTACACCCTTTAGGCGGAAAAAATGCAGTAGTAATGGTAAGTCTAGGTCAGTATAAAGTTCTGCATAGGCGGCAGGCCAGTAAATGTGAACAAAACGCAATCAGCTCCTCCATCTCCGCTGAGCACAATGCATACATCACAGTGTCAGCTGAAACGGCTAGTGACTACGGCTAGCGAGCAGATAGCATGATCACATGCTGAATCTGAATACTCGGTTATTTAAAGTGATCTGAGAGGCGTCAGAGCGGGGAAGGTTTGATAAATGGAGCTTGATTACAGAAATGAGTCAAGAGCAATCAGGACAGCTGGGAAAGAAGAAATGCTATGGCTTTAACTATGAGAAAAAAGCAATGAACAAGTCAAATAAGATTGCGTTTAAATGTAGAGTGAGCAGACTGTATGAATGGTGTACATCAAACAAATATAGCTACATTTGCTGGAGTATGTAATTTTTATGTAGGGAAAGCAGGACCCACACTATAAAACACAATATTATTGGTTAATATTATTTTACCCACTGGTGCACAGTGACCTTCAAAAATCAAAAGACTTTTTATGAGACAGAGCAAATGTTATACATTTTGTTTGAGGATTACGGGAAAACAAGAATTTCGCCTTTTAAGTGATATATAATATGATGAATTGTGCTTGCTATGACCAAAAATATGATCTAACAAGGTAAGATGTCAATTTTGATTTCAAGTTGACGTTAATAACACCTAGTGGACAAGCTGCAGCAACTTCCATTTGGATTAGAGAGCGCTCCAAAGGACTTCAATAAATGTACATGCCCCTCTTTTAGATACTGGGCTTCAATGTACTCCTAGATTGCGTAAAACTACCAAGCTTGCTGTCTGTAGTATAGTAGCCTCTGATCCTCTCATGGTATTCTCAATACATATGATTGTCTAAATTCTTTCTAGATAATAATCTGTATTACAAAGATTTGGTCTGATTGCTGACTCTGTTAGTTAATTTCTGAAAAATCATTTATTCAGATTTACTTTCTCATTGAATCAGCAGTGATTCGTTTGCATATTTTATATTATCCTACATTTCATTCTTAAAGGGGCATCCTGACCTAAAAGTTGCATTTAGTGCTATTCGTCATGCTGTATAGAACTCAGAGATTCCAAGATTTGGAACTGGCAGATTGTAGATTCATGTTATTTAAATAGGTAATTGATTGAAAATGTTAAACATTTTAAATGGTCTGTTTAGCTCATCATCATTGTTCATGTTGCTTTTTCGGCTAACAGAAAGTTTTGGAAATGTGTAAGTGTGCTTCATGTGTTCATTTACCACTAGCCAATTTGGCTGTAAAGAAATCAGAATCAGCCATAAAATTCACAATGGGTGCATCTCCAGTAACTCAGCCTCCCTCAGACTTATCAGTTTGACAGAATTTGCATTTTTAAATATGGTTTCCATGTTCATCCATCAATGTTCCCTCACTATAATACTCAGCATACATTATGCAAATGCATCCTTCAACCACTGGGAATCCCTACATTGCCCAACAAATTCTGACTGCTGGCCTCTGATCTACTAGCTAATAATCTGGCTAGCTAGCATTAGTGACACAGGACTAAACTCAGCTGGTTGTCTAACAAAGTTATTCCCTTAACAAAGAAAAATGTTTAAGACAGAACCAACTAGCAAAATCAGATGTAGTGATGGGTATGTTTTTATTTTTGGCCAGAGCCTGACACGCATTTCCATATATATATATATATATATATATATTAGGGGTGCGGGGAAAAATCGATTCTTAGATGCATCGCGATGCAGACATGGACAATTCTGAATCGATTCATAAATGTCAGAAATACATCCATCCATCCATCAGCTTATCCTTCTGGGTCGCGGTGGGGTGCTGGAGCCTATCCCAACTGTCATTGGGCGAAAGGCAGGATACACCCTGGACAGGTCGCAGGGATAAATGTCAGAAATCGATTTTCTAAATATTTAATTTATAACGTAATGTTGACGGAACGCAAAGGGCGGAACTTGGAAGTGGGTAAGTGCAGTGCCTGGACAGTCTGTGGCGGCACATAACAAAAACACAACTGGATGAGTGAGAAATCCGACCGGCTCCCTCTGTATTAAAGCCAGGTTAGGTCAGGAGTCACAACACAAATGATAAGAAGAGCCATTTTGTCCTTTCAGCAAAAATCAAACCATCTTGGCAGCCACAACATTTATGTCCAGTGTCAGTATGTGATAATGTCCTAGTACAGGCTAAAAAAGTATAAACGAAAACGCAGATTTACTTGGCTCTGCTTTAAGCTTTAGCTCAGCTACAGCCGCTTTTCTTCCATCTCCGCCAGAAAACTGTTCCTCAAAAGTTGAATAGTTTCTTGTAAAATGTCTCTCAGCATTCGACTGTTTTACGAGGCTGAAGTCGCTTCTCTTTCGCCAGCTTCTTGCTGAACTTCCACCTTAAATTCTGACTGAGGTGCCGAATGTAAATGCGGCACCATTTAATGTGGAACGGGAAAATTCGAAAGAGAAGCTGACTTCATCTTCGCAACGTTTTAGTGTTCGACAGTCTCTTGGTGCAGATTTAACGTACCAGGAAACCAACTGTGCTGCTTATAAATGCGAATAAGTCTGTTCATCTCCAAATGTTCGTCTGTCTTTCTCTTTTCCTTTTTCGTTTGCTACTAGCCAGGCGAAGCCTCGTTGCTAGGTGACCTGCAGTCTGCACGCCAATTCTCAGTCATTGAGAAACAGGGCTTTCGCGCTGTGTTCCACACATCCTGTCTCAAAGATATTTTACTGACACAGCGAACGCCGCCCCGCCCACCCGTCTCTACCACGAGGCCAAAACAGAAGTTATAAAATCACTAAAGAAAACGAGTAGGACGGCTATAATGTGCTGCGTGGTCATCCATTACCACTGGATCTTTTCTCCGTAACAGCGCATTTTATCACAGATGAGTGGCAGCAGCGTCTCCAAACAAGAGCACTGAATGAGAGCCTTCCAGTTCACTTGCCACATCACTTCCATTTGTTTTATTAATAAAAGATATTGGAAGTAAATGCATTATAGATCATTACAAATACTCTGCTTTAAAACTACCAAGTCCTCAGACAGTAAGAAAATAGAAATCTTGTATAGAAAAAAAAGATGCATTGAGATGCATCGATAATCGTTTTATAATCGCATCACAGCCCTGAATCGTAATCAAATCGTGAAGTGCCTAGAGATTCCCACCCCTTATATATATATAATTTTGGGATAGAGGACAGAAACAAAGCTGACACACACGGCTTGTGGTGACTTTAATTAAAAGACACCTTCTAGCCTGAGTACGGACACTTGCTTTAAATCTCAGACAGGCAGATCAAACTGAACCACTCGACAGAAACTTTAAACGTCTGAACGTTGAACAGAACGTTCTGGCACACTGTGAAGATCTGTCCAGGACTGAATGGACAAGGTCTATTCTCTCCTATTCTCTTGTTCTCGCCACTCTGCACAATTACTCTGCTTTACGCATGGACAGAAAAGCATTAGGCAGGCAATTATCACAAGCCTTGTCACTGTGAAAGAGGAGAAAGGCTGAATTCAGTTTGTTCGCTGCAACACTCTCTCACTGCAATGATAAAGCAACACTGCTTCAGCTATTTAATTAGAAGCCACAATATTGCCAGCTTTTCGCTCATGCCTATAAACAATCCGCTTAAACACCCACACCATTAATTTTCACGCTTTTGAGCCGATTAATGATGTCTACAGCTGATTAACGATGCTGCGGGGTAATCCCAGTTGTAAAAATCACCACTTTGTTACAATAGGCATTATTCCAGGTTTCGAATTTAAAAATGTTAAGTTTTTTCTCAATGATTCTTTAATGCAGAGGTGGAAAAGTGTCTATTTCTGCCATTGAATCTACTCTTCTCCTTTTATAATGTGATTTCTCAAAGCTTTTGTTACATTTATTTTGATATGTAAGGAGCATTATCTAAGTGAACAATTTAGAGATTTTTGATCGAGCAAACACATGAATGGTAATACACTTCACTGTGGGGCTAGGCAACATAACAATATTTATCATTATACAGATAAATTACATAACAAAATGTTCTTCTGATCATATCATGGATTATATCATCCGTTATTTAAAACACCTCTCAACTGCACATTTGATTATAAAGAGAGCATGGTCAGAACTTTTAAAGGGTCAGAATTTGGCATGTGTCATGGCTATAATGACATGTCCCAACAAACAGTGGGTTCTGCCAAAGTCCTGACATTATAAAGGAGGAGGAGACATTTTACTGGGAGAAAAATGAATGAGATAGCTTGCAATGCCTAACTTAGTGTGTTTACAGGGAAGGTCATGTGCACTTTAATAAAAAAGCTAATTGTTAGTAAAGCTATAACTCCCACCCCCACCACCAGCTCACCCACCTTTGTAGTTTTATGTGCTTGCACAGTAGCCAGAACAACTCGAAAAAAAAAACCTTGAACTTCTTGAGTTTTGATTGAGTCTTGAACTCAAACAAAAAGTGGTGGGGCATCACCCCTGTACTTTGAAAAGTAGTGGGTCAAAAGCCAAAATTGCCCCCTATGGTTCTGGTAACTACTCCAGCATGGAGCTTCTTTTATACATTGATAGACAAGAATTAATGAGACCTGGGAACTCTTTTAGAGGCTGGACATAAAAGTAAGAGTTTTCATGTCTGATACAGAGGAGAGCAACAGAAGCTGCCTCTTTAAATGGGCTAATGTTATGAATAAACTGTCTGAAAACATCATTTTACAATAGTTTTAAAACTAGTTTTAATCTTGTCATGGTGGAGAGGCACACGCAGAGGCAAAATAGTCCTTAAAGCAAACATATTTTTGCAGATTTTCATCAATCTTACATATAGGACAAAAGGTTCACTGTAGGTTTACTGGTGGTTTTGGATAGTAAATAAAATGGCTATATTTGCATTGCAGACATTGTGACCTCTGGTTCCTATCACTACCACTGTAAAGAGATTTTAATCTGTACAATGAATCATTTCACACCAAAACACTGTAAATCATTTTTTTTTACATCTCAACCACTGAATTATGCAGAAAATTTGAAAAATAGGTAGAATTCCCTTTTAAAGTACCAAGTTATTGAAGACAGTTTTTCCAGATAAGATCTTTTATTAATTGCAAAGTAAATAGTTTCTTAAAAATGGGAGAACCACTGTTCTACAGTTGATTTAGAGCTTTACTGTGTCCTTAAAGGGCCCATATCATACAGTTTTTCAGGTTTTCTATGCTTGTGTCATCTTTATATGATTTTATGTTCATTTTCCTACTTCTCATTTCCCCTTAAAATTAAACATGCTCTTTGTGTCACTGTGATTTTAAGACTGATATATGTAAATGAGCTCTGTTCTGATTGGCTTCCCTGTATTGTGCATCATTCAAAGAGCAGTCTAGACTGAAACACTTCTTATAACTTAACACTTAACACATAATTTGTCAAACATTGACTGCTAAAGGCACCCAAAACACTGCGGTCCTGCAGTCAAACATGACACCAGCAAAACAGTGCTAGCATGGCAGCACAGCTGGTGAAATTAATTACACAGCAGAAGATTTGACCTTACTCAGTCTAAATGTCCCCAGCACGAGCCGCTGCGAACGCACGCCTCAGTCCTGGTCATCGGACGTTGCTGAGTGTGAAATTGAAGCTATGAATAATGCTCTCTGTCTTCATTAGACGCTGTCAGTCTTGATTTGGCTGCCAAGTGGCCTCTGTCAGTTCACAAGATTGGTAGACTCAGCCTTGGGGCTCTGGACTCGTGTCTTACTTTGAAGCAGACGCACCTCAAAGGCAGCCTCACTAAAGCTCATTGTCTAACTGTTTGAAAATGATGAATTTTAAAGTACTAGAGTCAATATATTTGTTTAATACGAGCCGCACAGTTTGATATGATATTGAAGCAAATGTGTCAAACTCTTTAGAGCAGAGGTCTCAGTCTCAAATTACCTGTGGGTCACTAGTCAGGTGGTGTTCTCCAAGGGGGGCCGGTTGAAAAAATGTAGGGGGTGGAGGGGGCGGTGTGCCATATTTTTTTCCAAGTATGAATTTTAGCTACAAAACATACATTAATTTAAGCTTATCTTATCAGTATTTATTAGCTATTATAAAACGGATAGTTCTGGTCCTAAAATCTGTTTGGCTGAGCCATGTTCAAAGCCGTTGTAAAATCCACAATATAGCCACACCTATGACCGCTTCACAACAACTGAATTGTGTATCAGCACAAAAAAAACAAACACTTTGTGCTGTTAATAGAATAATCTTTGACTCTCATGCTGCTCACATGGACAACCGAGCATTTTGATGACGTAAGAACCCATTTTTTGTTTAAACCGAGGGGCTGGCAACTTATATTCTTAACTACAACTAGGCTGGTCAGCTAGCTAACAGGCTAAAAGATAACCAACAGCCTAAACAACTCCATCATTAAAAGCACAGGCTTGAATTAAAGTACTTATTGTATGATTAACTGTAAAACGGCAGTATAAAAGTCTAAAAAATGTCACTTACAATGGATTACATGCTTCAAATGTTCGTGTTTCAGTCAGAAATAGCATCAAACCCAGGCCTAAATGGCTCCATATTCGCTAAATAGTGTGCTATCTATGAAAGTTTAGAAATTCTAGCCTCTACAGTCAAATAGTGCATCATTTATCAAGTATGGATGTGGCTGAATCGCAGCTGACTATTTCCTAGCTATATTTTGCACTGTTGGGCTGCAAAATCCAGTTTTTAAATTCCTATGTAGTGCACTATGTAGTGAGCAGGGAGCTGTTTGTGATTCAGCCTTAGCGCGAGAAGAGGGGCGCTGCTGGATTGGTGCTAAATAAGTACCTATAAAGTGAAGGTTTTTGCATTAAACAGTGCTGTGTTAACATATGTTCATTGTTATATGACAAAAATAAAAAGAAAATATGAAATGACCGCAGTATACAGCGATGGGTGACCGAATGTTCTCCTAATTCGGCAGTCCATGGTTGCTTGGCAAGGATTCTATACTTTAAAGGAACTACATTTCTTGGCAGAATACTTGTTGATGTTGATTACTATTAATAATAAATTATTTTCTAAAAAAATATTTATTTAATCATATTTCATGTTGGCCACCATTTTATAAAAGCAATAAGCCACTTGAGGCTGTGCATTACCGCGATTTTATCACAGGGAAGGGAGTTTTAGGCACGACACGAAAAGAAGATCGCGTGATAAAATCGCAGTAACCCTCGGCCTCTCATGGCTTATTGCTTTATTCTTTTGTGAATTATATGTGACTCATATTATTATTGTGATAGAATTATCCTTCCTGCTCAGTGTGAATGAAGAGTTCTACTACTTCAACAGTTCAGTAAAATAAATAAAAAGTTAAGCAAAGAAGCACCAGAAATTGTATCAAAAGTGCTTTAAAATCAGCAATTGCATTACAATTGTGTTACGATTGCTTTTATATGGACATTTGCTGGATAATCAGCTTTCTCTCCTCGATTTCTTATGACATAAACATCCAAACCTACATTTTCTCGCTACTGAAAGACGACAAACTTTCAAAAATGTCCGTCGTTAAATGTCGCTGAGCATAGTGTTTCAGAAACGCAGACCTCATGCGTTTAGCTAAAATAAGGCAAAATCACATCAAATCACTTGTAGTAAAAGCAGTGGTTTCCTTTAAGCTGACTACAAATCACAGTTAAGGGATGCCACTCCCTTAAACATCTTCACTGATTACAGTGGGAGCATTTTGGTTTTATTTTGCTTGCTCAACAAGCTTGTTACTCACTAAAATTGTGGCTGTTACCATTTTACCTCTCAGCCAATCATGCTGTGAGGTAAGAACTAACTGTATAATGCAGGTTAATGTAACAAGATTATTTAATTTGATGCAATTTTGTACAATCTCTATTGATCCATGAGACATGAAATGTTCACACAGTGTGAGGGGCAGTGTTTGTTAATGTAAAGGCTCATACAGAGCACTGTGCAAAATCCTAAGCAGCCAGGAAAATGTAATGCTATGTTTTGGTCATTTATCTTATATAATTTAAGATATACTCAGTATAAATAATGTACATGTTGTTTTGAGGGTCCCCTTTTGTGCATTTCAATTTGACGTCATCAAATTCATTAAAAAATTAAAAAGAAAGTTTAATTTAAAGCAACTTGTTTACACACTATGAATAGCAATACAGTACACTCACGGCACTGGTCTGCTCAGCTGCATTGCATTTCATGAATTAACTTAAAAAAAGTCTGTTTTTACATTTGATAATTGGTGATCTGAGAGCAAAAGGATAAGAACTGTTATTTTCTCCATGGCACAAATAGGACAGCAAATGTTTTGACAGTACTGGGCCCTGCTTCCCAGCGGCAATGCAGCGCTAAGATTGCAGTTAATTGGTAGAGTGAGTATGACTTTGAAAACTCTCTCTAAAAATTAAGACTCTCTTTTGGGGGACCTCTGCCCAGGACAGAACTGTAAAACAAGTTTAAGACTTTGGTGGCATCGGAATGAGAATAAAATTGGATTTTTCTGTCATAAGGAATATCTTATTGTCGTTCTGCTAACCCTTGAGACCGTCACTGTGCCCCTCTTAATTTTTTTTAAGACTTCTGTTATTATTATTCATTGCACCATGGAAAGTGATATTCAGAGTTTCAAAAATAAAATGAATATTATACAACTGTTACAGAATATGACACAACAATACACCAATATAAAAAGCTTCCAAGTGAACTAGCTTAAATAGTTTGTCAGCTAGCAATCAAGAAACTGACAAGCGAGCAAATTAGCTAATTGGCAACAAGATAGCAAACTATTAATGCTGCGTTCAAGTGGTGTTGGAAACTGGGAAATACCATTTTTCCCACCTGTAAATGGTGGTTGAAAAACTGACAAAGTTGTATTTACAACTGGTAAACTCAGGATTCTAGATGATACACAAGTTCAGGAGATGTGATTCATAACATGACCTTTAAACTTTTACACAAATGAAAAACGCTAAACTTGTAGTGAATGTAAAAGAAAAAACACACACCTGATTTGCTTCTATTATATCACGTATCAGTAAACAAGCACCCAAACAGAGTGAATCACATTTACTAGTAAACTATCTGATATAGACAACCTTTCAATAAGCACTCGAACACAGCATAATGGCAGCAGAACAGTAGCAAATTAGCAGATAGCAAACTAACTAATGCCAGCAGGATAGCACACAAGCTAGCTAATTGGCAACAAGATAGCTAACTTGGCAACAAAATAGCTTACTAGCCAATGGCAACAACACAGCAAACTAGCCAATGGCATCAAGTAATGTAGCACACTAACTAACGGCAACAAGATAGCACAGTAGCTGGAAATAATGGAGCATACTAGTTAATGGCAACAAGACAGCACAGCTATGGCAACAATACAGCACACTAGCTTTGGCAACAATATATCACACTAGCTAATGGCAACAACATGGCAAACAAGCTAATCGGCAACAACATAGCAAACTAGTTAATGGCAACAAGACATAATACTAGCTAATGGCAAGATAGCACACTAGATGGCAACAAGCTAATTGGCACCAAGATGGCACACTAGATGGCACCAAGATAGCACACTAGCTAGTGACAACAAGATAACACACTAGCTAACTGGCAGCTAGCAAACTAATGCTGCATTCGAGTGGTATCAGAAACTGGGAAACACTAGTTTTGCACTTGAATGGACCTACAAAGTCGTATTTTCAACCCGCAAACTCTGGATTCTAGATGATACACAAGTTTATGAGTTGTGACATATAATGTGATCTTTTACCTTTTACATGAGTGAAAAAAAAACTTGCAGTGAATGTGAAAAAATATATAACTGATGTGCTTCTATTAAATCAATGTGCTTTTTAACATAGCAAAGAAAAAGCAGTATTTGTATTCTCCAGATCTCCATGCTTTTTCCATGTAGTGGCCGTATTTATGAACAAGCACCCAAAAGGAGTCATATTTACTTGTTAACTATCTAGTATATACAACCTTACAATGAGCACCTGAATGCAGCATAACTAATGGCAGCAGGATAGCAGACTAGGTTGGCTAATGGCAACAAGATAGCACACTAGCTAACCTAGCTTGTTGAAATTGCGTGATACCCAGTAAAAATCCATAACAAAATAATGAAAATGATGAAAAAATGATATTTAATTTGTATAATGTTTAATTTGTTCCCTCAGAATTGACAGGCTTTTTGTGGTTATCCTCTTATATTGTAGGGATGTCTGTCAGCAGTGGTTACCAAACTTCCATCTACTTTCCTGCAGTATTTAATCTGAACTCTAATCTCCTACACCTGATCCAACCAATCAGGCTATTCAGAAGATCTTGACATAACAGTACAAACCAAACTAGTATAGCTGAGCAGGCTTTTTAAAGCGGAAATCCACCATTTTTTCCAATTTCTGCATAACTCAATGACAAAGAGAGTCATTTAGAATGGTTTGGTTTAAAACGGTTCAATGTAGAGGCTCAGATTTCATCAACACAAATATAGCCATTTTTTTTACTATCCAAACCCACCAGTGAACCTACACGTGTCTTCTGAATCTTTAATGCTGATGATCGTAAAATAGTGGAAAATTTTCAGGGGAGCACTATTTGGTCCTGCATGTACCCCTCCACAATGAATAGACTAAAAAAATGTTTTGGTCCAAAATCTTGTCAAAACTATCCTAAAATAATGTCTCATACATCAGGCTGTGTATTCATAACCATTTAATGTAAAAATTTGTGAGGGAGCTTTTAGAGGTGGACGTCTGGTTCTTATCACCACTACTGTGAACCCGGTAAGTTTCTGAAGAAAGGAGCATTTCACACCAAACCACTCTGAATTATTTTAATTATTTGACAGCCCTTAATTTGGATGAAATATTTCATCACACAGTATTTCTCAGCTTTATGAAAACCTGTTCTGTACTGCATTTGAAATAAAGGCTCGAATATGGTACTCTTGTTGACTCTTCAGAGAATTGGCTTAGGGAACGAGTGCCCTTTTGATGTGTTCTCTTTCAGATTTTGTTCAGTCGCAGCACACCCGCTACATGCTGTATAGACATAAAAACTGCAGTGATTTGATGAATGGCAGCATGCAGAACAACATCAGTCAAAACATTTCCATACTGCAGTCTGAATCCAGCACTATTCTCACATTCAGTCTTTCTTTTGCTTACTTTAGACCCATATCCTACAGTTTTTGTATATTTTATTTTTGCTGTTGAGATCTATTTACGACATTTGTGTGGTTTTACCAACATCAATCATATTTCGTTTGTATTTTTTCTCTTTATACAACTGGCTAATGACTGTGAAAACACTTGTCAATTTTTGCCAAAATACCCCTAGTGTTTTTAATATATTCAAGCATTTCACTTCAAGAGTTGGATGAGAACTGGACATTAAATATTAAATACAGACATATTGTTGCATGCATCTTAACTTATTGGCCACTTTATTAGAAATCCTTCTATTCACTAGCCACTTAGAAGTGCACTATATGCCCCCACTGGCCAATTCATTAAGTATGCCTTATACATCTCCTTATTTCTACACTCATTGTCCATTTTACCAGGTCCATTTACCATATAGGTGCACTTTATAGTTCTAAAATTAAACTGTAAACAATCTGTTTCTCTGCATACTTTGTTAGCCCCCCTTTCATCCTGTTCTTTATCAGGACCCCCACAATACCCCCACAGAGCAGGTATTATTTGGGTGGTGCATCATTCTCAGCACTGACATGGTAGTGGTGTGTTAGTGTGTGTTATGCTGGTACAGCTTGCCTACCAAAATGGGTGTGGGGTGTTCTTAATGATGTAATTGAGTGCTATGAATATCATTAACTGGTGTAACAATAATAGTTGATGCTGTTGAAAGTTGACGCATTAAAATTCACAGAAGTCTGCACATGCGCAATGTACATATGACTAAACTTGTATAAAAGGCTGATACTCACAGTGCAGCTAAACATATTGTGGCTGGAGAGGAAGATGTTATTCGATTGAAAGAATTTCACCAGCTGACATGAAACAAAAAATACCACTCCATTAACTCCTTTAAGTGCTGTTCACATTCTGAACAGTGACCAGTGAGAATCATTTTTGGTCTGAGAATTGCTAAAACAAAACTTTGTCAGTCATTAATGAGATTGATGAGAGAGGTCAACAGAGAACAGCCAGACTGGTTTGCGCTGACAGAAAGGCTATGGTAACCACTCACATACCCACTCTGTACAACTGTGGTGAGCAGAAAAGCATCTCAGAATGCACAACAAGTTGAACCTTGAAGTGGATGGGCTACAACAGCAGAACACCATGTCGGGTTCCACTTCTGGCAGCTAAGAACAGAAAGCTAAGGCTGCAGTGGGCAGAGGCTCGCCAAAACTGGACAGCTGAAGGCTGTAAGAATGTACCCTGGTGATGAATCTTGTTTTCTGCTGAGGCACATAGATGGTAGGGTCAGAATTTGGCACCAACAGCATGAATTCATGGACTCAACCTGCCTTGTGTTAACAGTCCAGGCTGGTGGAGGTGGTGTAATAGTGTGTTTTCTTGGCACACTTTGGGCCTGTTAATAACAATCAATCATTGTTTGAATGCCACAGCCAATTTGAGTATTGTTGCTGATCATGTTCGATTTCCCCATCTTCTAATGGCTACTTTCAAGATGATAATGCACCATATTACAACACAAAAGTCATCTCACACTGGTTTCATAAACATAACAATGAGTTCAGTGTTCTTTAGTGACCTTCCCAGTCATGGGATCTGGATTCAAAGGAACATCTTTGGGATGTGGTAGAAGGATGCACCATGAAAGTGCACCTGATAAATCTGCAGGAGCTGCATGATGCAGTCATGTCAACATGGACCAGAATCTGAAAGGAATGTTTCCAACATCTTGTGGAATCCAGGCCATGAAGAATTGAGGCTGTTTTGGCAGCAAAGGGAGGCCCTACCCACTATTAATATAGTGGTCCTAATAAAGTGCTTGGTTAAAGGATCTTATATCCTATGAGTTCAGTTATCATGGTTAGCCTAGCCACACTGATTCAGACTTCTCAATCATGTCTGTAGCCCATAAAGGCACTTGTGTTTCGTAGTTAGGTTAAAGTAAAGTAACATAAAGACCTCTCATTGGCCATTTGATGTCATTTTTTAACTTGCTTTTAACATTTACAATTTTACATGTGATGCTCTGAGAATCTCACATCAGCTTTTGACAGCGTCAACTATTTTCATTACATTGGTCTGGCTTGTGAGACTAGAGGATAGCAAACAGACAGCTAGCATCAGTGGGCTACAATCTCTAACTGTACACCAGCAGGTGCTACAAGAAAGGAGTTCCCAATAAATTGGCCAGGGCTATATATGGCCGCTTTATTAGAGGGGTCTAAATTTTACATAACTTAGATAAATTTATTATAAAGGCCTTTTTAGCTTTATGATCTTATTCCTTCATTCATTAAACACAATGGCCAGGCCGAGGTTTCTAATAAGCTGGACAGTGAATGTAATAGGTCATTATGTTAGAGTTTGCAGACTGTGTAATTAAAAGCTGAGGAGGCATTCACCCTGCCATCACATTCATGATCATTCGTGTAGGTTTGATCTATTTAAGCTTAATGCAGTAACTTTTTAGCACCGGACAGGTATGTTCGCTTTAATTATAAAGCAGTGCATGCGTATCAGGCTGGAGATGCTCTTCATTGATTTCTGTAATCATCCTGAGGTAATTATGCAGGAATAAGCTGAATGGGCTCTTTGTTGAGAGTGGATCTGTTAATAAATGCTTTCTGTAGCTGTAAGCTGTATGATCACAGCTCCCCAGAGCCACAAGCTCTGCACCACTACAAATAATAGCTTCAATTCACCCATTTTAGACTTGTGTGCAGTGAAGCTTTTCTGGTGGTTCAGGTGGCCCGACACCTTACTTAGGTATTTTATTTTGTATTTTCTTTTAAATTGTCACCCCTCTGTACATTGCAATATTATAACATAAACATGGTAACGATCTGATGTCATTATAGTAAAAGCTAGTTGTATTGACCTAAGGATGACATGATGTGAAATGATGATATGAAAACAACTTGAGGACATTACATGGGAACAGCATGAAGCTGTCAATTTGAATACCAGCTATGTTTGAGAGTGCCTAAAGGTCTACTAGGTAACAGTCTGTGGTCACCATTCTAAAAACCAGCCAAATTGTCTTAATGATGACATAGGCCTACATAGTAACACCCTGAGGTCATCATTGCAAAACCCTGCTGTGTTAGCCTCGGTCTGTTTTAATCTACATGGTAATAGCCTGAGGTCATCTTTGTGAAACCCAGCCATGTTATTCTAAGGCCGATTAGGCCTAAATGGTAATAATCTGAGACCATCTTGTAAAACCCTTTACTTTTAAGAGTTTTTTCTATAAAGGCTACAAAAACACATCAATATATTTATTGATTTTTTTACATAGGAACACAAGAATGAATAAACCATGTTATTTATTTATTTAGTTATTAAATATGTTTGTTGTGACAGTAGAAACTTACTGTCCTGCACACTTAAAACATAATACTGGGTATGAGCACAATGGATGGAGTAGTTTTTGAGCGATGCATGTGTTTTGTCATGGGCTGTTTAGCCTAATGGTTAAGTTACTTGTTCACCACAGGGGAGAGCAGGATTCAAGTCAAGTCACCCATTAGGCTTCTAATAGTTTGTGCCGGCAACATAATGGCGTCTTTCTAGCACTGAGGTAATCTGATCTGTTCCATCATTGCAGCTCTTGCCGATGTGCTTATCACAGAAACTCATTTATCTGTGATAACGATAAAAATACAATTTATCGTTCAGCCATAGCCTATATGATAATAACCTGAGGTCATCTTAGTAAAACTCAGAACAGATTCATGTCATCATTATAAACCCTAGCCAGCCTAAGCAAGAGTTAGCCTTCATGGTATCAGCCTGAAGTTATCATTGTAGAAGCCAGCTATGTTAGCCGAAGATATTATAGCTTTCATAGTAACCTGAGGTTAAGAGCCTAAACTAAAGCTACAAATTCATGACTGATTGAGCATTTTGTTCAAATGACTAGGCTATATTTTGCGTGTAGCTTGACAAGTTATGAGAACTTGTGATGGTTTCTGACTTTCATTTTGATTACATTTGTATACATTAGCTTGTTAACATAAAATTTAATAGTACTCCAAAATAGCCTGAGCTTTTGTGTTACCTCTTGCTTTACATGAGTGAAACTGGAAGGTTTTATTAAATTCAAAATATTAAATGAAGGAGGGAAAGCTTAGCTAACTCTTAACCTTAAGAAACTGTTAATCAAACTGCTAGCTATGCTATGCTAGCTGCCTAACTGTCTGCTAAGTCTGTAGCTTTCTTGCTAGATTAGACTGTTTTTTGGCACTCAAATACAAACATTCTGAGGTTGAATTCATGTCTGACATAAACAGCAATAATAACAGGAAGAAATGTTCATGATTGTGAATTTTGCGCAGGCACTTAATTTGGAAATGGTGCCTAGCACTTATAAGGATGATGTCATATATTTAATATTAGCTGTAACTGAACATCGGAAATGTTAACCCAAAAATCTGGACATATGAGAGAAAAATAATTCATATAAAATTACGTTTAAATCACCAGTGATAAGGCCACCTAACAAGGGTTTTAAATACATGAAATGAGGAAGGAAATATAATACACAGAAACATGCGTTTGCCCTTCAGAGTTTGTGTTCTCCACGCCGAGAGCGGAGAATAAAACTCTAAAGAACAACATGGCTTTGATATCAAAGACTGAATCTGCCGTAATCTGTCAAAAGCAAGTCTGATGGATGCGCTGTCTGTGTTTTACACAGCCGAGGAAAATGCAAAAACATTGTCAAACAGCATAAAGAGAGAGCTTCCAGGAAATCATTTAAATGATACATGTACAAGTAAAGCTCATATGCCAGCTAATGATGTGCAATACACTGCATGGACATGTTCAGTTTTGTAACCTTGACTAACATGTGCTTCAGTAGTACAGATCAGTGGCAGGAGACAGCAGAGTGCTGGAGTATTTCATTCTGGCCAGTCTCAGTCCGTAAAGAGCTGGATAATAACTGTGTGATGTCACCCAATGATTTCTGCCAAAAGTATATTAAAGTGCAAATATCTGATGTGTACAAATGTTTTAGTTCATTTAGTTCAGTTATTTCAGCCACACCCCTGCTTTTTAGAGCAGGAAGTGAGACTGCATCCCTGTCCCTCATGGCCACATGGTAAGCAGTTAGATTTCACTGTTTCGAAGTAAATGTGTCCCAAAGTCTGAAAATCAGTGTGCAACATGAAGATCTGTCACTCTCGAAACACGTAATTTTTGCAATTCCCTTAAATAAACTTTCTTGCCTTTTGAGTTTTTGTGATTACAACTGTTTAAAGCAGTGTTTGCTAGTCATGTACTGGCTAGTGTTTTTGAGTTGTGCTCAAAATGAGCTAAAATTGTCACTACCGAAAACAGTCACTGCCTAAAACATTTGGTAAATTATTGGTATGCCAAATGTTCAATCATATTTTAATAAAATAAACATAATTAAAGTCACTCAAAGCAAAAGGATTTTAGTCTAAACTCCTCTATTACTAACAGTAGGGTGACTTGTGTCCAGCAGCAGTTAGCCAAAGAGTAAACATGGCAGCTGGCAAGCTAGTTAACTCGCCTAACCCAAACAGTAAAACCACAAAAGTGTAATCATATGAGTTAAGTATTATAATCACCACAGCACAGTACTGCACACTGATCTGTACAAAAAAGTGTAGACAAGTGGTGTGGTGGGTGACAGTGGGTGCAGCTGAAGAGCTAACATCATAGTTAGCAAGCTGGCTAATTTGTCTAAAACAAACTGTAAAAACACAGAAGTAAAGATAAAAGTGCAGTCTCTCAGATGACTGTGTATCATACAGTCTCTCTTTCATGTGTTTATTTACAGTCAGAGAGGAAGACATGAAAAAAGGATACACTGCTAAAATTAGCACTTCCTCCATTGTCAGTGCTATGAAGGGTCGACACACCCAAAGCAGTAGCGCTATTTGTTGATGCAGATTTGCATGTCATTGTTCACCAAAGCTGAACTTCCATGCAAAATTTGTCTCCGATGTTTGGGACGTGATATCAGTCATCATGGCAAACTCAAAATGAATGTAGTTTTGCTTGCAGAACTTTGCTTGTCAACACAAGTGTGACTGTGACTTTATGTGTAAGACGTTTTACAGTTGCCTGCAGTTATTAGTGCAAGGTCCTTCAGTATAGCATCAAATAATGAGCCTTTCATTGTAGAGAAAACTTCAGTCTGAATGGCAGAACAGAATGTCAATGTGCTCAGTACATCTTTAAGTAACATTCAACTAAATATCTATAAATGCAACTGAACTTGAAATGTGAAAGATTCTATTAAGTCTAACCCTAACCCTAACCTCAAGGCAAAACCACCTACTCCTAAACTTAACCCTAACCATAATGTTGATATTCAGCTGAGTATTACCAGAAAGGTTGTTAATGATTTAATTATCTGTAGATCATCTGTAGGGGACCATCCAAATAAAGTGTGACCAATGTAATATATAAGTGCACAGTTGATTAATTTTAATTATACCACTGCACCATTTGGGAATTACCCTATTAACTGCCCATCAAATGTTTGGGGAGATTTGACTTTTCAATGTGTTTTAAATCAGCAAATCAGCATGTTTTGTTTGCCAGTTTGCAATAACTTACCATATTAAAGTCCAAGAAGGTTTATTTGGAGGAAAACAATATCACATATGACATAAGTAGATATTTGTGCCAGTATTAGTAACAGTGCTACCTTTGGAAATAAACCTTAGAGCCAAAAGAGTTTCAGGATGTGCTTTTAAAGGGCCCATATCATGGAAAACCACATTTTGTTCACTTTTTTGAAACAAGAGGGGAAGAATTACTGAACACTAAACTGCAAAAACTTGCAAAAACCTGCTCTGAATTCTTTGCTTTTGCGATGTCATGATACGTACATCCACCTATTCAGCCTACAGCAGATTAGCCCCAGCCATTCACATGTTTCAGTGAATGGCATGTTTCAAGTGTGCTTCAGCCTGGACTTTTTTTTGCAGTGCTGCCAACAAGAACAGAGCTCATTTACATGTACCAGTCTTAAAGTTGCCAGTAAAAATCAAGCATTAGAAAGTGTAAAAAGAAGTCCAGATGTCCTCAAACTTTTGTAAGCCGTGTAAATCAGTGTCTGAGCAGCTGACGGCAGATGAAGAAGTGAGATCTGAGTGGTGACTCACATAGCAGAGCTGATTGTGTTGTTACACTGAAACTGTCACTGCATTCAGACGGCTTCTGTCTCACCGCCGGTCACCCAGCCGTGAGCTCGTTATGCTGTAATAGGCCTGGAAGGGACACGCTGAAAAGATATATGGGATAAACATAAAGCCCGAAAGGAAAAACACGCACTCGTTTTTATTCTATATGGATCATTCTACCAAATTGGTTCAAAGTCAGAGTTGAAAACACATTTTAGACATTCAATTGACCTGAACTTTAGACAAAATCCTTTTGCTTTGAGTGACAACATACCTTAATTATGTTTATTTTATTTAATCAGATGATTGAGCATTACATTTTGTTACTGCCAAAGCAATCCTAACAATACCAAAACTGTATGAAATGTTTCGGTAATGACAATTTTGGCTAATTTAGAGCAGAACTCAAAAACGCTAGCCAGTTCATTACTAGCAAACACAGTTTTGAGATGTACACACATAAAATCCTAATGTTGTTTTTTAAAACAAAAAACATAAATGTGTTTCGGTAGTGACAATTCTTAGTGTTACAGCCTGACTCTCAGACTTTGGGACACATTTACTTCAAAACATTGGGATCTAACTGCTCATCATGCATGGGGTGTGGCTAAAATAAGGCTCAGCCTATGGACTAAAACTGTGTTTTGGTAGTGACAAGAAAACATGGGACATCATTTTTTGAATGAAGTTTTTAAGTAAAAAACTAAGTCTTTCAGTTTTTCACAAATCAAAAATATCTTTAAAAAAACATTAAAAATAATCCCAAAAATTGAATTACTATTTTAAGTTAAAATTTAGGGGTTATGATTTTGGACAGCCACCTAGAAAGAAAGTAGGTTTTAATTTGCAAATCCTTTTTAACCAGTATTCAGTTAAAAACAGTGTAAAGACAAGAATTTTAATGTTTCAACTAATTAACTTTTCCCTTTGACAGCATTCAGGAATTGTTTGGGAACTGAGCAGCATATATTGTCCCCAAAATGCATCAGCGCAAAGTGCCCACTAACACCCCCCATTCCATGATAGACTCTGTCTGTTGAGCTTTGCATTGGTAACAATTCGGACACGACATTCATTATTTCCAAAACAACTCGAAAGGTGGACTTGTCACTTTTCCATTTTATACCCAAACACCATTGCATCACCTGTTTAAGAGTTTTTTTGGAATATTTCACAATGTTCCTAGTCCTTCTAGGAACACAGAAACACCTGTGGACAGAAACACCTGTGGATTTTTTCAGATCTGAATCAAGAGTGGAGCTTGATTTTCTCCTCTCTCTCAAAGGTTAGAGCTTTAAGTGCTGTTTATCTGAAGGGGACAGTTTTGGTGGTCTACCAGGTCTTACAAGTGGTTATTAGGAGTTACATTTTCTCTGTAGCTTTTAATCAGGCTTTGAACTCCAGTTTTGGAAGCTCCTGTTTTTTCTTTCTTACTCTCCCTTTTGTTATGCAAGTGGATTATTTTATATATAATCTCCTGAGAAGTATCTCCTGAAAAATGAATAAACTGTACTTAATGGCGAAGTATATACTGTATATACAGTATATCTCTAATTTCACAAATTCAGTGGATTTTTAGTGTTACTGTTTATGTTCAGTTCGTTTTAAAGAACATGTCTGAAGCTCTATCTCTGTGACTCTCTGATAATTTGCTCTTCCACTGTTTTCTCCATCACTATCTTTCATGTGCTTCTAAAAGCCAGGCCATGAAACTCTTTTGGACTCATTTGCATCGGCTGGAAGGCTGTGTTGAATATTTTAGTCATACTCATGTCCTCTCCATTTATCATGCACACAACACATTTATGTCTTTTATCCGGGCCTTCTGTGAGGATTGTGTCACACCTTTTGATGGCAGCTGCATCACTGAAGAAATTTAACGAAGGGAAATTAACATGGTCCTTAATTAATTCTCAAAACAGTGTGCAGGACAGCTGGCATTACACCATTCTTTTGCAATAGTATACCTGGATCTTAAGCACAAGCTTTCATGCAAGATATAATTTGTTTGTCACACGTACGCGGCTTGCCTCGGTTATCCGTTGCTAAGGGAAGCAGCCGGGCTGCTTTAGCCTCAGGGGTTTTGTTAGAAGGTCGGAGTTGTTTGTTGTTGCTGTTCTCCGCAGAGCCGTAATGTTCTTTGGGATCTGTTTAGGCCATGCATGTATTAATATAACAAACACAAATTAAAATTGGTGACAGATACAAAGTCTGCATTACAATGAATCAGGGTGAGTAAGCAAGTGATTCGAATTTAAACTACATTAATAAAGGTCTTGATTACCCAAATATGGCATTAAAATTGATCAAAAACATTTCTGGGGTGTGGTTTCCTCCCCATTTAGTCATAGCCAATTCCACCTGCTAGCTAGTTCTCTCTCCACCAAGCTGGGAGAGGGAAGACTAACACGTGCCAGATATGTGAAGCTCCACTTCATCTTTTAAAACTGCCTTTGGAGCTGAACAGCTTAACTCAGCCCAACTTGGAGGAGAATGCTAACTGCTAATTCTGTTACATCAGCTAACAGATGCCTGTGTTGGCTAGCATCATTACAATTGATGAAGGACAGGACCATCCTACCCACCCAGAGAGAAAGAGAACAATTATACTGTCTTGAACTCCCACTTACGGATGGCTGTGGCATCATCCGCAGGCCTGTGCACAGACATTTGGACTAACTCTAATCCTAATCCTAGCCCTAAGTGGAAAAAAGTTAACACATCCTCTGCAGAGAATCCACTTCTGCAAATTTTAATGCACAATTACTGTTCATTTGCTAAATTTAACATATAGGAAAAAGCATGAAATATGGCCTGTGAAAAAATGATGGCACATTTAACATAAATTGTTGTGTTTCTGTCGTAAGGATTTTGTTCTGATTACAGAAACAAGTGCTTTTAGTGTTGGTTACCTTCTGTCCTCTCCTCACCTTCTCATATGAGATAAAAAAGTATAAAGGGCACAAAAGCTTATAGGTGACAATATAATGTACCATAGTTCTAATAAAAAAAAACAACATCTGATTTATTATAATAAGTTCTTGGCTTTATATACAGACAAGATGGGCATGTACATTAATGATGTCACTCACTGCATTCTGCTCCATTTGCCTAACTGTAGTGTTTAAGAGAACATTCCAGGCCTTAAAAATTATATATATGAAATTATGCATACCTGATAACAGAAATAATCCAGGCTTTGGCATTGGTTAGCGAGCCCCTGCTTCTTCTCTCCTCTCCTCACCTAATAAGAAAAGACTATAAAAGAATAAGCTTAGCTGACTAGTACACTGCATGGAGCCTGGAGTGTGATGTTAGTAGTATGTGCCTGACTATAATTAACTGTAAAATTGACCATCAGCAAAACATGACACAGCACAAATGATGATAATGAACTGAGGAACACGCATCGATTTTTCATGTTCTGGAAATGTAGGATTAATAAAGATTAGACATGAGACACAATATGAGACGCACCTCCTCATGTGAAACAAATACAAGAGGAAGGAACATAACATAAACTTCAACATAAACTACCCTACACCAATAAGGGCTATAATATGGAGAAGAAATTTGTGCAATTACAACATTTGTAGCCTATATGCAAGCATAGTATATATAGTAGCCTATATGCAAGCATTTCTGAGTACATACAGTATAGGCATGGAGTATTTGAAGGGATTTGTTCCAAACTGCATTACAGACCACTTTCAAGAATATATGTTTACATATATATATATATATTACATTAACACTGTTTGGGGTGTGTTGTATTAGGATTAATACCACCATTGTTACATTATTAAAGAAATACACAGTACATCAGTACATCACAGTGTACATCAGCAGTTATTATTACTTCATAGGCACTTATGTGGTATCTTTGCTGTGATACAGAAACCCTGTATCTATGACAGGATAACTTGGCCATTGTTAAATTTTAATGTGACTTTTTTAATGATTAACAGTGATTGACAACACTGATTAACATTAAATTAAAACAAACAAAAAAAATTCAAAGTTACAAGGTTTAATTACATACTTTTGATGGAAGTTAATGAGTAATTTGGGTCAGTTCTGTTGTCCATTCATCAAGACATTTTTACACGACATAAGGGGCATCTAGACTTTTCAGATTAGGCAAAAAGTGAAAAAATGTCAAAAATGGAGATGCAAAGTTTTGTGACAGTGACGATATGAAGCTCTCTATGTGCATACATTTCTGTATACATATAGAAAAAACCCTACAAAACAAGTCATGTTCCAGAGGAGCTCCGGAGTGCTGTGGAGGCCGAGGTTGATGTTTTGAACTGCAGAGGTAGCAGAAACGGTCCCTGACAGTGATGAATGTCGTCCTGCCCATCTCAGGTAATATTCCCTAATGAGACACGGCTCCTATTTAGCCACACAAGGTTACGCGCAAAACTGATGACATGTCGAGCCCGCTGGCAGGCAAGGCCGGAGAGGAGGAGTGCGTTTCCTTCGGGCTTGGATACATGGTGTATACAGCATAGGCACCTGGGCAATGGAGCACCCCCACTTTTATTAGAGGGGGAGCAAATATATGGGTGTGCTCCCCCAATTTTAATTGGAACAAAAATTTGACTTCCAGTGGAAATAACTGTGTGAGTTAATAGTTTTGATATACTTTTTCAGCCTTCTGTAAAACAAAACTGTCACATGAGATGATCGATGAAAATGTTGCACATTTTGATGAGATATTTAAGCAGGAGCAATGCACACCATGCTAAAAGGCAGAAGAGTTAGGAAGCCCATTCCCACCAGACAGTGGAGAAAAATGTTGCCTGTTTTTTCCTTCTCTGTCTCTGACAGCAGTTTGACTTTATCTCAAAACAATGACCTCTCAGGATTTTGACTGTGTTGAAATAATGTCTTATGTTCTCAAGATTTTGACTGATAATGTTGAATCAGTGCCTTATTGTCTCAAGATTGTGAATGATTATGTTATGTGTTATTTTCTTGAGACTTTGACTGATTATGTCAAAATAATGTCTTTTTTCCTCAAGATTTTACTGATTATGTCAAAACAATGCTTATTTTCTCAAGATTTGAGACTGATTATGTTAATATGTGTTATTTTCTCAACATTTTGACTGATTATATCGAAATAATGTCTTATTTGCAACAGGACACTTCTACAATGTCATAAACAATAAACATTGCACTAGTCTTGTGACATCTCTACGTCATTAAACACATTCATGTACTAATGATTTTAGGTGATTAATGTTTGATATAACACATTTTAGCATCAGTTAATACCTTCATTTGCCCCCCCCAAAAAGAAATTGCTCCCCCACTTTCACTCAAAATAAGGCACCTATGATATATAGTGCTTCATGTGAGAAAATTATACAAAAAGCTATTTATGGGGCAGTGATCTAGTATATCTAATATTTGCTCTGAAATGCTAACATTCTAAATAAATAAAATAAATTCAAAATAAATACAATGCGCTGCAGTGGAGAGGAGAGGCTTTTGTTCCATGTCATACAAGCACTTCTGTACAGCTGTCAATAAAGTACATTTCATAGTTTTGATCCTCTTCTGTTGAGCCCTTTGTTTGGCTGGTTGAGTTGTAGTTGAATGTCCTTTAAAGCCAGACACACACTGATTTTAAAAATATTGTTCTTTGGTCACTCACACTGTACATGTGAATAGACCAACATGCATGGACAAAGCCTATGATTTATATACTTACCCAGTACGAAAATGCTTGATCCGACTGACATGCTGTGTTCACACTGCACATGAAACACAGCCTCTACAGACAGCTCTGTCTATGCACAATCTCCAATAAAGCTGTTTCATTCAAAATAACATGCTGCGCACCTGCGCACACTGAGAAACTGAGTTACAGCAGCTCGGCTAACTTGCCCCACACTGTGCACTGAAACTAAACCAGGCAGTGATGTACATGGAAGGACAATATGGTCTCTCTACAGACTATTTTACAAAGACAAAGTAAAAAAATTACATAAACACACTGATACCTCACAATTCTATTCAGTAGAACAGAGTTAACAGAAGAGAGGAGCTGGCTAGCATTAGCCTTGTTAGCATGATAACCACCTTGCTCACCATATATGAACATTTTTCATTCTGGCTAACTAAAGCTAAATGGCTAACTCGGTTGGCATGGCGACAACCAAGATCATCTGGTGACAACCAGTTTGCACTGAAGTCCCTGTAGTTACTAAATAATAAATCTTAGTAAGTAATACGCCTGAGATATTAAATAGTATTAAATAGTTAAATAGTTCTTTTAACTGTGGGACCACAGTTTGGACTAATTTGGTACACTCCTAAAAAAGAGGGTTCTTCAAAGATTTTTCAGTAAAGAAAACGGTTCCATATAGAACCATGAACACTTAAAAAACCCTTTGCATGATTAATGGGTTCTTTGCATCGTGAAGTTCTTTAGACTGATGATAGAATGGGCTGTAGATGTACTGTGACAAGCTTTATATCATAACAATAGAAGGGGGCAACCCTTTTTGGGGCTGTATAGAACCCTTTTCAAAAAAAAGGTTCTATATAGAACCATCTACATCACATTCTCCAACAATGTGAACAACCCCTTCATGATGCAAAGAATCCATTAATCATGCAAAAGGTTCTTCACGTGTTCATGCTTCTATATAGAACAATTTTCTTTCACTTATTATCGTTCTAAAGTGTGATGATTAAAGCGTTCATCAGATTGATCATGAATATGCTGTATATGGTTCTATATGGCTGTTTTTTATGAAGTCAAGCTTGTCATAATAGAAGAACCCTTTTTGGTGCTATATAGAACCCTTTTCAAAAAAGTTCCATAAAGAACCATCTACAGCACATTCTCCATCAATCTGAAGAACCCTACAATGAATCATGTCGAACCGCTCTGAACGACCACAGAATCAGAGAAAACCAAACTCACTCCAGATATTTCTAATAAGAAAGACTGTGTCAGTATCTTTTGATTTACAGGCCAGCAACCGCAATTTTGAAGAAAAAGACGTCAGTAAACTGCTGTGAGCCACATATACAGCTGAAAATCATTCCTCATACTGAGCTGTCACTCCATCTGTCATTACTCAGCCTCAACCAGCACAGCAAGGCCCACAGACCATCAATGCCTTCTTGTGGTCAGTCTTCATATCGCTCCCACATTCACTCAGACTGCAACACTTAGACCCCATTCACACCTTAAATATCACAAATATATCTACATTGGGATTATTATCATACACATGCAGATGTAAAATCACCCAACACACATTTAAAACAGATTGAAATCCAATTGCTCAAACCACATCAGGAGGTCTGAGATTCTGGTGTGGAGAGAAAAATCCAGAAAATCTTGAAAATGACCAACAGATCTTGCTTTTTATTTCAAGATTAACAGACTAGATTTATATATGTGAGATTAATCAGCTCACTTTTAGAATCTGTTTTATGATCTTATTTAGACACATGAGCTACTTACAGTCTTTTTAAAAAGAAATAAGAAAATTTTTGAGAGAACTGCAAAGTTTTGAAGATATTTCAACTTATTTGACGATTATAACTGACAGATGTTGAGCTTTGTAGTCTAAGAAACATTCCAAAACTTTGAACTCTTAAAATGAGTACAGTTGTCTTGGAATTTATTATTTCATATTGGAGAGCTTCAGGCTAGCTGATCAATCACATACATACAAATCTAGTCTCAGAACAAGGCTGTGTTCTGGTGTGTTCACTTTGGGGTAAGTTTATTATCACATATAGCTTTCTTTTGAAGTATTTCATCTTATTAAAGCATTAAAGGGTAGATTTGACAGCATTTTAAAGACAGTGTTGTTTATTTAAAAGCAAAAGTTTTTAAATTTTAGATTCTTATGACACCATATAAAGACAGGTCTAAACACTATGCCTTAAAACAGTAAAATATTTACCTATTTTAGGATATTCAGACAATACAGCACAAGATCTTTTTTTTCTTATTTTGCTTAATAATGTTACTTGATACTTCATGGTAGATGCTAAATTATTCATAGTAATTTAATTCATAGTGATTACTGAATAATTCAGTAGGCACTGAATAATTAATACTCTATAATTTATAGTGGTTATGGAATAATGTATAGCAGTCACTGAATGATTTCCTAGTAGATACTGAAACTTTCCATAGTAGTTACTAAATCATTCATAGTAGATACTGAATAATTCATAGTAGTTACTAAATAATTCAAAGTAGATACTGAATTATTCATAACAGTTACAGAATGATTCATATCAATACTGAATCATTCATAGGAGATACTAAATAATTCATAGTAGACACAATCACTTATAGTATATACTGCATTAATCAGAGTAGATACTGAATAATTTGTAGTAGACACTGAAAAATTCATAGTGGATACTGAATCATTCATAGGAGATACTGAATAAATCATTCTGAATAATTCATAGCAGACAGGGAATAATGCATAGTAGTTTCTAGGCCATTCATAGTAGATATTGAATCAGTAATAATAATAGTTACTGAATGATTCATAACAGTTACTGAATGATTAATATCAATACTGAATCATTCTTAGGAGATACTAAATAATTCATAGTAGATACTGAATCATTCATAGTAGTTACTGAATAATCCATCTGAATAATTCATAGAAGACAGGGAATAATTCATAATAGTTAATAGATCATTCATAGTGGTGAACTATTCATAATAGTTAATGAATCATTTATATAGTTGCTGAATCATTCATAGTATACACTGAATCATTAATAGTTTATACAGAATGATTCATAGTAGATACTGAACCATTCATATAGATAATAAGAGATAATAGATTATTCATAGTAGATAAGCTTGCAGTTTAAGAGGTTATACTGTGCTCCAGACAGACTGTGTTTAATTATAGTATATGGTGAGATTATCTGTAAAAGATTCCTGAACAAGGTTAAATAATTATTTCTTCTGGAGTGGCACCACTGCTAGTGGTTTATCATACTAATCTAAACGCTCACTCATCATCGCGCATCAGTGACAGAGCTGAGAGCCTCTGAGTGAGACAGAAATCAATCACCATCCCTACTACGATATATTCTCATTATACATACTCTACTCAGCATTCCATAAACGAGACAGCACAAATACTGCAATTAGCCTATCCATGCTCAGCCCACTAATGCAAGCAACTGTTGTGAAGTTGGACATGCTTTAAAGAATGCTAATAAAAGTTCCTTTCAACCTAATGAGAAACTGTAGAACACAACTCAGTTTATATCACAATACCTACATTTAGAGTGAGTTATTCATTCAACCTAATGAGAAACTGTAGAGTACGACCCAGTTTATATCACAAAGGTGAGACTAGAGTGAAAGTAACTGTTTTTTTACTGTGTAGCTTCAGTGTTGTAAATGTAGATAAAACTTCCTAAGAACAGCTTTGGTAGGACATTCTATCAGTCTGTCTCATCCTAACACCTGCACTGTTAGAGTGGAATGACTAGAGTACATCAACATGTCACAAATTAATTGTTCATGGTAGTCAACCATTCAATAACACTTAGCTTGAGTATTTCTTTAAATGCAAATTAATATGCAACATAAGACATTCTTATTTGACATTCAACTTATTTCTGTTGGTTTAAAGTTAGGATTTACAAAAGTGATCAACTTCTGATGCTAAATTTGTTAAAAGTATGTCTTTACATTCCACACAGCAACATTTGCAAGCAAAAGCAGCAGACCTGCATATAAGTTTCACATATTAAGCACAGCATATAGCACGCACCCATCATAACTTCAGTTAATGGCCCTCTTTGTTCCTTGTATGTCATTTTTTAAGTAAATGTCCATTAGGTTTGGGTGGAATGGTTTAAAGCCATGTTTCTGCACTGTGTCTGCTGGTGATGTGTGCAGCGATGCAGAAATGTTCGCAAAGCAGAGCAACCGCAGTCATTTTTAACGTCACCACCACCGCACAGGAGCTACAGCGACAGACTGTTTTTTCATTTCCACCTTTTCTGGGATTAAATTTCAAGCATTACTAGCCCCACCTTCCTCAGAGTAGTGTAGATGTAAAAGTCCACTGCACTACACTGTAATGTGGTCATTATGCGTGTGTGTGTGTATGTGTAAAATATATATATGTACACATCATCGCTGTCCAAAGAAAAACAAGTATCTCCAAAATAGTAACTTGACTAAAATGGATATATGGTTTTCTTTAGATGGCAACTATATATATATATACATATACATATATATATATATATATATATATATATATATATATATATATATATATATATATATATATGCACGGGGACGGTCATGCTGGAACAGGAAAGGGCCTTCCCCAAACTGTTTCAACAAAGTTGGAAGCATATAATTGTGTAAAATGTCTTTGTGTGCTGTAGCATTAACTTTACCCTTCACTGGAACAGCCCAAACCCTGAAAAACAGCCCAGACCATTATCCCTCCTCCACCAAACTTTACTGTTGGCACAATGTATTCCGGTAGGACATGCACATGATAGAGATGTCATGTGTATCTAATGACAAATCCAAATATGGTGCATATCTCCTTTACACAAAGCATCAGCTGAGGCCTACAGATCAAAACCCAAGCTAGCTCAAGCATTGAATGCACTCCAGCCCCTGAAGGGTCGACAGTGCTTTCACAGGAGGCCACAGAATAGAGCTCAGAGTAAATGAACATACGTGAATAATACATGACCTCTGAGGGGCCACTAAAGAGAGTAAAGATGTGAAAGGGGCGTTTTGAAGCTTTTCAGCCGAATACAACATCAATAAACTCTGACTTTCCCCACAAACAAGCCCATTAAACTTCTTGCCAGTGAAAAAAAAACCCTAGCTGAACTCTACACATATCATGGACTGTCCCTAAACCCATGTGTAATGAGTGAGTGAGTGTGTGGCAGCTGAAAATTGGGCATTGCTCCATGCTACATCTCCTAGCGCTCCTACAGATCAATGACGTTTTGCCTTGGGCTCAGATCCTCGCTCCAAAAACAATTGTTTCATGAGCTCTAGTGGCTCGAGCCAGTCTTGGGTGGAACCTTCTTAACACACAGAAATCAATGGTTTCTAAGCAATCAAAAGCAAAAGAAACAATGTCCCTCTTAGTGGCCGATGCTTTCTACTATGTGCTTGCCTTGTCTGAATATATGTCTCAATGGCCTCACACACAGCTTCACTCACAAAATCACCATTTGGAATAAACTGGATCTGCGTGAGTGAGTGAACAAACAAATCAAATCAAAATATTCCACAACACATCAAATCAAACTGATAATCCAAAACATTCAAATCAAATCAAATCATATTAGAATATAATAAATAAAATAGATATTCAAATTACAAAATTTCCCAAAATAAACATTCAAAATCAAAGTAAAATATTCAGAAAGAAACCAGAAACAAATCAAAATACTCCAAAAACATGTAAAAACAAATTTTCTGAAAATAAACATGCATATCAAATCAAAATCCTCCAGAATGTTCAAATTATTTCAAATTAGTCCCAAAATAAACATTCAAATCAAAACTCTTCCAAAATAAACATTTAAATCAAATCAAAATTTTCTGAAAGAAAACAAAATCCAAATACTCCAAAATAAAAATAAAAGTAAATCAAAATTCTTACAAACATTAAAACCCAACAAAAATACTCCTAAATCTAAATACTACAAAATATTCAAATTAAAACAGAATACTCCCAAGTTAAACATTCAAATCAAATCAAAATAACTATATATATATATATATATAGAAAAGAAATATTCAAAATCAGTCGGATCAAACTACGATTAAAATAAATTTTAAAAAATCATAAACTATTCTGATGTTGATTATGAAAACATGTAATATCCGGTGCGGCCAAATCATTTGATTTGAGAACCTCTGGTGTAGGCTATGACACTAACTTAGCCAGCTGGCAATGTTAAAACAGCTGGTGAACTTGCTTAGCTTATCAATCTGATGTTCAGAAGGTGTGTATTCTGCCCAAAATCTCATTATATCCCACGGAAGGATGCAGGTTTTGCGGGCTTCCTTCATCCACCATTTAAATTAAAATGAAAAATAAAATTAAACTAGAGAGTGAAGGCAAGGCTGTACAATAGAAGATCTTAGCCTGCATTTGTGATTTAAAAATTATTTGTGATTTTAAAAAACTTAATATGAGATGAAGATAAATATTCATTCACATACCATCCTCTACACTTTCGTCAGCAAGAGAACTATATGAGTACCCCTTAGCATTGTGATTTGGTGAGTCACGTTCTACAGTTTCTCATTAGGTTGAATGAATAACTGACTCTAAATGTAGGTATTGTGATATAAACTGAGTCGTGTTCTACAGTTTCTCAGCAGGTTGAATGCGACTGTTACCAGCATTCTGTAAAGCCTGTCCAACCACGCAACAAAAGATGACTGTGAAAAAATGAATTTGTGGGCCTGCAGAGGTCAATTAGAAGCAGCAGCAGAGCAGTCCTTTACTGTAGAGCCGAGAGTTCATTAAGTATGCAGCTGCACAGACACACAGTTATTGGGCAGCTGAACAGGATTTCCAGCAATCGCCTGGAGCGAAGTAACCCTCAGCTCTCATGTCAGAGCTCTGGGGAGCCACAGCAGGAAGCAAAGTGAATTTAAGAAACAAACATAAAAGAAATCCCATAACAAGACTGCAAAGTGGAGTCGACACCAACAAAGGGGATTTCTCCTGCCCCGGCCGCATGTGCCATGTTTATTTATTTATTTATTAGCTTATTTATTCCAGAGACCTTGTGGAACCTCAAAGTCAGCAATTACAATTCATTACAATACATTACTTCTGCATCGTAATGTCATAAAAATGTCTTTTCTTTTTATCATGGGGCGAAAGCTGCTGACTCATAATGAGCAGCGCGGTTCTGCAGTGTACTGGGATACTGATGCATTCTGTATGAGGAGTCTATGGCTGTGCTGGGGGGAATAAATGTGGACAGTTTCACTGAGGTAGTACTTTAACACACTTGCAGTACTATGTAATGCATTATCTGTACTGTTTAGTCTATATACAGTAATTCCGTCTCACTTCCTGCACTAAAATGCAGGGGTGTGGCTAAAATAGGCCTCCGTCTATGAACTAAAACTGTGTTTTCGGTAGTGACATGAAAATGTGGGACAGCATTTTTGAATAATGTTTTGGTATGTTTAGTTCAGTTGATCTCAATTATCAACTAAATTTGGTTGACTGGTTAACAAGGGGTGCAATTACTTTTTCACACAGGACCCGTCAGTGTTGGACAACACTTTTCCTTCAGATAAATGAAATAGTCATTTAAATGCTGTATTTTGTGTTTACTCAGGTTGTCTTTGTCTTATATTGCAAGTGGCTTTGTTTGAAGGTTTAAGTACGGTGTGACAAAATTAGAAGAAATTAGGAGGGGGCAAATACTTTTTCACAGTACTGTAGTGTATTTTTTTACAGTACTGTCCAAAGTTTAGAGATGACCCTTTCATTTATTAAACGGCCATTAAGTACAGGTTATTAATTTTCAAAGTTTTTAAAAGGAAAACTACACAGAAGCGTCAATAATTAAATACAATATCAAATCTATCAGTATTTATTTTGTCCATTCTTTACATTTGCACACTCTACTGCTACTTTAACCCTTCCAGCCTTAAAACCAGCGAGTTCCAACTGTGTCCTCCTAACAAAAGCGGTTCCCAAAGGAGTACTGACATTAAGTTCCCCTTCAGAGACTAACATTCATACAAACAACTACACAAACTCACCTCAGCTGCCATTTCTCTCTAATGTGCATCTAAGATATTGCTGAGAAGTTTAGAAATAAGACATTAAAATCAAAAGAAAATAAGTGAAAAAACAGGAGTTTCCAAAACACAGGCAAGTTTTATAAGTCTAAATTTGTAATTGGATTATTTGGATCATGAGAAGCAGCAAGCAGAAGCAACCAACTTCTAAGACTGGACTTTGGAGGTCTGGAAAATATCCTTGCAGATTTCTTTTAAAAACTGGAAGCAAGTCTTTCAATAGGAACACCGAAATGTAGTCAATCAGCCAACATGCTTGGTGCCTGATGTTTGCTTCCTTAGTTTTTTTACTGGAGCTATGGAGCTAATTTGGCTAGCAAGTAATGAAAACTTACACCCCACCATGCTAGCATGGTGCAAACTTCATGCTGAAACTCAATTCAAGTTTACAGGTAGTGTGCTCTGGACTGTTCACGAACCATCTGTTAGCGCTGATGCTAACATCCTCAGGCTGTTGTGGCTCAGATCAGAAAGGCATTAATCGTGTGAAAGTGTCAGAAGAAGAAATGAGGGATGTTTTTGAATCTAAAATCAACTAAAATAATGCTCATACGTTGTCATGTAGCATCGCTAGTAATTAACCTCTGTGACAGGAGGCCCAAACGAAGTTCAGTGCTAACTGATATCCTGACAACGTGGCCCAAAAAACGGTCAGACCGCAGCCTCGTTAGTGCAGGAGCCCAGTTTGGGAGTGATAGTGAATTAATTGCCGCATTAAGGTCCTGCCAGTTTGGAGTTCAATGTTAATCAGAAGACTAAAGCACAAGACAAGCAAGTGGCTAAATGCCACTGGGAGATTTCACACACATGTCTGAAAAAGTGGTGTGATTAAAGTCATACCGCAGGGGCTAAACAGGCTATTTTAACTCACTCTGTCTGTAAAATATCTGCTTTTAATGCCAGCAGAAAAATTATGAGACACAAGTGAGAGTGAGGCAGAATATGAGCGATGCTTTTAAAGGCCAGCCTCAGCTGGTCAGTCATCAAGGACAAAATTAGCTGCTAAAAATGGCATAATGGCAACATTTTCCGAGTCCACAGAGAAACCACAAGAAGGATTATTAATGATCGTTTTCTTACTTATCTTAGGCAGACAATAACAGATTTTATCGTTTTAGCAAATGAGCGACCATAAATTGTAGCCGACTGCTGATACCATTTTTAAAAAAAGAGAAATACACTCAAAAAACTAGGCTCGAAAGGAAAGAACACTTGTCTGCCAAGTTCATTCTGCAGCAGGTCTCTGATTTGAGTGAAATGTTTAATTTCCTTTCTTCCAGCAAATCAAAGCCTCCGTTTTGAATATAAACATTCATTTCACAATTCTGCCACCTACTGGGTAATAGAAAGTGAATTTTTATTTCTTTTTGATTACCCAGGCCAACTTTTAACAATATCATGGAAGTGGCTTATAAAGATTATCAACTAAGCAACAGCAGTGCATAAAAAACAAGGAATTGCAATCACGTTTACATTTCTATGTAGGTTTCTACAATGATTTATTGAAGTTATTGATTTTTACATTGCTGAAATGCTAAATAAGCTCAGTAAATCCACGCAATAGTTTGGCAAAAAGTCAAATTTACCCATTTTACCCCATTACCCTAAAATCCTCCATGTTGGTGCAGTTAGCAAGCTAGTTAGCTCACCAACTATAAACTGTAATGAACAACAAAAGTGAACATAATTATTTCAGATAGTAACTTGAGGGATCATAGCACTGCACACTGAATTGTACCAAAAAAAATAAAAAATCTGGCATGGTTGGTGGCAGTGAGGCAGCTGCAGTTAGCCACAGAGCTAACATCGCAGTTAGCAAGCCAGCTAACTCGTGTAAAACAAACAGTAAAACCATTAAAGATATTACAGTCTCTCACTTGACTGTGCGTCATACAGTCTCTCGTTCATCAGTTGCCAGTGTAGCCAGCGTAGAGGAAATGGTGAAAGGTTTGAGTTTGTAGTTAAATTAGTGTTTCCTCCATTTTGGACTTTCAGTGCTACGAAGGGCTGAGCCTTCATACATCACAGTTGAAGCAGCAGCACTTCTGGTTGAGGATGCAAATTCACATGTCAAAGTTCACCAAAGCTGAACTCAGCTGTATCTGCCCTGGGAAGTTTGGTACACGAAATTGGTCATTTCAGCAAATTCCATAGAAGTGAATGTAATAATACTTGTGAAAATTTACTGGCAAACACATGGTCAGATTAAGCACAATCAATTGTGTCATATCATTTAAAAGAAAAAAAAGTCGAAGATCGAAGTGTAATGACTTTTGGCCGCCTCTAAATGTCGTCTGATGTTTGGTTGTGTCACTGTTTTCCAGCGGGTGGGAAAAATTATACTAACCAATATCTTGGCATCACCCGCTAAACCTGACCAAACATTGAGCATGTTTATATGCACTTAATAATCCGATAACTGCAAAAAAATCAGATTTTGTCAGTAATCCGGTCAATTCGTTTATATGCACTTTGTGTATTGAGTGTGAAACTTCGGGTCAACATGTGTCAGGCAGTAATCAGATTTCTGCTTTGCAATGAGCCAATAAACTCACAGAAGAAGACGTGATGTAAACGTAATGTAAAATCAAACTTCATGCTGCGGCTTTTTTCTTTAAAAACATCAAGCCACTTTACCTGAAAATCTTGAAGATGAGAAATATTTAAATCCTTCATTTCGTCGAGAACGTAGTTGGTCTCAGCGTCGCTCCAAAAGTGTTTTGCTGCCGTCTCGCAGCAATGATGCTCGCTTATTTTCTGGTACTGCTCTGTTTTATCACACATGCGCAGACTGAGAAATCCGAAAGAAATCTGAGTAAGAGCATACATGTGCTGAGAAATCTGATTACTGAGCTAAAATCCAGCTCTGTTTATCAGATTTCTTAATCAGATTTCTAGATCGGAGTATAGTGTTTACACGACCATTTAAATAATCGGATAACTGCAGTAATACGATTATGATCGGATTATTGAGTGCATATAAATGCACTCCTTGAGCAAAAACATCTGTCATTACTTCCACTCTCTGCTGCACAAACATGTATGTTGGCAGATGACCTCCTTTCCTCTCCTCACTTTACTATTGGTGTTTTGACTACTATTGGTGTTTTGACTGGACAGGAGTGAGGTAGTTCAGATATCTGAGTTTTTGAAGTTTTCTAGTTTTCTGCCATGCTGTAAGACTAAGAGGCTGTGAGTGGGGCAGCTGATGATGGAGCGACTTGCACAGACACACATGAACACACAGAGTCTATCTCTTGCTCAAAAGTTACTTAATTACACTCATACATAGATTTTTTTAACCTGTCTTTACCTGAAGTCTTTTTTTCTTGCTTTTACCATGAAAGTGTAAGAAAAACAGGAGCAATATGGAAGCTAACCATCCAACAGGTTTTATGGGTGTGTACCCAGGGCCCTGAGCCACTGAGGGGCCCCTGTGAGCAATTATGAGAAAATCTAAACAGCTGTTTTGACTTGTGATGAGAACTTTACAAGAGGTACAGTGGAAAAAAGACGAATTAACACCACGTCCTAACAGCAAGTGATGCGAGTGAGAACAAAACCAAAATGCTTCCATAATCAATGAAGCTGTCTACACCAGCTGCAGGTGGCAGTGCACGATGCAGCGCGATGCGACGTGCTGTTTGACAAATGCCCTATTTCTGTTTTTGACATATTGTGCCACTCTGCAATTCCACCTTAAAATGGATGACAAGAAAGTTGTCTATGAAGTGGAGAAGAGAGGGATTTCTCTGATCCTTCCAGTAAACAATTTGGAAAGAGACAGCCAGAGCACTGGAAGTTAGAGATTTGTTAGCTAGCTAGTTAGGTTAGCTAAGTAGATACAAGTTAACATAACCGAGCTGCCCACTGCTATGGCGGTATAGTGCCATTTAAAATGTAATTCAACCCGTATTGTATTTAACCCGTGTTCTCATTATTGTGTAAGTAGTCCTGCTGATTTTTGTCCTGACTGGAAAAAATGTGCTCATAGTGGTGACATTCCAACAATGTGGTTAGTTTGCTGCCATTGTACTGCTGCATAGGCCACACTTAACTTGGTGGGATATTACTGACCAGCAAAACAAAGTAGCCAGGCAGGGGGCCACCAACCATTTGTGCCCAGGGGCCATCAATTATCATTTTGCAACTGCTCAATTAGCATGTTGCTAAGGCCTGTATTGTCACATGCTTCCCTCAAACTGTGTTGAGTTTGTAGAGTGGAATTTTGCAGATTTTTCTAAATCTCTGCGTATTTCAGAGGCTGAGATGTAAACAAAATCATTCAGAGTGATTTGATATTAAGTGGTTAATTGTAAATAAACTTAAAATTTTGCATTTCTTTAGAGTGGTGGTGATAGGAAACAGGGGTCACGATGTCTACAAGACAAATATAGTTATTTTATTTACTATCCAAAAACACCAGTGAACCTACACACGTCTTCTGAGTTGATGATAGTAAAATGATGGTACATTTGAGAAAATAAGTTGTATTTGGGTATGCACTACATGTACTTTTCTGCAGTTAATGGATTTAAAACAAAAAAAAATGGCAAAACACTTAAACTATCGTAAAACAATGCCTCAGAGATCAGGCAGTGTATTCATAATCATTTCATGTAATTATTCTCTGCGAGGGAGCTTTTAGAGGGTGGACGTCTGGTTCCTATCACCACCACAGTAAACAATTCTGACTTTGTAAATTTCTCTGGAATGGACTGTTTAGTGTTAACCGTTTAATCATGCAGAAATGTTTCAAAAGTAGGTGGAATTCCCCTTTAAGTAATGTCTAGACTTGCTTATGTCCAAAATAGTAGCCTTAAAGCTTGAATTTTGTCTGTACTATTGCCCATTTTTCCAGATAACAGTCTGCAATACAGTGTTAAATAAGCTTATTGCTTATTAGCTTGTTAGCCTAGTAGCTCCAGTGCTAAACTAAAAAAAGAAACTTACCAGTTGTGAGAAGTGTGTAAATCTGACTTTTAAATCATCAGTTTAAGCGCTGAGGCCAATTGTATCATCACTGCAACCTTTTCACTTTCTCCTCCAGAGTACTTCCGAAGCATATAGAGGCCAGTGGGTCCTGATAACCCATAAATGTGAAGAATTGCTCCTCTCAAGGTTTTCCAGAAGTACCAGGTGACTTATGGCCAATGAAGGTCAAAACAGAGAGAGTCTTTAACTTCAGATAATCCTGCTCTAGCAGGAAGCTTTGATAAACTGCATGGGCCGCGTAGCTAATGCAGCTCAATAAAGCGTGTTCAGAACGTTAGGCTAAGATAAGAAGTGGCTAACCTTGAGGCAAATGCTGCAAACGCTACAAGCTGCAATCTAGTTACTCTTTCAGTCACAGCGCCGGTGACAGAAATCGTTTCACGGCCTTCGCTGCCCCTAACAACGTGGAAGAAAATGGAAACGCCAGAGATAGCACTGAGAAGAGCAGCTTTTCAAGGTTAAAGTGACCTCAGAGAAGAAGAATGTGAAGGCAATCCTATTATATCCCCACCCATAGGACTTGTTTATGTCCATTTCTGGCCCAATTCACCACTGAACTGCCTCCAATCACCAATTTGAGCCAAATGCTCTTTCAACACTGTGTCAGCAATAAAATCTCAGACAGTTATTATGTTAAAGGGAAACTCCACCAAATGTCTGCATAATTCGATGGTTGAGATTGAGAAAGTCATTCAGAGTGGCTTGATTTGAGAAGATGTACAGAAATGTACTGACTCAGATTTCTATACAGTGGTGGTGATATTTCATGTAATAAGTTTCTGTGAGGGAGCTTTTAGAGGTGCACATCTGGTTCCTATCACCACCACTGTGAACTATTCTGCCTCTGTTAACATCTTACCTATTTAACTACGTAGTAATTGAGAAAAATTGGTGGAATTCCCCTTTAAGCAACTGTCTTCGGTCATCAGCATGGAAGAAAAATGCTAATAATGCTATTGACAATAATGCTTTGAATTAAATTTTTAATGAAAAAACAAAGCCGTTTAACAAAGTAAGTTTTATATGTGACGTACCCATGGACCTGGGTTGTAACAAACTAAGTAACTGACTAACTAAGTAACTGACTAAGTAAGTAACTAAGTAACTCACTCACTCCCGTTTAGGAAGATTATTCACAAGAGGGTGCTACTGACACTCTAAAAACTTCTATGTTTCAAGACAAGCAGGCTGTCCTATGCTTGCAGCATGTATGTTTGCATTTACAAATCACTCTTCATTACTGTAAGTCAGGGGTCGGCAACCCAAATGTTAAGAAGATTAATTTTGTCTTTTCAGCAAAAATCAAACCACCTTGGGAGCCACAACATTGTATGTCCATTTAACATCTTGGCTGTAAATATGTCTCAAAATGTGTGAATGTACTAGTATAGGCTAAAAATATAAACGAAAACGCAGACTCACTTTGCTCTACTTTAAGCTTTAGCTCAGCTGTAGCTGCTTTTCTTGCATCTCCGGCAGGAAACTTTATCGCAAAAGTAGAACAGTTTCTTGTAAAATATCTCTCAACATTTGACTTTTTACGAGGCTGAAGTCAGCTTCTCATTCGCCAGCTTCTTGTTCAAATTTTCAGCTTCGTGATTTTTTAGTGTTTGACAGTTTCTCGTTGTAGATTAAACATGTCTGGAAACGAGCTGGAGTGCTTATAAAAGCAAATCAATTTGTCTCTAAATTATAATGTTAATCTTAAATTGTTCTCTTTGCCTTTTTGTTAGCTATTAGCTAGGTAAGATTGTTGTCTGCGGTGCTATGTGACCAGCAGTCTGCGTGCCAATCTTCAGTTTTAAAGGCTGGTGAATTAGCAGGTATAGGCTACATTCACTACAGTGTTTAAGAGCATTTAATGTTAAAAGTGTTAGAACAATCATCAGAACTTTATGTTAGTGCAAAGGAGGATTATTTTATTCTTACTTAAAATCAAATTCTGCCGTGAAGCCACAACAGGGCAGTAAAGGAGCTGCATGTTGCCGACCCCTGCTTTAAGTAAATGGATCTAATTGAACCCTTTGTAAGTTCATGAAAGCAGGGAACATTCAATGCTGCTGCTGCAGTACCAAAAACTGCAATGAGTTGAAATTGGCAAAATACTGCTACTACGGCCTTTTAAGGTGAACCAGAAAATCTGAATGAGAAGCTGGTGAGTAAGAAGCCAACTTCAGGGTTGGGGGTGATATAAAAATAGGTTTTTTTGGATATCAGAGTGAGGAACTGCAGGGCCAAAGTGCAGAAGGGTTAATTAGACAGTTCATTCAGTCTGCTTGTACACTATACAGATGGCTAGCTTAATGTTAAATGTACTATCACACACTGGCTAATTAACTAGCTAGATTACTAGCAATCACTCCAGTTCTCAGCCAAGATACAGCGTCTTTGAAGTGTTCACACTCATGTATTTTTAAAGAGATGAACCATGTTTGAACCATGAACCATGCTGAATTTCCCAGTTCAGCCCTGCTCTACAGGTTAAATCAAGGCTTTAGAGATTTACAGAACTTCTGTTGGTCCTAAACTCCCTGTTAAAACCTCAAATTTCTCCCGGAGTTTCTTCGCATCCACATATTCACATCCCCATTATGGATTTGCTCATGTACGTAACTTTTTACACTTTACAAGGAACAAGCTACTTGTAAACCTGCTCAAGGATACGCTGATGTAACTTAGCTAAAATGTACATTTTTTTAAGGTATTGGCATATGTGAACCGCCATGAACTGCATGTACAGCCAGCCACTTCATTAAAGACACCTTCTTATATCTTACATCTACACTGATTTTATCAGCTCCACTTACCATATAGCGCACTTTGTAGTTCTACAATTACAGACTGTAGACCATCTGTTTATCTGCATATTTTGTTTGCCCTCGTTTACCCCTGTTCTTCAATGGTCAGGACCCCAACAGGACCACCACAGAGCAGGTATTATTTAGCTGGTGGATCATTCACAGCAGTGGCACATTAGTGTGTGTTGCACTGCTACATGTGGATCAGACACAGAAGCACTGCTGAGGCCAAAATTTTCCTCTGACCAGGATGCTGTCTGTATGACACTGAGATGTCCACAGCTCATCTAATCATATGAAAACCACAGCCACAAAGGCAGGACAGAATTGATCTTTTCCTCACCAGTACAGTGTTAAAAACATACTTTTTATTATTAGATAAATATGTTTCTATATTGAACTCCAATAAATATTGATTTTTACACAGTACTTCATTAGTTTTATTTATTCTTTATTTGAATGCAATGTACATCATCTGGCATTACAAGAATGAATTTAGCTTAGGAAGAGTTTCATTTTCTCACATTATTCAACCACAACCTACATAAATCAGTTGGGTTATGGTAATGTCCACTGTCATTAGAACTCCAGCAGCACTGCTTTGTTGGATCCACTTATACCAGTGCAACACACACTAACATGCCACCAACATGGGAGTGTCAGTGCGGTGCTGAGAATGATCCACCACCCTAATAATACCTGATCAGTGGTGGTCCTGTGGGCGGACCATTGGCAGATATTGCACCAAATGAGAAATTACAACCATAACATTTAATTTAACGTAACACAGTATCATTTTAATGGTATTCTAATCTAATTTGGCTGTTGAGTCTCTAAGAATCAACTTAGAGCCAAATCAGTGGAAAGATACAGTATTTCTCTACAGCAGATAACATGCCGTTGTAATGCCTCACTGTGGGGAAATACACTGACCAAAAAATTCACACAGATGAATAAACAAGAGACATAAATAAAGCCTGTTGCACTGAATACTTATTTTATTCACAAATAATAAAAGTAAAGAATATTTTCTTTTATATGCTCCTAACAAATGAAAGCAAACAATTGCCTTTAAGTGTAGAAAAAAGCAAAATATAAATATGCGCATAGTTATTATAGCAAGAACACATTATTTACTCCACAAACAAATATGAATTGTCCCATCTAGGCTCTGCCTACAAATGCATTCTCATGTAGCAACTGTTGCTAGGCTGGACAAACTTTACAGAACGCTGGTAAAAATCCCATTTAACCTACTGAGAAACTGTAGCATGAACCTTGAATCAACTTTTCCAATCGATTTAGTCCATTCCACAGTGAAATAATACTGAATGATGAACCCATTATAGTGAGAATCCAGCTTAAATTCACAAAATAATGCTTTTAACACAATCAAGCTACAAAACAGGACATTACGTAGCCTGTACATGGGTTCACTGGGGTCAGTAATCTCTCCCAAAGTGCTTATTCACTTTGCTAATGGAGAGGAAAATTATCAGACTGACCATAAAGTACTGTTTGTGATCCTCCATCCAGTGCAGCTCGATCTCCACCTTCCCCTCTGCATCCTCATACCGCACAAAGAAACTCTCTCCAGTACGGTCATATGAGACTTCTGCCTGCTCTGATGTAGTCATGGCTACAGGAGCACTGACACACCAAAAAGGAATCTGGGCTTCATCAAAAACAGTGAGAGTCAGCATGCAGCAACCCTGAGGAGAATGAATGAACAAATGAATAAATAAATAAACACATACTAACTTCTCCGTATAATTATTATTATTAATGGCAGCAGTGGTAGTATTTTTACTATTACTATTAATAAGATTATCTATATAAATAACTTATTATTATAAGATTAGTGTTACATTAGTGAGATAATCTGATCTAGTAGAAGAATAATCCAAACTTACATGTGTAACAATAATAATAATAATAATAATAATAATAATAATAACAATAATAATAATAATAATAAAGCTCAGATTACATTAGGGGAATAATCCAAACTTATGTGCTGATTAAACGATTCATTGATAATAATTATTATTATATTAATAAATTAAAATAAATAAAATCATTTATTTATTTGTTAGTTGGTCAGTTAGTTTGTTTATTAATTACAACCATATTGTAACTAGGAAGACAAACAAATAAACCAAGCCTAAATTTGCAACTATTAAATGTGAATTCATTTTGTTTCAATTTCAATTGAAACTGAATCTGTTAATATTGATATAAATACCTCTATCTGTCCCTGCAGGGCATCAGTGCGCCAGGGCAGACTGATGCTTCCACACAGAGGAGCGTGTTGGGATCTGTTGCTTTTGCTGATCACTCTCAGCTGTAAATATCCATCAGAAATCTGATCTAGAGAGAGAGAGAGTGAGAAGAGAGAGAGAGAGAGAGAGAGACAGACAGACAGACAGACAGGATGTGTTTTGGGAAAATAAACTTCATATTGGGCTGCGGCAGATTAATATAAGACCTAAAGAAAAACACATAGAATGTGTTTAATTTAAAGTGACTGAGTGCAACAGTTTCTATTTTAATTCATTCTTTTTCGTGTTTTAAATTGGATCCAGCAAATTTATTCTCTCAACTGCAAGAGATTACAAATTAATTTTTAAAAAAATCAGCACAAGAACATAGCAATGGCTATCTTTTTGGTATAAGAAATTATTTTTGGTCATGGTTGTACTGTATATAGTATCATTATATTTGTTACAGACTCAAATACACAGAGATTTGTAATAAAACATGAATATTTCCCTCTGTTCCCTAATAAACCATTGCGTGTCTACATATTCTGGTCATTTCCCAAATGTTCATCATGGGTTGTTTGGGGATAACTAGCAAGAAAGGCTGGATAAAGCTCAGCATTGTAGTGCCCTCTACTGTCTCTGCATGAAAATGCAAACATAAAACTACATCATTCTACTTACTGCCAGTGGTGATCATGGGCTGGAATGCACCAGTTAAATTATAATAGGGGAATATTGCTTATATGCAGGGATCAGTTTGAAGGGGGAGGCAAAATAAAAGTAAAAAAGACAAACATGTCTTTGTAAAACTTCCTTAACCATTTTTTCATCCCTTCACGTTTTTTAAGTGATGATATTATTTATCATTAACATTTATTATTACTGTACAAAGTATTTCTCCAGAACATTCTGTCTTTTGTTTGGGTCTTAGGCTTGTTAATAGCTTGTTCATGATTCCTCTGACTGTTTCCATCCATTTTGTTGCTGGTCGTCCACTTCCTCTTTTACCTTGAACCGTTCCAAAATAACTGTCTTTTCCAATGAAAAGCTTTTTCTCTTATGTCCAAAAGAACAGCTTCAGTTTGGTCATCTGGGTTTCGAGTGAGAGGTGAGGCTTAATTTGGTTGAGAATCCATTATTTATTTTCTTGCCATTTAAAGTTCTCTCAAAAGTCTTCACCACTATCAAAGTTCAAAGGCATCAATATTTCTCCTCATGTCCAGCTTTCACAACCATGAAGAACCACAGAGAAGACCACAGCGTGGACAATTCTGACCTTTGTCATTACAATTGAAGATCTTTCCAAGCTTCTTCATCCTTGTTCTGCTGAGTGCCAATCTGTGTCGTATGTCGAGTGCTGTATCCTTTGTTGTTAATAACTGCTCCGAGCAGGAAAAAGCTGTCCACCATTTCTAGATCTTCACTGTTAATGGTAATGCGAGCGGCCCTTACTGTTTTCTTCATATTTACCTAAAGCCTCATCTTTTCACTCTGTTATTTACTTATCAGAGCCTTCAGATCTATCTGAGGTTATTGGTTATTGATTTTTCTTCCACCAAATTCTGAATCCTCAGTCTTCTTCCTGCAGTCCTGCATCCCCTATTATAGTGTATGTGTATGTTCAGCATAGGTTGAACGAGCATGGTGATAGTGGGCAGCCCTGTCAAACTCCTTTAAATGACTTAAGACGTCTATTGCATACAGTACACACTAGGGGTGCGGGAAAAACTCGATTCTTAGATGCATCGCGATGCGGACGTGAACGATTCTGAATCGATTCATTCAACGTCAAAAATCGATTTTCTAAATATTTAATTTATAACGTAATGTTGACGGAACGCAAAAAGCTGAACTGGAAGTGGGTAAGTGCAGCGCCCGGACAGTCTGTGGCGGCACATAACAAAAACACTACTGGATGACCGAGAAATTCAACCGGCTCCCTCTGCATTAAAAGCCAGGTTAGGTCAGGAGTCACAACACAAATGATAAGAAGAGCCATTTTGCCTTTCAACGAAGTCAAACCACCTTGGGAGCCACAACATTTAATGTCCAGTGTGTCTCAGTATGGGATGATGTCCTAGTATGGGCTAAAAATATAAACAAGAGCGCAGATTTACTTCGCTCTGCTTTAAGCTTTAGCTTTAGCCGCTTTCCTCCCACTCCGCCAGAAAACCTTTCTTCAAAACTAGAAGAGTTTCTTGTAAAATGTCTCAGCGTCCGGCTGTTTTACGAGGCTGAAGTCGCTTCTCATTCGCCAGTTTCTCGTTCTAATTTTCCCGTTCCACCTTAAATTCTGCCTTAGGCGCCGAATGTAACTGCTGCACCATTTAAGGTGGAACGGGAAAATTCGAAAGAGAAGCGAGTTCATTTTCGCAACTTTTTAGAGAAAGACAGTCTCTCAGCAGATTTAACCAACCGCGCTGCTTATAAATGCGAATAAGTCCTCCAAATGTTCGTCTGAATCTGTTTTTTCGTTCGCTACTGGCGGGGCTATGTGACCTGCTGTCTGTTCTCAGTCGTTGAGAACCAGGGCTTTCCCGCTATGCTGCACACTTTGGAGCCGAGATTCAGCGTCCAGTCTCGAAAATACCCCCCCACTCTCTACAACGAGACCAAAAGGGTGGCTGTAACGCGCTGCGTGGACACCCATTTCCACTGGATCTTATTTCGGGGCAACAGCGCATTTTATCGCAGATGAGTGGCAGCAGCGTCTCTGAATGAGAGCCTTCTAGTTCACTTGCCACATCACTTTCATTTGATTTATTAATAAAAGATATTTTAGATAATTAAAGCAAAGTATTTGTAGTGATCCGTAATGCATTTACATTATGGATCATTACAAATACTTTGCTTTAAAACTACGAAGTCCTCAGACAGTAGGAAGATAGAAATCATGTATAGAGAAAAAAGATGCATCGAGATGCATCGATAATCGTTTTATAATCGCATCGCAGCCCTCTGAATCGTAATCGAATCGAATCGTGAGGTGCCTAAAGATTCCCACCCCTAGTACACACAGTCAAATTCCATGTTTTGTTGATTTTCTATGTGAAAAAAAGTTTACACAACCTCTACAGAGAACAAACTTAAATATGGCATTTAATTTTAGTGCACAATTTCTACTTATTTGCTGATTGTAACAAACTGGAACAACTAAAATGTGCCATAACGTTTGCACAAGCCACATTTTATGTTTTATTTTTTCTCAATAGGTTCAACTCAGCAAAGAAACAGTAATAAGGCATTAATATGTGCAAAAGCGTGTTGACCAGGCCAAAATTTTGCATACACCTGTATCCATATTCATCAGTCATTCATATTTGGAGTATCTCCACTTCAATCCAGGTGTTTAAACCCAGCACTGCCCCCTGCCATTTTGACTGCTGTGAATATGTATTTTGCACTGTTTTGTATGTAGCGTAGGGAGGAAACAAAGTAGAATTTATTGTGTTTAACAATAACATCTGACAAAAAACTTTGAAAAACTCATTAGTTTTGTAGGTAACGACAGAGTTGGATTCGGTTCAGGGCTAAAATGTTAAAAAACCACAAAAATGTAAAACATACGTACCTTTCCTGCAGAACAGCTGGCTAAAGCGTCCAGATGTGATGCTCCCCGCTGTACTGTGCAACTCGATTTGAGCAGCGTATCCATGGAGACCGTACTCGGGGTCCACATCATCAAAAGCAGCCGTGTGCTCTGCTGGCTGATATGGGCTGGAGAACAGTAATTATGTTAGTAATCCACAAATCTACTGATTGTTTTGATGATTAATCAAGTAATCAGGCCAAATAATGAAAATGGACCACATAAAATGTTTCAGAGATTCCAAAATACACTACCATTCAAAAGTTTGGAATCAGATGTCATATTAATATTAATTGTATCCAGTAATAACTTACACAGTGTGGATTAAAATGTTATAAACTAGACACAGAATACTTTAATGTCTTATCTTGTCTGGTCACGTTTTGTTGTCTATTTACAGTAATTTCATGTCTAGTGTCAAGTTATCTGTCTTGAGATTTAATCACTTCTTTTAAAATATTAGGCATTCTGGAGGTTACACAGCTTACTATGTGTGTATATCAATATATCGCTGCTGTCGGAACAAAACCTTGCATCTCCAAAACGGCAATTTTTACAGGAGAAGGAAAAAAGATACTTTACTTTTAATGTAAGTCAATGGCACCAGATTTTTTCCAAGTCATTTTGGGCCATTTCCTTTGGTCTATTCATCATGTAATTTACACACTATGCAAAGGCATTTTCAAATTATGTCAAAAACAGAAAAAATGGAGATACAAGGTTTTGTTCCGACAGCAGCGATATTTATATTGATATATAAATCAATTATTATAGATATACATACAGTTGTATGCATAAGTTTGGGTGCTCCTAGTCAAATTACATGTTTTGTTGAGTTTCTAAGTGTACATAAGTCAACACATCCTCTACGGAGAACATACTGAAATATGGCACTTCCCTGCAAAATTTAGAGCAGGGTTTCTATCAGTTTGCTGAATTTAAAGCTGCACTATGTAATATATTTGTATTGAAAATTGAAAGACATAGCATTACTAAGTCAGGAGAATAAAACAAGCTTAAATATAGTGTGCATGTGCTGCTATGAGGTGAAATAATAACAAAAAAGCTTGAAATAAAAAAATAAAAGTCAGAGGTGTCAGACCAGGACTTTTTCAGGCCACATTATACATCTTTACGTATTAACATCACAAGCACAGGCTCAAACAGAAGGTCTGGCTTATGTTTGGGTCTCAAATGCAAAATCATATAATAGTCATAATCATTATTATACTGATGAAGATATAATGGCAATAGTAGATAATTCACTCACATCCTCAGAAGACACATCCTTCACCAAGTTTTGACTGAGCTCTCTTTGAATTCTCTTTGAACTTGCTTGCAATCATCAGATTCATCCAGTCAGGGAAGTGGTCAGAAGTGCAACCCGCACGTTGCGTGCAATGACACATTCTCCAAACCCCCCAAACTCACATAGCTTTCACAAAATGGAAAAAAAATAAAACATAACATATTAAATATGCCGTAACCTCTGTACATGCCACAAAGGTTACAGCACATTTGTGTCATGGAATGTTTTATTTTTTCCAATATGTTAAACTCAGCAGATAAACAGTAATTTTGCTTTGAAATGTTCAGAAATGTGTTCTCCGTAGAGGGTGTGTAAGAAGATCAACTAAACATGTAATTTCACCAAACTTTTGCATACAAGTCTATATATCATTTCATTTGCTGCTATGCACCATGTAGCTCCGCGCATGGTGTCGAATAGGGTGGGAATTTAAAATGTGCATTGTCATCCTGCAAACTGACAACTTATCACTGCCTATACATGGATAGTACATTTGAATTATTTAGTTTTAAGCCAAGTAATTGTGACAGCCCTGGAATGAAACCCGGCACTGAGCTGGCCTGACGGACCTCAGAGAGCTCCAGTGTGGTGTCAGACAGTGTGGGTGTGTGTGTGAGTTAAGAAAGACGACAGCATGTGCACGGACAGTGTTCAGCATCACCAGAAGGTGGAGTCATACAACCAGTCCTTACACACTGCAGGCAATTTACCACACACACCCGTACGCCTGTGACTAACACAGAGGCCTAAAGAGGAGAGACGCCGGTGAAAAGGTTTGCTGTAACCTTGAGCAAAAATGAGAGATGATGTAATTTCTGAAAAATGTGGGGGAAAAAGGTCTGTCTTCATAATAAATGACCAAAAAAGCACAGTTTAGGGGAACAAAAAGAAGCGTACACGGTGGACAACCCCAGGAGACTTCTTTCCACAAGTTGGTGATAATGTAAGTTCACCATGATAAATGCAATTTCCCTCTGCTCCTGGAAAATAAACACATAGGTTTATAATGTTTACAGTGCAGATAATAAATTTATCTAACAGAAAAAAGTTGAGTAATTTCAGGTCACACGTACCTGCCAGACACCTACAGTGATGCCCTGCCCTGCATACAGTAACTTAACCAGCCTGTCTGAACCACACAGTTTCCACACATCCTTATTTAACTTCACTTTAGTCAGGAGGGATTTCCAGCCTGGCCTGTAAGGGCACAAACCAACGATTGTAATGATTATCATGAAATTATAATAATAATAATAATAATACTACTAATAATAATAATAATACTAATAATAATAATAATAATAATAATAATAGGGTTTCTACTGAAACGTCCACTATTTTATCTGTCCATAGGAGTCACTGGTGTTATTGATCGTCACAGGTGTTACACATAAGAAAGGTAACACCAGAGACAGTAACACCAGTGACGTTTTTTAATGAAAAATGCATTTTACAAAATGGCTGCTACAGAGCATCAAACCACATGTTTTTAATCGTGGAGTATCTACTAAAATATGTAATTTAATCCATTTGTGTTCTATTTTTTCACAATTACCTAAGAATAAAGTAGGTCACACCAGTGACTTCAACTAAAAGCTTCATATGAAATCATGAGCTAAATGAGAAAATTTGTGATAACTGAAAAGACACAGTGGACTTACTATGTGCTTTTCTACAAAGATCTTCAGAAAATAGGTAAATGGAAGTGAAGTGGTGTCATCAGTGTGATTTTTTATTTCAAAATAAGAGATTTTTTGTAACACAGTAACACCAGTGACACGACTCCTGGGGACCACAACTTTCATTACATATTTTATAATATTTGGCATTTGTTTTCTTTTTGTCATTTAAACCATATATTCCATAGTGATGTATACATCATTGCAGTTAAAATTGCAGAAAAACAAGTTTTTTACCTCAAAATATGGCACCCTACAAACATGACTGTGAGGACAAGCACTTCTGTGGTGCTTGGAATTCTATATAATTGATTTAAAAACCAATATTGCTAAATTGATGACTCGAGAAGGTGTAACTGTTAAATTAACTTATTGTTTTAATTTAAAATCTAAATAAATTCTAACACAAACATCTTTTTCAAGTGTAATATATCTGTAAATGGGACACAAAAATTGACGTTTCCATAGAATGACTCAGTAATAACAATAATAATAATAATAATAATCATCATCATCATAAGTAGGAAAAGATTATTTATTATTATATTTATTGTTGGTGGTGGTGTTGGTAGTAGTAGCAGTAGTAATATATCAGCAGTTTTCAAGCTGTGGGCCTGCTAGGGGGCTGTTGGCCGTTTTTTGTTTTCCTTACAATATAAACACTTAACCAACCCAATAATAATATGACACATATTATTGATGTGATCATCATTTGCAAAGCTAAAACATAAAAAAAAAAATAAAATGTCTGGATTCTTGTCATAAATATTTAATTACATTACAAGAATATATATTAAATAAGTTAAGTAAGTAAACTAATTATAGTAAAATAACTAGTTATCTATGGTTATAATAGTACTAACAGCAGTAATAATGCAATACTAAGGTTTCTGAAAAGGTTATCAAAACGTTCAGAACAGGGGGTCATACTTGTACTCATCTGGACACTGAAGGGGCACTCGCACCACTCCATGCAGCTTCAGCGCAGTGAGCTGGTCAATAAACGGCCAGTCACCTGCATTCCAGCTAACTGTGACAGCCGCATCGGTGAAGTGGACGTGAGTCTGCTCAGAGGTGCTCTCCCGTCCTCTCCCATCCGTCAGCGTGATCGCCCATCTAACACGCAGACTCCTGCCAGCCACACATCACACAAACCACATCTGACACTCCACATCAGACAGAACATGCAGCTACTGACTGAGGCTACCACTGCTTTTAAAGGAAAACTCCAACCTTGTCCCTGTCTGCTGCTTCTGTAGCGTATGCTTGATTAACACAGACTATCACTTCCCTTTATTTATAAAAGAACAGAAAAAAATTGAAACACCCTTATGACGGAAGCTAATGGTCAGATACTGAAGCTGAAGCAACTGCCCATTGGCTTCTATTATAAGTATGCTCCGAGTCAAAGAGTTTTCTGTTCTTTTCTTAGTACAGAGAAGTAAATGTCTTTAGTAATTGACTGTACACTACAAATGCAGCATAGAGGTTAGGTTTAAAAATGCTGTTGTATTTCTGCAAGGGAGAAGACGGAAAAAACAGACAAACAGAAAGCCAAATGCTCAGTATCAAACAGGCTGACAAATGCAGTACTGGGGTGCGGGAAAAAAACGATTCTTAGATGCATCGCGATGCGGACGTGAACGATTCTGGATCGATTCACAAATGTCAAAAATCGATTTTCTAAATATTTAATTTATACCGTAATGTTGACGGAACGCAAAAGGCAGAACCTAGAAGTGCGGAAGTGCAGCGCCCGGACACTCTGTGAGGTGCACATAACAAAAACACACATGGATGATCGAGAAATCCGACCGGCACCCTCTGCATTAAAAGCCAGGTTAGGTCAGGAGTCACAAAACAAATGATAAGAAGAGCCATTTTGTCTTTTCAACAAAAATCAAACCACATTGGCAGCCACAACATTTATGTCCAGTATGTCTCAGTATGTGTTAATGTCCTGCTATAAGTTAGGTTAAAATATAAACGAAAAAAACGCGGATTTACTTCGCTCTGCTTTAAGCTTTAGCTATAGTCGCTTTGCTTCCATCTCCACCAGAAAACTTTTCCTGTAAAGTAGATCAGTTTCTTGTAAAATGTCTCTCAAAGTTCTGCTGTTTTACGAGGCTGAAGTCGCTTCTTCAAGACGCTCCAGCTTCTTGTTTGAATTTTCCTGTTCCACCTTAAATTCTGACTGAGGTGCCGAATGTAAATGCGTCACCATTTAAGGTGGAACGGGAAAATTTGAAAGAGAAGCGACTTCATCTTCGCAACTTGTGTGTTTGATAGTCTCTCGTTGCAGATTTAGCTTGCAAGTAAACCAACAGCAGCGCTTATGAATGCGAATAACGCATCGTTGCTAGGTGACCTGCAGTCTGCATGCCAATTCTCAGTCGTTGCGAAACAGGGCTTTCGCGCTATGTTATACACGACCCGAAGATATTTTACTGACAAAGTGGTCCCCCCCCCACTCTCTACAACGAGACCAAAACCGAAGTTATAAAATCACTGAATTAAACGGGTAGGACGGCTGTAACGTGCTGCATGGACATCCATTACCACTGGATCTTATTTCACCGTAACTCCGCATTTTATCGCAGATGAGTGGCAGCGTCTTACGTGCTCCAAGCAATAGCAGTGAATGAGAGCCTTCCAGCTCACTTGCCACATCACTCCCATTTGATTTATTAATAAAAGATATTGGAAGTAAATGCATTATAGATCATTACAAATACTTTGCTTTAAAAGTACCAAGTCCTCAGACAGTAAGAAAATAGAAATCTTGTATAGAAAAAAAAGATGCATTGAGATGCATCGATAATCGTTTTATAATCGCATCACAGCCCTCTGAATCGTAATCGAATCGAATCGTGAGGTGCCTAGAGATTCCCAACCCTATGCACATAATTAGTTGGATTAGCAACAAGCTAACATTCATCAGATGCATCTGTGAAGCACTGAGGCTACTATATTTACAAATGTAGTGAACAGTAATGGGATAGTACATATTAAACATGTACAGTTAGCCCACCTTTTATTGCTGCTTCATATGGGTTCAAAACACCAGTAAAATAGGCCGACAGATTCCAGCTAGCTAATAAACTACAACACCCATTTCACAGCATCAGTGTTCTGTTTATCGCTCTCACAGGCCGACACCACAAGAACAGGAATGTAGGGAGAACATTTCCACCCCACTTACTCATAAAAGCAGCATTACTGTACTTTAAGGGGGGGAATAAGTGGAAAACAAATACTGAAACAAACACATGGCTAAATGCTCAATATCAAAGAGGCTGAGAAGTGTAATACAACAATAATACAATAATGTGTTACATGAACAACAGGCTAACATTTATTAGCAAAGAAAGGTATTAATTTGAAACTAAAGCAATAAAACAAGCTGCTAGCTTTATGAAATATGATATATTTGGAAGCCAGATTGCAAAAAATGGAATTGAACTGGAATTGGAACATGTCCAACTTGTTGGATTAGCACCACGTCAACGTGTTAGCAAAAAAAGGTGTTCAATTTAAAGTAAAGCCAATATGACAAATTTGGGAGCCAACCAGAAGTACTGAGGTTAGCAAAACAAAGAGATTGCTAAATGCTCAATACCATACTAACTGTTATTAGCAATGAAGGAATGTAAAGCTAAAGCTAGCCAGAAAAATAAATAAAGCACTGAGGCTACATCTGCTTAAAAGACCAGCTCAATGCTGCTGGTTGACCAGCATACCAGCATCCAAAACACAACATATACTTGTTTTGCTAGTGAACAGACATGCTGGTCTACGCTAGTTTTTCTAGCAGGGGCCTGTGTGTGGTTTTGATTAAGAGAGAAAAATCAGAAAAAAATACCGAAACCAGACAGACAGACAAATCTGAGTTTTAAAGACACTGAGGAATGCAAGCAACATGCCTAATTTGTAAGATTAGCAACAGGCCAACATATGTTAGCAAAGAAAGGCATTCATTTAGAACTAAAGCTAGCTGCTAAGTTAGGGAAACAGCCCATATGATACATTTGGGAGGCGAACAGAAGCACCCTATGACATCAATTAGAGTGATAGGAATGAAGCAGGAGGGAGCAGGAGTTGCTGAATTCCGGAGAGATTTAATAGCTGTTGTTTGTGTCTGGGAGTGAGCGGAGATGATTATTACAGAGGTAAATCTCATCCTCCTGAGCCTCTGTAACAGTGGGACCCACTGGGGATATGTCTGGGCACGAGGAAGGGGGCCAAGCAATTTATTTCTACAATTCGCCAAAGCTTCTGAGCGGAGCACAATTACTTCCACTCCCGCACGCTCACCAACTCGAAAAATTGAGTGGCCCGGCAGCTCTAATCAGAGGTTAAGACAACAGTGCACCGCGGCCCGGGGATCATCAGCCAGCGTTTCCATAGCCAGCTGCCCCAAGAGCACTGAGCAAATCTGAGCTGCCGGCTCACAGGCTAACCTTTAATAAGCCTGTACACAGCGAGGGGCTGAGAAACACTCACTGACACATTTGATAGCAAATATGCCCTATTATCAGGAGTTCAAACAGGCCACAACAAAAGGGACAACATTTCAGCTTCTCAGAATGTTTCTCTGTAGGGGTGCGAGATTTGACAATATGTTATCGTTTTTGTGCTAAATTACCTCAAGACATGCTTGTCTGAGTATTTTGTGGGCACTGTTAGCACCTATATGACAAGAAAAGGTTGACATAATATGTAAACACTGTTACCTTTTCAAAACGTACCATTCACTTCCCAATCAGTACAGTCCATATGTGTTAAACATCCCATTTTAAGTTCACTGTTTTTTGTGATGTCACAAAAACCAGCGCATTCTGCCTACAGCAGTTTAGCCCTGCCTACTTATGCTGTTATAAAGAGTGTTTCAGCCCAGACTGCTGTTTGAACTAGGCACAATACAGGACAGCCAGTCAGAACAGTGCCCGTTTACATAAAGCAGTCTTAAAGGGGAAGTAACAAAACTGCCTGTTTGATTGTAGGGGATGAAGCGAGGTTGGAAAATGGTCATGCAAAATTAAATAAAAAAATTAAAATTAATTAAAATAAAAATGTTTTTGGCACATCAAAGTACACAAATATCATAACAGACCCTAGTGTTTGTGGGGGTAAATGGACCTTTTAAAGAACATTGGCCAGTTGCATGTTTCATTAAATAAAGATTATAAAGATATTAAGATTTCATTACATTCAGGAGAGGCTTCCTTGTGGTTTTGTGCTATTGTCAGGAAATCATGGGTTTGGATCTGAGTGATGTCCAGCAGAGCATAATTAGCCCAGCTTAATTAAAAAAAAAAAGTTTGTATTCATAGTTTTTGATAGCATTTCTTAAATACAACGATACTTGTGCATTGTGTCTGTCCAGAACTCAGAGTAATAAACTCTACTGTGAATGTATTATCATAAAATAGTTTTTTGCCCACTGCTCATGCTCTGTATTACAAAAAAGTGAGACGGTAATAAAAACACTAATGTGTCAAAATGAAACCATAAACACATAAAAAGCGCAGACTAATTAGCAGACAGATGAAACCACACAACAACCCTGAGAGACTTTTAACAGGGCACGGGCTTCAGAGCAGCAATGTCACTGTCAGAAGCTTATGGAAAACAAAATGGAGTCGGCCCCATTACCACATGATCACTGATGTGATTTATTCTAATTAGTCTAAGCCAATTAGCAAAACTGTGCTGGACAGCTTTCAGCTTGTTGAGATCGCGCTCAACAAAAAAACTCCAGCTCCAATCAGACAATGCTGTTGTTGTATATGGGGAAATGGTGTAATAGGGGAAAAAACGAACTGTAAGAAACTGGTGTTGCCACTATAGATTACACAAGTAAAAGAGTAATCTACTGATTATTTGCGTGATTAATTAAATAATTAGTGTTTAAAAAACAAGGCAAAACTACAAAAGCCTATGAGTACATAACACATTAATAAACTAAAAAGAGCAAATCAGAAACAACAGCAAATACAGAAACACAACAGCACAGTCAGAAACGCAACAGCAAAGCCAGAAATGCAACAGCAAAGCCAGAAACGCAACATGAAAGACAGAAACACAACAGCCAGGTCAGAAACGCAATAGCAAAGTCAGAAATGCAACAGCAAACTCAGAAACACAACACCAAAGCCAAAAACGCAACAGGAAAGACAGGAACACAACAAGAAAGACAGAAACACAACTGCAAAGTCAGAAATGCCACAGCAAATTCAGAAACGAAACAGTAAATTTAAAAATGCAGTAGCGAACTCACAAATGCTACAGCAAATTCAGAAATTCAACAGGAAATTTAAAAACACAACAGCAATTTCAGAAACGCAACAGCAAACTCAAACATCCAACAGCAAACTCAGAAACACAACAGCAAACTCAGAAACGCAACAGCGAATATAGAAACACAAGAAACGCAATAACAAATTCAGAAATGCAACAGGAAATTTTAATTTGTGCTTTCTGGTTTGCTGTTTTTTTTTATTATTTCTTGTTGTGCTTTTTGTTTTGCCCTTAAGGCCTCCATACCAAAAATGGTAGCTAAAAATGGACAGAAAAATTAAAAATAATGCATAGCATTTGAAAGATTCTGAAATAGCTTATTGGAAAAAAAGATAAACTAGAAAGCCTTCAAGAAAATGCATAGAAATATGAATGTCATTCAGACTCCGACTATAAGAGGGAGCAGAAGGAGAATTTTAAATATGCATGATCATCATCCTAACTGCCAACTGATCACTGCTGATAAATTAAGAAAATCACATTTTAATTGATGTTTTTTAATTGACTGAGTTGAACTGATTACTTGTGGCAGATGTAACAACAGCTAATATAACGGAAGCCGTTCTGACGGCTCACCTGAGTATTTGCGTTGTTTGGCTTGGCAGGCCTGTGTACAGGTGGATGGCTTTAAGCTTCTTCTTCCAGTTTGCATTGTAGCCGGCCAGTTCTTTGAAGAACCGTTTCCTCCAGTATCCCTCAGGCCTTTCCTGTATGCCAGCCACACTCAGGCCATCTGTCACCTCATCTATTAGCCTGGGATTCTTCTTTTTCGCTTGCTGGCCAGCATAAAACTGATACCACATAGCACTAGAGTAAACAACAGTGCATTATTAGAACTGACCGAATGGGAATTGTGTTTAGAAGCTGTTAAACGAACCACCATGGAAACAAAACTCACTTGTGTCCCTAATATGCATCTAAGCAGTGCTGTACACTACAGGTATTGATAAACTTCAGCATCAAGAGATCAACTTCAAGAGTTAATGAGCCTGAGTGCTGATACTCTATGCTGAAAGAATGTCTTACAAACCTGATATAAGCTCGTTTTGGTTGGACTGTTTTGTACTGTTTTCTTCTCTTAAATGGGAAAATGGCTTTTCAAAATGTCTGCGTAATTAAATGGTTAAGATGAAAACAAAGTCCTTCAGAGTGGTTTGGTGTGAAATGCTCCGTTCTAGAGAAACATATCGAGTCAGAATTGTTCACAGTGGTGGTGATAGGAACCAGACATCCACCTCTAAAAGCTCCCTCACAGAAAGTTATTACATGAAATAGTTATGAAGTTTCTCTACAATGAACCATTTCACACCAAATCACTCTGAATTAATTTGTTTACATCTCAACCACCAAATTATCCTGTTTTTTTTTTTGTTTTTTTTTAATTTCGGCTTAGTGTCTTGAAATGATGACTTATTTTTTGGGGATTTTGAGATGCTATGTTGAAATAATGAGTTATTAAGTTTCAACAAAATAATTTTTTAGGGTAGTGATAAAAAGTCACTATTATGAGATAGTTGGTTGTTATTTTCATATAGCAAGACATTATTTTAACTCAGTTAGTAAATATTCTGAGAATATAAGTCCTTATTATGCAACAAAAGCTGTTCTTTTGAGAAAATAAGTCATTATTTTGACATAGTCATTATTTTGAGATACTACATTAATATATTGAGAAAATATGTAATTGTTTCAAAATACTAAGTCAAAATCTTGACAAACTGCTGTCAGAAGAATCACAGGCCATGTTTTTCTCTGTCTACCTGGTGGAAATGGGATTCTACATTAACTAGATAGAAAGCATGTTTACATAAAGGAAACTTACAATTTCTTTAGTTTTTTATGTATTTTGAACAGTCTGAAGCACCCAGCAAATCATACACATTACAGTTAAGTGTCAGGCTCTGGATGCCATGACTAAATAGAATTTAAATTGTTAAAAACAAACTGCATGTTAACAGGGATGCCTCTATTTTATGGAATTGAATGTCATCATGGATGTAATTGTAGTTATCAATATCATGTATCACAGAACTACAACCCCACTTCCAAAAAAGTTGGGATGCTGTGTAAATATGAATGTAAATAAAAACAGAATGCAATGATATGCAAATCCAGTAAGCCATATTTTTAAAGGAAAATACTACAAAGACAACATATCAAATGTTGAAACTGAGAAGTTTTATTGTTTTTTGAAAAATATATGCACATTTTGAATTTGATTCCAAAAAAGTTGGGACAGGGGCATGTTTGCCACTGTGTTTCATTACCTCTTCTTTTAACAACACTCTGTAAGCATGTGGGGAAGAGGAGTCCAGTTGCTATAGTTTTGAAAGTGAAATGTTTTCCTGTTCTTGTTTGATATAGGATTTTAGCTGCTCAATGGTTCAGGGTCTCATTTGCAGTATTTTTCATTACATAATGTGCCACATGTTTTCAATGGGTGACAGGTCTGGACTGCAGGCAGGTCAGTTTAGCACCCAGACTCTTTTAAAATGAAGCAATGCTGTTGTAATACATGCAGAATGTGGTTTGACATTGTCTTGCTGAAATAAGCAAGGCCTTCTCTGAAAAAGACGTCGATCTGGATGGCAGCATATGTTGCCAAAACATGTATCTATTGTTCAGCATTAATGGTGCCTTCATAGAAGTGCACATCACCCATGCCATGTGCACTAATGCACCCCTATACCATCATGAATACTGACTTTTGAACTGTGCACTGATAACAAGCTGAGTGGTCTTTAGCCCAGAGGACACAGTGTCCATGATTTCCAAAAACAATTTAAAATGTTGACCACAGAACACGTTTCCACTGCCCCCCAGTCCATTTTAAATGAGCTCAGGCCCAGAGAAGGTGGCAGGGTTTCTGGATCATGATTATATATGGTTTCTTCTTTGCGTTTTAGACTTTTAACTTGCATTTGTGGATGCAGCGACGAACTGTCACAGACAGTGGTTTTCAGAAGTGTTCCTGAGCCCATGTAGTGATTTCCACTACAGAATCATGTCTGTTTTTAATGCAGTGCTGCCTGAGTGGTGAACCTTCCCCACTTTTGAAAGACTCCACCTCTCTGGGATGCTCTTTTTATACTCAATCACGTTACTGACCTGTTGCCAATTCACCACCAGGTGTTTTTTTTAGCATTACACAACTTTACGAGCCTTTTGTTACCCTGTCCCAACTTTTTTGGAATGTGTTGTTGGCATCAAAATCAAAATGGGCGTATATGTTTCAAAAAACAATAAAATTTCTCAGTTTCAACATCTGATATGTTGTCTTTGTACTATTTTCAATGAAATATAGGGTTTAAATGATTTGCACATCATTGCATTTTGTTTTTATTTACATTTTGCACAGCATCCCAACTTTTTTGGAAATAGGGTTGCACATGGTTTACAAATTGTGTATGAAAGTGTTCTAAACTAAAGCGTACTTGTTGTTGGCCAGCTCCTGAAAGCGCTTGTTGACAAAGCTGATGCAGAAGAGCGATCCAGCATCCAAATAAGAGAGAATCTTCAGAATGACCTCAGGTGGCATCCTAGTCAAAGTAAAAAAATAAGCATTTACTTAACAGTGGCCTATGCTAATACTGTGGTTTTAAAATGCCGTTGAAATCCACTTCAGCTCCCTCAATTTACAGCCATTATTGAATTAAAGGCAGCTGAGTGAGGGCCATTTAATGTAAACATGTGAAAGAATGAGTTTGTGAAATAGCTAAATTAGTCTGTGTTTTTCAGCTTACCTCTCTATGTAGTTTTTAGAAGTTTTGACAGAAAATCGGGGCCGACATCCAGGATATTTCAGTGATTTCTGTGTCGTAGTGCATTTCAGTCTGTTGAAAGAAACCATATTGTTCAAAGGGGTGAGTATAACAGTCGTATGCAAAAGTTTGGGTGCCCCGGTTCAGTCATATGCAAAAGTAAAATGTGTCAAGTGCAAAAGTTATGGCATATATATATATATATATATATATATATATATATATATATATATATATACATATGTGTATATATATAAAATATGTTTTATTTGCTCCCTCAGCAAACTCTGCAAATAAATAGAAATTGTGCACTAAAATGTGTGTGTTCTCTGTAGAGGATGTGTTAACTTTTTTCACCTAGAAAATCAACAAAATATGTAATTTGATGTTCAAACTCTTGCATATGACTGTATCGAGTTAGATTTGCTCAGTTATACACTGATCAGCCACAACATAACACCTCCTTGTTTCTACACTCATTGTCCATTTTATCAGCTCCACTTACCATATTGTGCATTTTGTTCTACAATTACAGCACATTGTTTCTCTGCATACTTTGTTAGCCCCCTTTTACTCTGTCCTTCAATGGTCAGGACCACCACAGAGCAGGTGTTATTTGGTGGTGGATCATTCTCAGCACTGCAGTGACACCGACGTGGTGGTGGTGTGTTAGTGTGTGTTGTGCTGGTATGAGTCTTTCATCAGGGGTCACAGCATGCTGCCCACAGGATATGATTGGTTAGTGGACTATTCTCAGTCCAGCAGTGACACTGACCATTGAAGAACAGGGTGAAAGGGGGCTAACAAAGTTTGCAGAGCAACAGATGGGACTACCGTGTGTAATTGTACAACTACAAAGTGCACCTATATGGTAAGTGGAACTGATAAAATGGACAATGAGCGTAGAAACAAGGAGGTGGTTTTAATGTTATGGTTGATTTGTGTATGTACTTGCTCACTTCTCTCACTTTGGCATTTTATTTTCGACCAAAATGATCCAAAAAGAACAAGAACAAAGAAAAACAGATTCGTACAAACTTCAGCTCCTATGCTAATAGATGCTGGATGTAACCTACCAGTGCAGTTCTGTAGGGAAGTCGGTCCTACAGGAGTTTTTGGAAGTTTTGAAGATCTTTTTCACTCATGTTGGTTTTTCTAGGCTACTTTTGCTTCTGCTTGAACCATTACTTCATCGAAGTAACAACACTTTTACTGCAATAACGTTAACGCTACAGTTTTGAACTCATATTCCTTTCTGCTAGCAAACACTGTTAGCAAAAAGGTTAGCAAAGCCTGTAGCTTCTTACCTCTGTGAGTGTAAATGAGTCGAGGACATTTTCCGTCTTCTGTGTGCTCTTAAACTCCACCACATTCAGTTTAGCAGTTTAAAATTCTCCAATAATTCTCCAATTTCTGTCTTTTACAGGCAGTAGGAAACTACTGGGATCATGGTCGCGTCTGGTCGTCATAGCAACGCGGCTAACGCCGTGACCATAGCAACGTGGCCAGTCCGCCCCGTAGCCATACTAATATAGGCAACCCCATAACTTTAGCAGTCATAGTAACATAAGCAACCCCATAACCATAATAATCATAGTAACACCAGAGCCGTCACCGTGTTCGGTAGCCATGGCAACGTGACCATCGCCATTACCACGGTTCCGCGGCCACCACTGTAGCCATGGGAGCTAACCCGGGTTTCTTCATGCAGTTTGGCAGAAATTTCATGTCCGTTTAAGTGAACATTACACGGCTGTTGTAACTTCCTAAAGTTCATATTTTGCGGCACATGTTAATTTAAATCTCCAAAGAGTGTTGAAGCTGTACTTTTATTTAGCCTAACAGTCGTTTTCAAAACAAGTTTAAAAAGAAGCCGACATGAGTTTTATTCTACATTTGGTCCGCCTTAGAACCAAATCCGTTTCCTCTCGTAAAGAAATTCGCATTGGCTGATTGGCTGTCGATTGGAGACGTCATTTCCTCGGATTGTGCGCCACTTGCACTCTGGTTATTGTAGTTCTGAGATATAGCAGTTAGCTTAACACTAATAATCAGCTAATACTTGAAGACTTTGATCAACAGTTTGTAGCGCATAAATATATTTGAATGAAAACTGGAAGTGTACACTTTAGCTTCAGGATAATGTGTCATTTATTTTAGTTATTATTATTATTATTATTATTATTATTATTATTATTATTATTATTATTATCATTGAATTCATTTAAAAGTTTCTAACAACTTCATTTATTTTCGACCATTATCTCAAGCAAGAAAAGTTAGAGGAAATATGATTTAGGAAGAAGGTGTTCTTGATTTTCCTAAATATGGTCATAACTCTAAGCACTAAAACATGTTTGCAAAATTGTTGAAATATTCACTAAATGCTAAAAGAGCATAACATTCAGAAAACTTTAGTGATATATCCAAAATAGCTAGATATGTTCAGACTATAGATCTGTATATTATAGATTTGGCTGCATAGCTGATGTCTGAGCCAAGTCTAACGTCAATTAGCTATTAAAATTACATTTAAACATCAGATCAACAGTACTTAAGTACTTAAAGGGAAATTCCACCAATTTTTCAAAATTTCTGCATAAATAAATGGTTAAGATGCAAACAAAGTCATTCAGAGTGGTTTAGTGTGAAATGCTCTGTCCTAGAAAAACTTACAAGGAATTGTTCTAAAGCCTGATGCCTGAGGCATTGTTTTACAACAACTTTGAGAAGATTTTGGCCTAAAAAGTACTTTTTTCATGCACTCACAGTAGAGAGGTACATGCAGGCACTATGTTACCCAAAGAAAACATATTTTTGTCTGATTTATGACTATTTTACCATCATCACTGTTAAATATAAAAAACTCAGAAGACATGTGTAGGTTCACTGGTGGTTTGGATCGTAAATAAAATGGCAACATTTGCGTTCTGGACATCACCACTGCAAAGACATCTATGTCTCTACAATGTACCATTTCATGTCAAACCAGTGTGAATGATTGTTTACATCTCAACCACTGAAATATTCAGAAATTTTGAAATGTCAGTGGAATTCCCCTTTAAACTCCAGGCTAAGGATAAACTAGAGGCTTTTTAATCTACTTATTAACCCCTTAAACTCCAGACTTAAAACTCCTTAAACTTCAGGCTTATTATTCACTTTATAATCTCTTAAACTCCAGGATTATTATTCTTTTATTAACCCCTTAAATTCCAGGCTCATCATTCCCTTATTAACCCCTCATACTCCAGCGTTATTATTCACTAATTGAACCCTTAAGCTTACATATAACTTAATAGTATTTCATTTTGCATTATTAAGCTTTGTAAGCTGAAAGATAAACACACAAACAAGCTTCAGGGGTTAAACACCTGAACCCAATCAGGTTATGTAGAATGAGTGTTTTTTACTTGTGAGTGAGAGCCTTTCTTTGTTTCACTCGGTTGCGGAGCTGCAAGAGTCCCCAAAGCTGGACCCCCGTGACCCTTCAGCCTGACATTTGATGTTTTTCCACTTGTCCTTCTCCGAGCTGCGGGTCAGTCACTGCTCTCGGACACTTTAATGTCAGTTTCTGCATGGCCTGCCATTCCTCACTGACGGTGCTATATCTGTCAAACGAGCTGGCTTTGGCTACGGCTTTAGCTTTAGCTGTAGCGCCTGTCAGAGAAAGTGCGAATTTACCTGATTATAGAATGAGCCAAAAAAGCACAGGACTGTTCTATAATCGCAGATTTGACGTGTGAGCTGTTTTTAAATATGATGCGCGCAGTCTTTTCATGTCATCGCATTAGACTGGTAATGCATGAAACTGTGGTAGTGTGTGATTTTGTTATTTATAATGCCACACTGAAAACAAGTGCTTTGAGTTTACTTGATTGAAATGTGTACATTAGTTCCACATAAATAAAATATATTACAACAACACCTTACGTAAGTAAGTAAGTTATGAAAGACAATTATTATGTTGATGTAACATATTTTATTCATGTGGAAGTGATTGAAAGCATAGTGTGTTAGAAAACTAATAAAATATTCATAGAAATATATGAATTTTGTGTGGAACATGCTTCAAACATAGGCAGAGTTTGCACCACTGACAGAACGTCATGTCATATAGCATCATTATGTCAGTATTTAAATGAATATTTTCAGACTGAAGTGGTTCATTTTTCCTGAGATATTTCTGATGAGATTACATATAAGATAATCCACTTGCATTAGGAAGGAGAAAATTAAAGTGAAAAAAAAAGTTTCCAAAATTAAAGTTCAAAAATTGATTAAAGCTACCGAGAAAATGGGAGTCCTAACAACCACCTGCAAGACCTGGCAGACCTTTCTTTTTAAAGTGATATGTAGAAAAAAAAATTATGCTCATTTAAGCAATAAAAAAAATCCTTTTTCAAAAAAAAATCTGGATTTTTTTTTTAGTAATTTATGCCTAAAATATTTACACTGTATGTTAATATGGATATACTGGGTGTGTCATTTTTGTTTGTGTATTTGAACATAAAGACCTTAAGATATAAACATAGTATAAAGATGGAAGTGATATAAAGGCCCCCCTACCACCCTCCCCAGACTAATTCATCCATATCGGTGTGGCCACTTTATGTAATATCGCCAATTAGCAACTTTGAAGAGTTGAGAGTGACAGTTAATTAAAGAGGTTAAGTGAAGGTTCAACAGTTTTAACACACTCTGAGAGGAAGTGTCAAAGCCAGCATCACACACACATGCACACACACACACACACACACACACACACACTGCTTACTCTCTCCAAAACTTTAGTCACTGTTTTTTTTTTCTTTTCAATGTCATCAGTTGACACAGTGAGGTCAAGAGCTGAACAAGCAACTAACGACTTATTTGTCAACTTTGCTAATTAGCAAATGTTAGACGGGTCAAAAATGTCCACAGGCCAAGCAGAACATTTCATTTCTCTTCATTACTCTTCAAAAACACATCTACAATGAAAAAAACACTGATTCGGTCATGTCATTTTTTTTCAAATTTTACTTGCCTGCCTAACACTTTTAGACAATATTCTATATAAATAAATAAATAGGCATATACAAAAGTCTGAACACATCCAGTCAAATTACATGTTTTGTTGATTTTATGTGTGAAAATAATTTAACATAGCTCCTACAGAGAACACCTTTAAATATAAGGTTTTCTGCAAATTTTAGTGCACAATTTTTATTTATTTGCTGAGTTTAACACATTAAATAAATGCAACTTGCATAGCAGATGTGCTATAACTTTTGCACAGATCAATATTTCATGTTTTCCAAAAAGTTAAATTCAGCAAATGAATGGGAATTGTGTATTAAAATGTGCAGAAGTGTGATCTCTGTGGAGGATGTGTTCACTTATTTTCACTCAGAAAATCAAGAAAACGTATAATCTACTCATTCATGCAGTTATCTAACCAGCCAATCATGTGGCAGCACTGCAGTGCATAAAACCATCTAGATACAGGACAGCAGCTTCATGTAAAGTTCACATCAACCAACAGAATGAAGGAAAAATGTAATCTTGTGATTTTGACTGTGGCATGATTGCTGGTGCCAGATGGGCTGGTTTGAGTATTATTATAACTGCTAAACTCCTGGGAATTTGAAGTACAACAGTAAATTTCAGTTTACGCAGAATGGTGCAATAAAGAATAAACATCCAGTGGCAGTTCTGCAGATGGAAACGCCTCGTTAATGAGAGAGGTCAGCAGAGAATGGCCAGGGTAGTTCGAGCTGACAGAAAGGCTCAGATAACCATTCTGTACAACTGTGCTGAGCAGAAAAGTATCTCAAAATGCATAACACTTCAAACCTTAAGGCGGATGGGCTACAACAGCAGAAGACCATGTCAGTTTCCGCTTCTGTCAGCCAAGAACAGAAAGCTGAGGCTACAGTGGGCACAGGCTCACCAAAACTGGACAGCTGAAGGTTGGAAATCGTAGCCTGGTCTGGTGAATCTCAATTTCTGCTGAGGCACACTGATGGTAGGGTCAGAATTTGGCACCAACAGCATGAATCCATGGATCAACCTGCCTTGTGTCAGCAGTCCAAGCTGGTGGAGGGGGTGTAATGGCATGGGCACATTTTGGGCCCATTAATACCAGTCAGTAATTGCTTGAATGCTACAGCCTGTTTGAGTGTTGTTCCTGAACATGTGCATCCCTTCATGACCACAATTTACACATCTTCTTATGGCTACTTCCAGCATAATAATGCATCATGTCACAAAGCAAAAGTCATATCAAACTGGTTTCATAAACATGACAGTGTGTTCAGTGTTCCTCAGCTGCCTTCCCAGTCACTGGATCTGAACATCATAGAACTCCTTTTGGGATGTGTTAGAACAGGAGATTCACCGCATTAAAGTGCACCTGAAAAATCTGCAGGAAATGCATGATGCAATCATGTCAACATGGACCAGAATCTCAAAAGAATGTTTCTACCATTTTTTGGAATCCATGCCATGAACAACTGAGGCTGTTCTGAGAGCAAAGAGAGGCCCCACAACCCAGTATTGGTATAGTATTCCTCATAAAGTCCTCAGTAAGTGTGATATCCAAAAAAAAGTGTTAGCCATGACATTTGTTTAAAGCTATTTATCTGTGCAGGAAGTTTGTCAGAAAAATGACTGTATAAATAAACATAAATAGAGTAAGTCAGCAGTCAGATTGTCTTATTTCAGAGAAGTAATGAATATGTAGTTTAGAAGAATACAGTTAGAAGAACACAGGTTTGGTTCCTGACTTCTTGCCATAGCATGGATTTGTTCAATTTCATGAAAAGCATCTGATTTAACATGCTTTTATATCACTACTGAAACACAAAGAGTTTTGGTCAGTTGGTGGAAATTTGGTAGTGTTATGACTGGTTTGGTAGTGACAAAATGGAATGTTCAGTTTTTTTGTCTTTAGTTTTTTGATTTTAGTCTAAAGTCTTTAGTCTGTATATACACCTCCAAAAAAGCTGAGATGTTTTGCCAAATGTAAATAAAAACAGAATCCTATCATGTGCAAATCATTTAAACCCTTTATTTAATTGAAAATAGTACAAAGACAACATGTCAAGTGAAACTAAGACATCATCTGACGCCTAATTACATTGGCAACAGGTCAGCAACATGATTGGGTATAAAAAGTCTTTCAGAAGTAAAGATGTAGAGGAGTTCACCATTCTGTGAAAGACTGCACAGGAAAATAGTGTAACAAAATTAACGTAAAATAGCAAAGAACCTGGGGATTTCATCATGTATGGTACATAATATCATTAAAAGATTAAGAGAATCCTCTGTATGCACAGGACAAAGCCAAAAGCCAGTATTGGCTGGTGGTGATCTTTGGGCCCTCAGGTGGCACTATATTAAAAACAGTCATGATTCTGTGGTGGAAATCACTGCATGGGCTCAGGAACACTTCCAAAAACCATTGTCTGTGAAAACAGTTAATTGCTGCATCCACTAATGGAGGTTAACACTCTACCTTGCAAAGAAGAAACCATATATAAACAGGATCCAAAAATGCCGCCACCTTCTCTGGGCTGGGGCTTATTTAAGATGGACTTAGGCAAAGTGCAAAGTGTCCTGTGTTAAAATCAAAATTTTAAATTTCTTTTTGAAAATCCTCCTCTGGGCTAAAGAGGAGAGGGGTCATTCAGCTTGTTATCATTGCACAGTTGAAAAGCCAGCATCCATGATAGTATGGGGTGCATTAGTACACATGGCATGCACATCTGTGAAGGCAACATTAATGCTGAATGATATATACAGGTTTTGATGCAACATATGCTGCCATCCAGACAACGTCTTTTTCAGGGAAGGCCTTGCTTATTTCAGCAAGACAATGTCAAACTACATTCTGCATGTATTACAACAACATGGCTTCACAGTGAAAGAGTACAGGTGCTAAACTGGCCAGCATGCAGTCCAGACTTGTCACCCACTGAAAACATTTGATGAATTATGAAATGAAAAATACGACAAAGTACACCCTGAACTGTTGAGCAGCTAAAATCCTAGATCAATGAGGAATGGCAGCAAATTCAAAATGGGCAGGTATTTTTCAAATAAAAGTTACATTACTCAATTTAAACAATTGATATGTTTTCTTTGTGCTATTTTCTAATAAAAATATAATTTGCACATCAGTGTATGCAGCTTTTATATACATTCATGAATATTCAAAAATCACCATATTTTGAAAGTAGAGGTCAAATCTCTAACAATTAATTAACAATTAATATAAATGCATAATTACAATAAATTGTTATCTTTTTATTCACTTCTTGTTCACACAATTGTTTAATAAAACATCTGTAAATATTTTAGTTTGAATAGTTCATGATATTTAAATCGACATTGTATAGGTTATTATTGCAATTATGACCAAAGATTAATATGTTAATTAATATTAATATGATATTGCGCTTTACACATACTAGAAATATTAATGCTATATCAGGATTAATACCTCTTTTATTAGAGAAATATGTGAAATATGTGGAAATGAGTTCTCCTTAATGCATCAGCTGTTATTTTTCTCCAAAATTTGCTATATCCAAAATTGCGTCTGAACGTACCACGTCTAAAAGCTCCCCTCACAGAAAATTATTAAACAAAATGGTTATGAATACACTGCCTGATGTCTGAGACATTGTTTTATGATAGTTTTTAAAAGATTTTGGCCTGAAATGTATTGTTTAAGAATACATTCATAGTGGAGGGGCACATGCAGGGTGTTGTGAGGCAGAATAGCCCCCCAAAAAACTTATTTTTATAATTATTTTAGTATTATTTAATATCATTAACATTACATATAAAAACTCAGAAGATGTGTAGGTTCACTGGTGGCTAGTAAATAAAATGTATTTGTGTTGTATACACTGTGACCCCTGGTTCCTATCACCACCACTGTAAAGAAATCTGAGTTGGTGAATAGTTTCTCTACAGATACAGATAGATAGACAGATAGAGAGGTGTAAATAGCAAAAGAATATAATATAGTTTACTGATGTGTAAATAACATAAACATTCAAATCCGGTAAGTTGAGTGCAGCACTGTTTTCTCAGCGTAACAGGACTAACACACGTTTTCCACTGGATGGAGCTGCAGCACCTTCTGTTCTTCTCCTCCATATGCAAACTAAAGCAGGTGCTACAGGCCTGGATGCCCATCATTTATGTGGACGGAGCTGAGAGGCAGCAGTTTGTTAGCTCTTTTTCTTTTTTTTCCCCTCTCACATTTTAAACCCACATGATCTTCACTCCATCAGCTTCTCCAAAAGGCGCTCAGGTATCAAGTTGAGTCCATGCTGAAGCTTTTCTACCTCCAGGTTTGCTCTTTCTAAAGCTCAGCAGGTCTCCTGAAGGGTTCGGGCTGCTGCTGCTGAGGCTGAATAAATGCGGATGGGGAGGGAATCACCCTTATAAAAAAGCGAAGGAGTGACTGCTCTTCTCCAGTCCTACTCTCATCCTCCGGGCTGCTGCTGCTGCAACAGAGCGATGGACTTAACAGGTAAAAACACGCCCTGAGCACTGTGGGAGGGAATGTGGTGAGGGAAAAATTTTAAAGAAGAGAGAGAGAGAAGCTGTCTAAGCTGCTTGGAATGGATGGAAATGGTGATCCTGCTGCAGATCACTTGTAGAAATGTGGATGTTGCAAAGTTGCATGGTTTGTTTTTCTGTATATTTTAGAGGAAGAGATCATGCTCAATGTGAAAGAATGCATGTTTTAGATTTGCATATGGTGGTTTGGATGCATTTGAGTGAGCCGTGGATGCAGATTCACTGATGCAAATGTTTTGGTCTTTTTTAAGTTTGTTGTTATGCCTACATTTTGGCTTTTTTTTTATTTACATATGATTCACATATAAATGTTCCTATTTTGTGGTCTTATTTCCTTTGTTGATGCATGATAAGTGCATTAACAGGGCTATATGTTTTGAACAGCATGCCTATATTCTGCTCTTTTTATGTTTAAACATGACTACCATGTTAGTTTGCACTAGTATGTTGCAGTATGTGGCTTTAGATTTTCTTGTTTTCTTTTTATTCCCAGAAGACATGAAGCAAGTGCTGTGAAGATCGAGTGGATATCAGCTGATGCACACAGGAGGAGGAGGAGGAGGAGGAGAAGGAGGAGGAGGGAGAGAGAGCATCAGTTAGAGAGAGAGAGAGAGAGAAAGAGAGAGAGAGATTGGAGCAGGTGATAGAGCCACACAGTAAACCTCCAAGGGGCTGATCTCCAGTCTGATTGCGTGCGCGGGACTCTCTCTCTCGGTCGTGCCGTGTGTGTGATCATGGTGCCAGCCGCGTCCGCGTGCCCCGGACTCCTCCACGCCATGCTCGCGCTCTTCGTCCTGCTGCTGGCGGGCGCCGGACAGCTGTGCCTCGCGCAGAACGACACCGAGCCCATCGTGCTGGAGGGGAAGTGCCTCGTGGTGTGTGACTCGAACCCCTCTTCGGACGGGGGGGTCACCTCCTCGCTCGGGATCTCCGTGCGCTCCGGAAGCGCCAAAGTGGCCTTCTCCGCCGTGCGCGGGACCAACCACGAGCCATCCGAGATGAGCAACACGTCCATGACCATCTACTTCGACCAGGTCAGGGGTTATGAGGGAAAGTTTGCTGCGCCCGCGGATTTTAGGCTAAAACTTTTTTTCCCCCCCAAACGCTGAAGCTCAGTGCGCGCTAAAGCTGTAATATCACACAGAGCTACAGTGGGTAGGGGGCTTCACTACTGCATGGGCTATTTCACTGAGAAATGGGGTAGTTCACTGTTTGTATGGGGTCTCTCACTGTTGCGTGGGTTATTTCACTATTATATGGGGAAATTGAGATTGTTCACCATATCGCTAATATAGGTGGTCTGTTTCACTATTATATGAGGTATTTCATCTATAATATGGGCTTTTGCACTATTGTATATACAGCTGTATGGGGTATTTTGCAATATGCATGGAGTAGCTCACTATTATATGTGGTATTGAGTTGTAATATGGGATATTTCACTATTTTCTCACTATTATTTCTAGTGTTGTTTGGGGTATTTTGCAATATGTATGGAATATTTCGCTATTGTCACTATTATATGGGTTATTGAGTTGTAATATGGGATATTTACTATTTCTCATCATTAAAGTGTTGTTGTATGGGGTATTTTGCAATTTGTATATATAGCTCACTATTGTATGGGGTATTGAGTTGTAGCTAGGAATATTTCACTTTTTCTTACTATTAAAGTGCTGTTGTGTGGAGTATTTTGCAGTTTGTCTGCAGTAGCTCAGTATTATATGGGGTGTTCAGCTGTAATATGGGATATTCCACTATTTCTCACTATTATATGTGCTGTTATATGGGATGTTTTACCATTTGTATGGAGTATTTCACTATTATGACTATTATAGTGAGGTATTCAGTTGTAATATGGGATATTTCACTATTTATCTCTGCTGTTGTGTGGGGTATTTTATTATTTGTACGGAGTGTTATACGTATTCTATCATATGGGACATCCCTTTGTTGAACGTGCTATTGGTCGTTCTAGTTCGCGCTTAGCTCAGACGAAGCAAAATATAAAGGCTGTAGCCCAATAACACGACTGTTACGGGAATTAGTCAACAGCAGCAGGTTGTGAGCGAAAGTTGATTCTGAACGGGTCTGTCAGGATTAGCATTTTTAAAATCAATTTTTGTGCGCAAAGAAACTGCGCTTAATCCTCCATCCTACACGCGTTTTTCTGACGCGCGCCGTGTCTGCAGGTGCTGGTGAACATCGGTAATCATTTCGATCTGAAGGCGAGCGTCTTCACGGCGCCGAGGAGAGGCATCTACAGTTTCAGCTTTCACGTGGTGAAGGTGTACAACAGACAGACCATACAGGTGAGCAGAAGCGCATGCTTTAACCCCCCGCAACCCTTTACACCCCCCTCAAACAAACTCCCCCACCCTTCCAGTGTTGGTCAGCGTCCAAATGTATCCAAATGCGCCTGTACGCATTTGGCGCGTTTTTACGCGCGGCCCCTATGGCCACCCAGAGCAGTGCAGGTGAATGGATGACGAATGGATGATGAAGTGCTGATCAAAAGGATAATGAAAGGATGATGAGTGAGCTCTGTGTCGTTGTTCAGGTGAACCTGATGCAGAACGAGTACCCAGTCATATCGGCGTTCGCCGGAGATCAGGACGTCACGCGGGAAGCTGCGAGCAACGGAGTGCTGCTGATGGTGGAACGAGACGACCGGGTGTATTTGAAACTGGAGAGGGGAAACCTCATGGGAGGATGGAAATATTCCACGTTTTCTGGATTTCTAGTGTTCCCGCTATAACTGCTCTCACCTCCGCCTTGTTCTGAAGAAGATGAAAACCCGAACCTGGCGACGCGAGTGGCGCGTAAACCCAAAACATACGAGTATAAAAACACAACAACACACGAAACAAAAGAAAAACAAAAGAGCAAAGCTAAATACGGACTTGTGAACGCGTGGAGTTTTATGATCTATATTATCCTGCATCCAAGTGGCCAGCGCAGACTCGAGGATGAAACTTTTAAGACGCTGATGCTGATTGGTTGTTGGATTTTATCCATGGGGGGAGAAAAACCTGTAAAACTTTCTCCAACTTTGGCCTGGACATCTCTACACTAGCACTATAAAGGCGAAGCTGTTCTGTTTAAGACGAGAAACTCTAAACCCTGAACTGCGCGCGTGTAATCGATGCTTCACGTCGTTTGTGTACAGCCTTAAGTGGAGCTGAGGACGATCCAGAGTCAAGAGAGCGAGAGAGTGAGAGAGAGAGAGAGAGCTTCTACAGCCTGAAGCATTTTTTTGCACGAACGGAAGATTCCAGTTTTTTGTGGTGTTTTCATGGTGTTTCGTTTGGATGCTGAACATATTTGGACAAGATGCCAAAACAGTGGGCCGCCTACTATACGGTGATCATTAAAAGAGAGAGAAAAAAATACATATATACATATATAAATATAATAATGGAGACATCTTAAAACTTTTACTGACCGTCTATCTAATCTATACCAATTCATAATCACATGGTGTGTGCTGCTACATTCCAGATTTGCGTAACTTTGACTGATTTAGTGTTCAGTGACATTGATCACAAATGTGCATTGTGGGTAAAAAATGAGAAAAGAAAAAAATCCCTATATGATGTCCCGCCTAATAAAATATTGTATTGTACGCGTATCTATTCAGTCTTTTTTATTATTATTATCATCACTACAAAAATCCTATTTTATGCACACTCGTATTGCCTAACAACACCAATTAATAACTGACTAACTAACTAACTAACTAACTGAATAACGAACTGACAAAATAAATAAATAAATAAATGCACATACATTCAATTTCTTTACGAAATTATTAATTAGAGATAATGATGAGCTCATGTAAAAGCAAGAGGCTTATGTGGCCTATTGGTTTTAATGCTGGCAGCCCATCTCTACGGTGCTGAACTATCAGGTTATTTCCCCTTTAATTCAGGCACCAGGTGCTCTCCATGGTTCTGAAATAAAACAGCCCATTCCAGCCTTTATTGAACACTCGGCGCTCTCCATGGTGCTGAATTCAAACAAGGTTAACGCTTAAACGGATTTGAACACACGTGCACATATGTTATAATAAACATATAAAATCTAAGATCTAAACATGTTCTCATTCTCTAATGCTTGAAGGACAATTCCACCAATCTTTTTAAAATTTCAGTGTAACTCAGTGGTTGAACAACAGTCATTCAGTGTGGTTTGATGTGAACTGGTTCATTGTAGAAACTCAGATTTCTTTATAGTGGTGGTGATAGGAACCAGGGGTCGTGATGTCTACTCAAAACTATCTTATAACAATGTCTCAGACATCAGGCAGCGCACTGACAACCATTTCATGTACAACTTTATGTGAGGGAACTTTTAGAGGTGGACGTCTGGTTCCTATCACCACCACTGTGAACAATTCTGACTCTCTAGGAGGGAGCATTACACACCAAATCGCTCTGAATGACTTTACATCTTAAGTTTTATCTTTATGTGGGAATTTTGGAAAACTGGTGGAATCCCCCTTGAGGCATAAATCAGTATAATATGTATGACCAACACAAATTGTCTTATTATACATGTGTATGAATTCTATCATGGAATATTGTTAATTAGTTATTAATTCCTTTATATTAACTCCTAATAATCCTCAGTATCTCTCTCTCTCTCTCTCTCTCTCTCTCTCTCTCTCTCTCTCTCAAACACACACACACACACACACACACACACACACTATTACACATACAACCAAACTCACCACAAATGCTGCATTGACAACAAAGTTCATATTTAAATAGTAAAAAAAAAGGAATCATAGACCTAAATCAAGTTTACTTTCACAGTGAATGGGACAATACCTTGCTCAAAGGACCCACGTTGTAAAAAAAAATAAAATAAAATAAATTCCCTGATTTTTTTATTAGAGGGTTTGTTGTAGTATGATTACATTGTTAAAGTTTCAAAGCCCACAATTTACTCCCAACTCAACGCAGTGTATAAATGGAAGCAAAGCACATTTGGAATTCATTATTTTGTGATGTCACGAAAAGTATCTGCCTGTTCAGCAGTTTAGTCCCACCCACTTACAATGAAGTTATATAGAGTGTTTCAGCCTGGACTATTTTTTGACTAAGGCACAGCCAATCAGAACAGAGTTTAATTACACATCAGCCTTAAAGGCACAATAACAAAAAACAGACTATTTTCGTACAGAAACCCATACAAACATTTTAAGTGGGACCTAAGAGAAACAAATGAAATGCAAGGAAAGTGTAGGGGTTTTGTATTTTCATTTCATAAAAGACAATCAGATCAATCTTTACTGATCTGCTAATAATCTAATCTAATCTAATCCAATCTAATCTAATCTAATCTAATCTAAACTAAACTAATCTAATCTAATCTAAACTAATCTAAGTTTCATTAAAAACCCTTTATAATTAAGGGATGAATGTGGTAAACATTACTCTTATTACACTAACATTACACTATCATCATTATTCTGGTTTAAAATACCCATAAAGAGTCATTAATTTTGATTAGGTATTCTTGATGAACATTCTTTGGTGATATTCTCAGGTAAATAGTTACTAAACTGCAGTGGAACACGGAGTGGAACGTCTTCAGCACCTTTACTTTAGCAACATAATTGGACCATATTGCATTGCAATTACGTTTTCACAATATCTTTCTTAAGATGTATTTTAATTACTTTATATACATACTTCAATTACTAATCTGCTAATAATCTAATCCAATCTAATCTAATCTAAATTTAATTAAAAGCCTTTATGACATCACTACACTATCCTCATTATTGTTTGGTTTAAAATATCCATAAAGAATCGTTCATTTGACATTGATGTTTTGGGCAAATGTTCTCTTGTGTTCTCAGGAAAAAATGTGCTAAACTGTCACTGCGGTGGAACACTTAAGAACATCTTAAGAACCTTTAATTAGGCAACATAACTGCACCACATTCCACTGTCATTATGTTTTTATAATGTCTTGCTTAAGATGTATTTTATTTACTTTAGACAATCTGATCTCGAATCTTGAATACTGATCTGCTGTTAATCTGATTTGATCTAATCTAATCTAACCTAATCTAATCTAATCTAAGTTTAATTAAAAAGCTGTTATGATTAAGAGATAATGTCATAAACATCACCACGCTATCATTATTATTGTCTGATTTAAAATACACATAAAGAGTTGATGATTTTGATTATGTGTTCTCGATAAATGTTCACTCCTGTTGTTCTAAGGTACTGAACTGGGACTGCAGTGGAACACTGAAGGGGGTGTCTTTAGCACCTTTACTTAGGATAGTTATACTATATTCTATTGCAAATATGTTTTTACAATATCTTGCTTAAGATGTATTTTAATAACTTGTATTTTAAAAGACAATCTGGTCTAGAATATATTGATCTGCAAATAATCTAATCTAATCTAACCTAATCTAATCTAATCTAATCTAATCTAATCTAATATATCACTGCTGTCTGAACAAAACCTCATATCTCCAAATTGATAACTTTACAGGAGAAGGAAAAAACATACTTTACTTTTAATGTAAGTTAATGGAACCAGAGATTTTTCCAAGTGATTTTGATTCATTTATCTCATTTCATTCATCATGAAATTTACATTCAATGTAAAGAGCAACAGGTATTTTCAATTTATGTTAAAAACTGAAAAACGACAAAAATTGAGATACAAGGTTTTCTTTTGACAGCAACGATATGCTACTCCACTTCTCTTCTATTCTCTTCTCTCTCTTCTCTTCTCTTCTATTCTATTCTATTCTATTCTATTCTATTCTATAGATAGTTTATCATATAGTTGAATTAAAAAGCTTTTGTGACATCACCACACTATCGTCCTTATTGTCTGATTTGAAATACCCATAAAGAGCCATTCATCCTGTGTTCAGTAAGTGTTCTCGATAAACATTCTCTCATGTTGTTTTTAGGAAAAAAGACTGTCAATGTGGTGGAAAACTAAATAGAACATCTTAGGACATGTAATTGGACAATATTCCATTGCAGTTAGAGCTGGTTTATATGGCAAAAATGTCCCAAATATCACAGTACTTCAAGAAGTTGTGTCATGAACACAATATGTCACAATATTTATTTTTCTGACATCTGATAAGTAGAAACATACAAAGTAGTACCACCTTAAAAATAATATCAAGAAGTATCAGTATAATAATTTGTATTTGTAGCATATCACATACATACACAGGACTAATGATGCTTTCTTTATAATCAAACATGCAGTGTTGTTTAAGTGCTAACGATGTCTGCCTTATGATCAGAAAAGCATGTAGGGATACATTGTGAGGTAATTTATCATGGTAATGATAAATATTGTCATATTGCCCAGCAATCATGTTTAGATATTTATATACATATATGTGTGTTTGTGTGTGTGTGTGTGTGTGTGTGTGTGTGTGTTTAAACCAAAAGGTACAAATATGTGCTGTTCTTCTGCGAAAGTGAATGTAGTGCAGCTTTAAGCCTAATTTAATATTAGGACCTTGAGGACAAAGTCATACTATTGACTTTTCTTACACTGTAATTTCCAACAATTCTCCCATTCAAATTCATACATGACGTGCACTGACAGCAGTGAAATCACTTCACACAAGGAAGATACAACGTTGCAGCATTTATGTATTTTTAAATTCATGCACTGAGCATTAGAATTTCTACACTGCATGTGTGCTGGAGTGGAGGCTAATGTTAGGCAGCATTATAACAATAGCATTGTTTATATTCTCTCCCTAATTTACAAACTACCAACAAATAAACAAACAAATAAATCAATACATAAGCAGAATCAGTTTTATTTTACACATACATGGGACTTGTCTTGAAAGTACATCACATGTAATATACTAGAAAAACAAACAACTGCTATGGTTTTCAAACAATACAGCCATAACCAAACATTATTAACAGTTCATCAAAGAAGTGGTTCCTGATGAGAGCAATTAACTCTGAGTTAAATTAAGATGCAAGAATGCTGAATCTGTGAATTTGTAGTTATTAGCTTCTTTCCATCACTTGCTGGATGCAGTTTCCAATTTTATTTCATATCTTAAGGGGAATAAATAGAGGATAAAAGAGCAACATGCATGATATTTTGTTAAGTTTAAGGAATAAACACAGAAGTTAGCATTTAGTTAACATTAATTAGGAAAAGTTAGCATTCGTTAACAGGATGCTATCAGAGATTAGCATAAATGGGTTAGCTTGTTGCTTCATGATGGTTCATGATTATTGTTAACATAGTTAACATTGATCAAGAGGAGTTAGTATTCATTGACATGTTAAAGTATGTGTATTGTGCTAATGCTATTGTCAATTAGCGTAAACCAGTTATGTAATATGCAAATATGCAATATGCAAAACTAAAGGTAGTATTTAACATTAGCTAATTTTAATTAAGAGCAGTTGGAATTAATTAACATATAAGCTAATGGCTTTAGACAGCACTAGTATGCAAAAAAAAAAAGCCTGGAGTGCACAAATTCAGAAGCTCACAACAAATGTTAGCATAAGTTAACATTATTTAAAAGGAGTTAGCATTCATTAGCATGTTAAAGTGTTTGTATTGCATTGATGCTATTGCTGATTACTGGAAACCCATTAACTTATTGTTTTCTGACAACACCAGGCATTAGTTCACGTTAATTAAGAGCAGTTAGCATTAATTAGCATTTTATAGTGTTTGATGCTGTCACTGTTTAACCGATCAGCTGCTTGTTTTGTGGCATCACCAGTATGCAAAAACTTGGACTGCTAAAATTCAAAGGCTTAGCATTAGTTAACATTAATTAAGAGAAATTAGCATTAATTAGCATGATGAAGTCTGTGTATTGCATTGATGCGATCAATGATTAGCATAAACCGATTACCTTGTTGTTGTTTCAGGACATCACCAATATACAAACAAACATTGTGCAGGTTCAAAAGCAGGAGTTAATATTATTCAACATTAATTAAGAGGAGTGAGTATTTATTAGGGTGTTAAAGTATGTGCATTGCAATGATGCTAGCGCTGATTAGCATAAATCAATTAACTTGTTGCTTCACGACATCAATGTACAAACTAACCTGCCACTTTAAAGCCATGAGTTAGCATTAGTCAACATTACATAACATGAGATTAGCAATTAGCATTAAATAGCATTTTAAAGTGTTTACATCTCAACCACTGAATTATGCAGACATTTTGAAAAATCTGTGAAATTCCCCTTTAAGTAAACTCAAGCTTTTACAGTTTACAGTGTAGGTTTATTATTCAGTTGTTAATCTTAAAGGGAAATTCAAAGGGAAACCATCTGTCACGGTATTGGGGTGGGGTAACTACCACATCTGTGAAAGCACCATTAATGCTGAAACATATATATACACATTTTGGAGCAACATACACTGCCATTCAGACATCGTCTTTTTCAGGGATGTCTATGTCTATTTCACCATGACAATGCCAAGAAGTGTTTCAACAGCACGTCTGCATAATCAGAGAGTGTGTTAAACTGGCCTGATTGTCTCTTATTGAAAATATGTGGTGTGTTATAAAGTACGAAATATGACTTGAATAACAGAAGAATGGCCAAAAATTTGGCTTTAAAAACTGGATCAGTTTGCGTCCTCAGTCCCTAAATGGTCATTAACTGCTGTTAAAAGGAAAGGCGATATAACACAGTGGTAAACATGCCCCCGTCCCAACTTTTGGAACATGTTGCAGTCATCATATTTGGAATGAGCATATATTTACAAAAACAAACAATAACGTTCATAAGGTAAAACATGGAATATCATGTTTTTGTACTGTTTTCAATTAAATACAGGTCATACAGAATTTACTAACCAGTGCTGTCTATTTTTATCAGCATTTCACATAGTGCTCCAACTTTTTTGTAACTGAGTTTGTAATAACTTTCTGTGAGGGAGCTTTTAGAGGTGGACGTCTGGTTCCTATCACCACCACTGTAAACAATCCTGGCTCTGTAAGTTTCTCTAGAATGGAGCACTTCACATCAAACCACTCTGAATGACTTTGTTTACATCTTAACCATTTAATTATGCAGAACTTTTGAAAAGTCAGTGAGTCAATTCCCCGTTAAGGCTTATTATTCAGTAACTGATTTGATAACTAATATTCAAACTTATATGAAAAGCAACATGGAACAAATACTAACGTTGGGATAGTGCCGTGCAATGTATTAAAAGCTCTTTGGTGACATGCATTATTTTAACCTAAATAATTGACTGCTGTTGGATTACATCATTCATCAAAATGCCCATACAAACCCATCTGGAGCTGTGATTGGTCAGCACTGTGGTTAGAGGACTTATTTGCATATTGCAGACTTCTGCAATACCAGTACTGCAAAAGCTAAAATCATCATAATAGTTAATAAATGATATATTGTAAAACTTTGACATGTAGATACAGAGCTTTAAAACTTATTGGGTTAATAATGTATTGATGTCTTTGTTAGTAAATTGGGAAATAGAGACGAGGCAGACGGTTTTAAGAGACATTCCTGCTCGTCTGGCTCAGTTTGTTATAAACAGCGGCGTGTTTGAAAAAGACTTATGTACTCTCCTTTAAAGGAGTAGGCCGTAAAACCCACTGAGGTGCGATAAATCCGTGTTCTAAAGGCACTTTTATGAGTGCGCAGATGGCTGAATAGTGTGTTTTTTAATTATGAAAAAAGTAGCAACACCCAAGAAACACTCTGCACATTAATTTGGCTTGAAGTTGTCTCTCTGTGTGGAGTTTATTCTCTCGAAAGATGAGACTTGTTTAAATTCCCATTGTGGGCTAATTTAGGCACTTGATTGTTTTCCTTTTAAGAGAAAATCTGCAGAATCATCCACCTCTTTGTGAATTCACAGCAACATGTGCTGAAATGCTTTACATATTAGGCTTCTAAAATTGCATATTAACCCTTGAAAGGTTCATCTTGAAAGCAGCCACCCACAGGCATCACATCCATAGATATAGGCTTATAGACTGCCAACAGAGGGCACACTTCTGAAGAGACCACTTAATAATAGACTTTAATTTTTCACTGATTTTAAAACATATTTTTCTGTAAGATGCCACAGAAACAAACTTATTTTTAGTTTTCTATCTGATCATTCATAATGTAATACATTTTTTTTTACAATTTTTGAAAAGTCTTTGTTTTATTCAATTTGTATTGTTATAATAATGCTAATTTATGCCAATGTCTCTATGGGAATCTCTATGTAATGTTAGCTCCAAGATAACTGAGGTGTACTTTCTCCACACTGAATTCTTACTTATGTCAGCTCTACGTAAATATGGACACTTGAACTGGTAAGATGTGCGTTGCATACTTTTTACTTTGTTTTGCAGTTTTAGGTACTTAAAGCTTTACTCGGTGTTATTGACAGAGCATCATAGATTGTTAGCTGTCTTAGCTATCTGCCAAGCTGGTCAGCTGAGACATAGTTAGCATAAATTAGGTTATATTACCATAACTTTACACCAATATTTACACATGAAATGTGTTGCAGCAGCCTATGAACTGGATACTGTGGCAGGAAAACACAGTACAACTCAGCATTTTTGTTATATCTGTATTTTTTGGGAATATGCTGACATTTCAGTCATAGACAAGCAGTCATTTCAGAGTACAGAGATAAAGAGATAGGGTACCAATATTTTCATAGTATAAAACTATATAGAAAACAGTAAGTATTACAGTGATTGTGTTATGATCTATTTTAACCCAAGGCATCAATTGAGACAGTAATAAGCTAAGTATAAATAACATCATCATTTATAGGGTACTTTCTATTGGGAGGTGTCTGTCCCAAACCCTAACCTCTAAATTTCCAATTGAGAAAATATTTATTATTTTTTTTAAAGATCTTTTTAAGTTAGAAAGATCAAATTAAAAAAAGTTTTCTCAAAAATATTGTCCCAGATTTTTATGTCACTACTGAACTACAAAGAGGTTTCAGTCCATAGGTGGAGCCTTATTTTAGTCACACCCCTGCACTTTAGAACAGGAAGTGAGACCGTATTTGTGATGCCACCCTACCAACTGTCTGAATACTGGAGGAGATGAGAGGAGCTGCTTCAAACCGCTGCCAAAGTGGATACAGCAGTGTATGCTACACAGGAAGTCTTCAGATTTTAGAGTGACATCACCACAGACATGCCCGGAGAAGAGGGACAAACACATGGCAATCAAACTATACTTTAATTTCTGTGCTGTGTTTTTTGTACTTGGTGTAAAATAAAAAAAAAAACATGGAGTAGAAAACCACACAATCATGAATAGGTGGTCTTTGTGCAGTAGTTTAGAGTGCAGCTCTAGTCGGGATGCAGCCCCTGTCCCTCATAGCCACATGGTTAGATTCCATTGTTTTGAAGTAAATGTGTCCCAAAGTCACAAAATCAGTGTGTAACATTAAGAATTGTCACTACTGAAACACATATTTTCTGTCAACTTTTTTGTGTTTTAATGAAAAATATTATGAATTTATGTGTGTACAGCTGTTCAAAGCTGTCTTTGCTAGTCCTGTACTTTTGAATTATGCAAAAAATTTGCTAAAATTATCACCACCAAAACAGGTACTTGTTAGCTTTAGCTGCAAAGACTAAATTTCATAGCTCAAATAAACAAACATTACTCCCTCTAAAGGTGACCAGTTAGAAGTTCTTTCATTGTTTTCATAAACCACATGACATCTTATAGAATGTTTTATATTTTCTTTTATAGAACAGTTAGTTTCAACCATGCAAGCTGATTGGTTGAGAAGCGTTCTAACTGTGCTGTTACATCATGGGTTTTTCCCTCAAACACTGTATCACTCTGCTGAGAAGCCATTGCTAAGCAACGACTTTGATTGGAGACGCTCAAGCTATTTGAAAGTTTTTACTTCTTACTTTGCGCACAAACAGAAATGGATACTTTGAAGATTACATTTGACCTACAGCCGATTTGGTCAGACTCTGAAGACGAGACTACACTAAATTCCCAAACTTTCATTACCACTGAGCAGCTTTTCAGTCAGCAGCTGTGACAGAAGAAAACCTAAACAAACTGGAATTAGCCAGAAATGAACCGAATACCATTCGTCAAATGTGTAGTCTCATCTTCAGAGTCTGACTAAATCGGCCTGAGTCATAAAGCTGCCGCAATAAAAAACAAAAAAGCTGCTCAGTGGTAATGAGAGTTTGGGAATTTAGTGTAAGGAGCTGGAGAACGAACTGCCGGCTGTGCAGCGAGTGAGCGGAGCTCGTTACTGTGACGTAGCAACAAGCTGCTTGTTAAGGAACTGTAATTTGGCAGAAGGAACTGCTAACATTAAAACATGACAATGACATGTTCACGGCCCAATTTATTAATTTCTTACTTTATTTATTTAACTGTTGTATGAAAGCAATAGAACACTATATCGCGTATAACACACTCCCTCTCGTGTTCTATTGCTTAATTGCTTAAACAAAAACTCATACTGCTTGTTACAAATTAAAAATGCCTACACAATATATTTGATATTTGCCCAGTAAAAACATAAAACTCCAATGTATGTATAAAGGTATGTCACATAAACATATGCATAAATATTCAGAATATAACTTTTAATATGTCTTAAAAACAAACGTATTTGGCAAAAATCTAAAACATGAAGGACAACACAACAGATATTCTGAAGTAAATGTATTACTTTATTTGCAAAATTGCATTTATATTTGTTGTCATTTGTTATTGCGGCTATTGCAGTTTTGTTTCCTAAATCTATTGAACTCCATTGAAGGCTGCTGTTCAATATATTGCAAGGCATTTGTTGTATATTTTCTTTAGTGTAAATTATATGTTAATATATTTGTTTTCCAAATGGGTATAATTATGAAATCTTACGAGAGTGAAAAATAATCACAGTCAGATCAAATAAGTTCAGTCTTGCCATCACATAACAATTATGATAATAAAAGGAGACAAAAACTCTGACAGAACTGCCAGGGAAACATTAGGTGAGACAGGGTTAATGGTATGTGAACGGTATTATCTGTGGGTTTTTAGGGCTCTATGGCTGCTGTCACTTGCAGTTAGTCATTAATCTGTTGGTTCACATGTCTCCAGTGTCCCCTGGTGAGGGTTACAGCTGTAATTCTGATTCATCCAGGCTTGAACAAAAATCCCCACACACATCTACACATTGCAGAAACACTGGGGCAGACAGCTAATGGGTTTAAAGTGATCAGAAATTAATTTTCTCTGAAGCTACTAATTACAAAATCTAGCACATACCATCATCTGATAAACATTTCACTGTTTTTCTTGTTGCCAGCAGCACTGTCATGGCAATATGCTTAGCGCCACTATGGAGAATTGTTTAATAATACCATACCATTGCTGCTCGCTGCAGTACAGAAGCCATGGGTTTATTTACTGTACTATCCCATGATAAAGAGTTAATTTTATTTGAGATCTGAAGCTTATGTAAGCTAAAAGTCAATGCCAAAAAAAGTTAGGACAGTATGGTAAAGGCAAAATAAAAATGAAAGCAGTGATTTGTTTTCCTTAACAAAATTCTGAAATTGAGGTCTTCAACAAATTCCAAAAAAGCTGGAACAGGAGCAATTTTGACTATTGTTACATTGAACATTGAACATTCTGAAATGTTTAAAAACATCTTAAACATGTAATGCATCCAGGAAAGGTTTATTACTTTATGAGCAAGGATGGGTTGCGGCTCTCCACTCTGCCAAAAAATGCATAAGAACAACATTCCTCAATGAGTGACTGCAAAGGTTGTAGGTATTTCTTCCTCTGTGGTGCATAACATCATCAAAAAATTCAGGGAATCAGGATGCATAAAGGGTAAGGCCAAAAACCACAACTGCGACCTTCGACCCCTCCGATGGCACTGTCTTAAAAACCAACATGCTTCTGTGATGGATATAACCACAAGGACTCGGGAATACTTTGACAAACTGTTGCCAATAAATATAATCAATACATCAATGCCAATATATCAATATCATAACTGCAAGACTGTACTATGCACAGTGGAAGTCATATGTCAACAGGGTCCAGAAATGCTGCTGACTTCTCTGGGCTTGAGCTCTTTTGAAATGGATAAACCAAACTTTCAGATTGTTTATGGAAAAATCGTTCAAAAAAGCTAAAAAAGCAGTATCCATAATGGTATGGAGGGGGGTTAGTGGGTAACTTGCACATCTGTAAAAGCCCCATTAACTCTGAAAAATATGCACACATTTTGGAGCAAGATGTGCTGCCTTTTAGACAATGGGTTTTTCAGTCAAATAAATGGCTAATCAGTCCACCTTTAAACCTGGATCAATAAGTATCTATAAGTATCTATAAGTCCCCCAAAATTTCTTTAGGGCTTATTGCAGGCATCAAATTTGGAATGAGCATACATTTACAAAAAAAGCAAAGCAAAACAATAAAGTTCAAAATGAAAAACATCAAATACAACCCAATTTTCACAAAAGCTGGGAAGCTGTGCAAAATGTAAATAAAAACAGAACGATGTGCAAATCATTGAAACCCTATATTAAATTGAAAATAGTACAAAGACTACATATCAAATGTTAAAACTGAGAACATTTTTTAAAAATATATATGGGCCATTTTAAATCTGATGCCAGCAATGTTTCAAAAAAAGTTGGGACGGGGCAACAGAAGACTGGTAAAGTTGTGTAATGCTAAAAAAACACCTGGTGGAACAACTCATGATTAAATAGGTTGATTGGCAACAGATTAATAACAGAAATAGTACAAAAAAAGAGCATCCCAGAGAGGCTGAGTCTTTCAGAAGTAAAGATGTGGGGAGTTCACCACTCTGTGAAAGCCTGCACAGGCAAATAGTGCAACAATTCAAGAATGATATTTCCCAATATAAAATAGCAAAGAACTTGGGGATTTTATCATCTGCAGTACATAATATCATTAAAAGATTCAGAAAATCTAGAGAAATCTCTGTATGCAAGGGACAAGGCTGATAACTAACACCGGCTGGCTGTGATCTTCGGACTTTTAGGTGGCTCTTATTAAAAACAGACATGATGCTGTAGCAGAAAGCACTGCATGGACTCAGGAACACTTACAAAAACCATTGTCTGCAAACATAGTTCATCACTGCATCCACAAATGCAAGTTTACACTCTACCATGCAAAGAAGAAACCATACACCACCACCTTTTCTGGGCCCGAGCTTGTTCAAAATGTGAAAAAGTGAAAAAATTTCTCAGTTTTAACATTTGATGTGTTGTCCTTTGTACTATTTTTAAATTAAATATAGGGTTTAAATGATTTACACATCAATTCATTCTGTTTTATTTACATTTTGCAAAGCATCCCAACTTTTTGGGAAGCGGGTTTATACATGTAAAGCCTTCAGTCCAGCTTCTAAAGTCCTAACCAATGGGAGAGCTGGCTTGGCTGTATCTTCCTAGATACCAAGAGAAAACAATCCTGATTGGACCATTTTCTGTTCCAGGTTTTAAGTTTTTATTGTTTTGTTTCCAACCAAAACTTACCAATGAAATAAGAGTATTACTACAATACTTGTGGAGTTCCAATACAACAAGCATCATGATTCTACTAAGTAAAAAATAAACGTCACAGTCATGTTTTGTTATTATTTCATAGAAATTATCATTTCCTCTTTGAAGGATTAGAAGGCCCTGAGGGTTTCTCACTGCCTCTGAATGCAAGCTGGCACAAAGACATTTTGGTTGTAGCCCATCAAACTGTTTGAAGAGCCACTGTGTATGTTTAGTAGAGTACGTAGTGAAGTGTAATATCATACAGCACTGCAGGAAATTGTGTCGCCTGTAATTAAATCTTTAAACGTCTCAGTGTTTTGATATCACATTTCTTCTTTTTAAAAAATGGATGGAGTGTGAATAACAGTTGAGCACTGGTTGCCAACACTTTCTTCTTTATATTGAAAAATAATGTCATCTGTCAAAATCCTGTCATATTGTGAGCCTGAGGATTCGGAAACTTTTTCAAATTGCTGCGCATTGCAGCTCCTCTGCAGCTCTGCGGCTGTGATTAACCATTAACAGGCTTTTGGTTCGGAGGTTCAAAAAGTATTGGAGAAGCCAATCTAGCACAGGAAATGACTCAAGCCAATATCAAACGCTGTCTCGGAGATTGGCCAGATAAATCAAACTGGTGGAAAGCAATGAGCATAGCGTTAGAGGAGTTTTTACCTTCATCTTGGGGAAGTTTCCACCTTGATAGTCAAGATCCAGTATGGTGTTAAATTAAACTCAGATGGACAACAGCAACAACAAAAACAGACTCATTCTTTTTTTTATATAAAAGTATTGGATGTATTATGTAAACAGTGATAAAGTTTTAAACAAACTCTTCAGTCAATATTGTCCATATATGAAAACTAAGCCTGTTTTGAATATATACATACACTGATCAGGCATAACATTATGACCACCACCTTGTTTCTACACTCATTGTCCATTTTATCAGCTCCACTTACTCTATAGGTGCACTTTGTAGTTCTACAATTACAGACTGTAGTCCATCTGTTTCTCTGCATACTTTGTTAGCCCCCTTTTACCCTGTTCTTCAGTGATCAGGACCCCCATAGACCCTCACAGAGCAGGTACTATTTGGGTGGTGGATCATTCTCAGCACTGCAGTAACACTGATGTGGTGGTGGTGTGTTAGTGTGTGTTGCGCTGGTCTGAGTGGATCAGACACAGCAGTGCTGCTGGAGTTTTTAAACACCTCAGTGTCACTGCTGGACTGAGAATAGACCACCAACCAAAAATATCCAGCCGACAGCGTCCTGTGGGCAGCATCCTGTGACCACTGATGAGGGACTAGAGGATGACCAACACAAACTGTGCAGCAGCAGATGAGCTATCGTCTCTGACTTTACATCTACAAGGTGGACTGACAAGGTAGGAGTGTCTAATAGAGTGGACAGTTAGTGGACACAGTGTTTAAAAACTCCAGCAGCACTGCTGTGTTTGATCCACTCGTACCAGCGCAACACACACTAACACACCACCACCACATCAGTGTTACTCTAGGGCTGAGAATGATCCACCACCCAAATGATCCACGGGGGTCCTGACCACTGAAGTACAGGGTAAAAGGGGGCTAACAAAGTATGCAGATAAACAGATGGACTACAGTCTGTAATTGTAGAACTACAAAGTGCACCTATATAGTAAGAGGAGCTGATAAAATGGACAATAAGCGTAGAAACAAGGTCATAATGGTCATAATGTTATGCCTGATTGGTATATATACACCTATTCAGTCTATTCCTATAGCAGTATAACACTGCCTTTCTATTTCTTATTTTGCAAAAAAAAAGTTTGAAGTTTGAAGAACAAAGTCCAGATTTCCCCTGGATGCCTCATAGTGTTAAGTTGTCTTTCTCACAGAGGAATGATGGACAGAAATACCTGTGAATTTCTTTTTACATCTGAAGCTTGGTTTTCTCCTCTCTCTCAAAGATGAAAGCTTAGAGTGCTGTTTATCTGATGGGGACAGTTCAGGTGGTCTAACAGGTCTTGCAAGTGTTTGACAGGAGTCTTATTTTCTCTGTAGCTTTTAATCACTTTTTGAACTCCACTTATTTTCCTTTGAATTTCTCCTTCCTTATGCAAGTAGATTATTTCACATTTAACTTCCTCCTGAATAGCTCCTGAATAACAGCACTGTAAGTGTATAACTTCTGTTCTACTTGGCCATTATATCTTGCTACGACTCCTCTTGAACATGCATTAAGATCAGTGCACACCCCGCACTAACAATCCACTTCATGATTAAAATGAAGTTGGCAGAGAGTGAGTTTAAAAAATATCATGTTCATAATGCATTTCCAACTGTGTAAACACAGGCACTAAGACAAACACTGTGGGCTGAATATCCGTCTGGATTCACATCAGACTTTAAATCAATCTAATCCCTATAGAGCTGTCTGCTGCTTCTCTTCACAGAACCAATGAATATGACAGTATCTTTACCTTTTCAACAGACTGTTCCTAACAGAACATCCATATTACATTACAAACACACATATGCTTTCAGATCCCATGTGAACAGCTTAGCATTGTAAATATGCTATATATGTATCATATGCCTACACATTGCAGTTCTTTTGCAGAGGCTGGGTTTCATAGGAGAGAGAGAGAAAGCTGTTGGAGGACAGAACTGGTGATGCTGAACCAGTTATGTTTGTTTTTTGAATTTCTGACACCAAGTCTCATTACTGGAGGATGTATCTTTGAATAAATTCATCAGAGCAAACTTCTGGGTCTACAGAGATTTCTGGTAACTAAATACACTTCCAATGTTTAGTTCATCTTTATTCAATAGAACCATCATCAAATGATCCAGTCAGAATTGTTTTCTATGTAGTATCTAGGTAAACACAGCTGAGCAAGCTCTCCCATTGGTTAAGACTTCAGGAGCTGAACTGAATGCCTTATATGTCAGATTAACTGCCAGCTTAATTAGGAAGTGCAACAGGAATCAACCAGTCACATTTTGATTTACAATGGGTGTGAGGAAACACATCACTCTAGTCCCCCTGGAAGGTCTAGATAAGTCACTGACTGTGAATACGAGTCGTAGTCTACCCAGGTTTCAGTTAGTTATTATGAAAGGAAAACAGTGGCAGCAGTTCTATGCCAGGACTCTTTAATGTTGTGTTTCACACACACTGGACAAATGTTTTTATTTCTTTACGTTATCATGTTATGTTACACATGCGATCACAACTTATCACATGGAAAAATGTGTCATCACATGGAAAAATGTCTGATTGCACGTGGAAAATATTTTATCACATGTGGGAACATTTGGGAAAAATGTGTGATCACACAAAATGTTATCACGTGTGGAAAAATGTTTTCACATGTGGGAAAAATGTTATCACATGGAAAAAAGTTATCACACATGGAAGAAATGTTATCACATGTGGAAAAACATGTTATCACATATAGGAACATGTGTTGTTACACATGGGAAAATGTGTTATCACGTGGGAAAAACATGTGATCACAAATAAAATGTTATCACATGTGGAAAAAATATTTTCACATGTGGCAAAAAAATGTTAGCCAATGAAAAAATGTGTGAAAAAAAAACAAAAAACTTTATCACATGTGGAAAAACACATTATCACGTGGGAACATGTGTTGTCACATGTAGGAAAATGTGTTATCACGTGGGAAAAACATGACCACGTGGAAAATGTGCTATCATATGTGGGAAAATGAGTGAAAAAATGTGTTATCACGTGGGAAAAATGTGTGATTACACACAAAAAAAGTTATCATATGGGAAAATGTGTGATCACATGCGAAACAATATTTGAAACCGTGAAAAAAATCTAATGTAAAACAAAATGTGATCACATGTGCGTCAAGTCATGACATATCCTGGGATCATGTTAAATGTGCTTACTTGTGATCATGTAGTTTTGGGACAAATCACATGTGATCATGTGTTTTTTAGGCACTTCACATGTAATATATATGTGTCTCTGTTCTGTAAGGGCATGGGACTTATTAGGAGAAATACAAGGCACACAGGGGGATCAAGTTATTTAAACTTCAACTTTATTCTTAAATTTTTCTAACTTCTAGTTCAACATATGGTTTTGTTTCTCTTTTGTTTTTGTTATTTTGATTGTGTTTCATATCTTAAGATAAGATTTTGTAAGATAAGACATAATTCCTAAATTAGGATAAGGTTTGCTTCTGAGTTCTTAATTCAATCTCATCCTGAGTTTATCAGGTCTTATTTAAGGAATAAGGGTAGGAAGTTTCTATAGTAACGCTCTTGGATTATAACTGCTGGCAACAAACAATAGCAAGATTAAGCAAAGATTAAATTGCATTAAAACACATATCATAGCAACAAAGATTTTAATTTTGAACACAAAATCAAAGTGCTAGTTCTACTCAACAGTAAGCCCAGTGATGTCTTGGATTAAAGCGTATATTGGACGATGAAGGAGACAGAGGTCACACTAACAAAAAAAGACAGGCATCGTATCATAGACACGTGAATAAAAGGGCAAAAGGAAATTCTGAATTAAGTCCATGGCCACTGAACTCGTTTTGCCTGCAGCATTATAATGAAGCTTGAGGAATGCTTCAGGCACCTTCAAAGGCAAAAAACAGAAAAAGCTGAGCTCAATCCGGTGCAGGAGAATTGAGATTTACTTCAACTTTCAATACTTAATGTCAATTCCTCAGGTCAAAAACATGGTGCGTCTTCTCAGTCCAAACGGCAAACCTATCAACTCTCACAGCGCAATTGGATCAATTAATATGTACTGTAACTTTAGCATAAAGTTCATTGGCATCAAATTAACATACTTTTACGTCCATCTACAGGATTACATGCCCTTAACAAATCAGTGGTGGAATTCTAATAAGCAAAGAGCAGGTGTAGCCAGGGGCGATGTAATAATAGCAAGGTTGTGCAGGTTGTCGGATGACTCTTCAGTGCATCTGCGAGCACTAATGAAACATTGCTTCATGCATTAATACAGGCCCTGCAGAAAATCTGAGAGGTTTCTCGCATTTTTTAGCTACAGATTTGACTGTTGGGGAAAGCTGAAAGCAGGTCTAACTCTCCACACGTGCTCCATATTCTCAATAACGTTTGATTTCTTCAGCCATGTCAAACCCCATTGATCCATGTCATGAACTTTGTTCAAAGGTTCGGTGTGGTGGTGTTGAGCTTTTGGTGTAGGTTGTAACTTAAAAGAAAGGTTCTTCAAGTGTTCTTTGGTAAAGACAGTAGTTATATATGGAATATTGAATGCTTAAATGGTTCTTTGCATAGTCTACATGATGGCTCTTTAAATAACTAAAAAAAAAAATTCTATGTAGCACAAAAAGAGGGTCCTGTTTGGTGGTGTTAGACTTCTAGTTTAAGTTACTTTAAAAAAATGGTTCTTCAAAGGTTCTTTAGTAAAGACAGTGGTTATGTATGGAGCCATTACAACTCAAAAAAACATTTGAATGCTTAAATGGTTCTTTGCATGGTCTCCATGATGGAGAACTTTGCATGGTCTCCATGATGGAGAACTTTGCATGGTCTCCAAGGTGGTTCTTTAAATAACTAAAAAAAATTCTATATAGCACCCAAAGAGGGTCCTGTTTGGTGGTATTCTGCTTTTGATGTAGGATACAACCTTGAAAAAGTGTTTTTTCAAGGGTTCTTTAGTAAGGACAGTGGTTATATATGAAGCCAAAGTGCCAAAACAATGCAATGAACCATGATGAATGCTGAATGCCTAAATAGATAGAGAAAAAATTGTTTATGGCACCTGTTGAATAAAAAACATGTTTTATAAAGGTTCTTTAGTGATGGCAAAAGTAAACAAGGGTGTAGTCCTATGCAGCGGCGTAGGGCTTTTGTAGACTATAATGTAGACTATAGTGTTAAAAGGATGTTCTTGAAGGGTTCTTTTATGAAGGCCATAAATATATAAATAATCTATATCATAAAATCATAAAATCTTGCCAGGTGTTTTGTTTACTGCAAAACTTTTCAAAAAGGTTCCATATAGAACCAAATGAGGGGGTCCTATTTGGTAATGTTGGACTTTTGTTGTAAGTTATAACCTTAAAATTGTGAGTTCTTCAAGGGTTCTTTAATAAAGGTAGAAGGTACATAGAACCATGACAACTCTAAGAACCTTAAACAGTGTTTTGCATGGATAAATAGTGCTTCTCAATGATGGACTATAACCCCATTTCCAAAGAAGTTGGGATGCTGTGCAAAATGTAAATAAAAACAAAATGCAATGATGTACAAATCATTTAAACCCTACATTGAATTGAAAATAGTACAAAGACAACAAATCGAATGTTGAAACTAAGAAACTTTATTGTTTTTTTGAAAAATATATGCCCATTTTGAATTTGATGCCAAGAACACATTCCAAAAAAGTTGGGACGCAACAAAAGGCTCGTAAAGTTAAAGTAAAGTAAAAAAACACCTGGTTGTTAATTGGCAACAGGTCAGTAACATGATTGGGTATAAAAAAGCATCCCAGAGAGGCTGAGGATCCAGGAATGCTGCCACCTTCTCTGGGTCTGAACTCATTTAAAATGGACTGAGGGGAAGTGGAAAAGTGACCTGTGGTCCAACAAATCAACATTTTAAATTCTTTTTGGAAATTATGGACGCTGTGTCCTCTGGGACAAAGACCACTCAGCTTGTTATCAGTGCACAGTTCAAAAGCCAGTATTCATGATGATATCGGGGGGCACTAGTGCACATGGCATGGATGACATGCACATCTGTGAAGGCACCATTAATGCTGAACGATAAATACATTTTGGCAACATATGCTGCCATCCAGACAACGTCTTTTTCAGGGAAGGCCTTGCTTATTCCAGCAAGACAGTGCTAAACCATATTCTGCATGTATTACAACAGCATTGCTCCATATTAAAAGAGTCTGGGTGCTAAACTGGCCTGCCTGCAGTCCGGACCTGTCACCACTGAAACATTTGCCGCATTGCGAAATTAAAAATACGACAAATGAGACCCTGAACCATTGAGCAGCTGAAATCCTATATCAAACAAGAAGGAGAAAGCATTTCACTTTCAAAACTACGGCAGTCGGTCAGTTCCCAAACGCTTACAGAGTGTTGTTAAAAGAAGAAACACAGTGTTAAACAGGCCCCTGTCCTAACTTTTTTGGAACATGTTGTTGGCATCATATTCAAAATGGGCATATATTTTTCAAAAACAATAAAATATTTGAGTTTCAACATTTGATTTGTTGTCTTTGTAGTATTTTCCTTTAAAAATATGGTTTAAATGAATTGCACATCGTTGCATCCTATTTTTATTTACATTCTACACAGCGTCCCAACTTTTTTGGAAATGGGGTTGTACAGGGTGTCCCAAAAAAATTGACATCATTTGAGATGTGAACATCTGAGTAACTACATGTCTTCGGCAAATGAAATTGTAGATTTTATAACTGATTTCACAAAGCTTCACAAATGTATTATCTTCCGATACTGGTGGTCATCCAGATCCCTTTGCTCTGCACAGACAGCCTTCCTCTTTGAATTTTTTAAGCCATGTTCAAATCTGCTTTCCAGTTGGTGCATTTTTATTGAATTTTCTTGAAAATGTACACTGCACACTCTTGTTTGACTGTGTTTGAGCATATTCTAACACACAAAATGCCTTTTCATTTCTAGTGAATGTCATTCTTCAACCAGGAAAAAAAACCTTAAAAATTGGTTAGTTTTTACACATTTTGTTAAAATTTGAGATCATTTGAGGGAGAATTGGCTATGTTATTAGACTTGGACATGATGTCAATTTTTTTGGAACACCCCGTATTATTTCACTATTATTACCAGTCAAATAACCTTTGTGGTGCTGTATGGAACCCTTTATACTGAGAGTATTCTGTGGATAACCATTATAGTTCCATGATATCTACAAAAAGTGGCAGCCATATATTAGAGAACAGCTGAATGGCAGAATTCTCTGCACCAGCAGTGTTTGTTTTGAAAACAGTGGCCAATTATACAGCAGTCATGTTTGCTTTTGTAGCATTCCCCCGGTCTGATCACACTTCGCTGATTTTCATAAACCATAACAATCCAGTGGTGGCCTACATTTTAATGCTGACATCACATCCAGGAAACAGTTTAGCACACAAATTCAGATCTTTGTCACGGGCACAGACAAACAGGTTACCTGTGCAATGGAAATGCACAATTCTTACATTACATATTATTCAATGTGCTATAATGAAAATGAAAAGTAAAAAGCCTGTATCCTGCATTTTAACAGTATTGCTTTTATTTACTTGATATTTATGTGGTTTTATGCACTAAAACAGTCATATTTCATGTCTACATGACCATCTTCCAACCTGATTGAGTGGTCTTTATTGTACCTCATTCAAAAAGCAATCTTTATAATAACATAGGAGCTAAACTGCAGTAGGCTTAAGTAGGTTAATACATGTACATGTGTTTACATTGAAGGATGTGGAAGCAAGAGTGGAGCTTGATTTTCTCCTCTCTCTCAAAGATGAAATCTTTGCTGTTTATCTGATGGGGAGAGTTTTGGTGGTCTACCAGGTCTTATATGCAGTTAGCTGCAACAGAAACATCTGAAAATGACTAATTTGTACTTAATTTCTGTTTTGATTGGAATTTAAATAAAGCGCAGGTAATCTCAGTTTTGTATGTATAGTATACTCATGTATAGTGTATGCAAGAGCATTAGCAGCAGTCATTATAGTGCACTACAGACAAGCCTTTTGATAGTGATTTCAATCCTCTGAATCAAACTTTAATCAGGCTTTAATCGCGTATCATTCCGCTGAGGGTTAATCAATGTCTTTATGAATCGTTTTAAGGAAGGATTTTCATAATCTGCAGTTACAGAGAACAACAGGGCGACTGCTTCTTACTAGATCTGTTTTCTCTTTGTGAATTCTGACGTGTTTGCTTAATCAAAGTCCCCGCCACACATCCTGGCCCACTTCTACGGAGCTTCCCATCTGCTTTGACAATCTGGTTTGATGGAATTCAGTTGTTTTTTTTTTTCTTCTTCTTTTTTTTTTGCTTTACTCTCATCTCAGCTCTGTGCGGCTGCTTGATGTTTCAGAGCATTCGCTCTGTGTAGTGCAGTGAAAACTTGGGAGCGATCACAAGCCTGAATATCAACACATATAACACATCTAAAGGGCATCATATCAAGAGGAACGAAGATTCAAAAGCTCAAATAATTTGCAAAAGAAAAGAAGAAATATATAAATATATAAACACTGGCCACTTTTTTTTAGAAACCCCTACCTTGTATGAGCTCCACTTGCCTAATAGGTTCACTGTATAGATGTACAATTACAGACTGTAGCCCATCTGTTGCTGCACAGTTTATCAGGCCCCCTCTAATCCATATATAATGGGGTGTCAAATAATGGATATATTTAATCTTGATTAATCTCATTTGCCTTATTTGCTCAAATTTGACCCTAAAGAGAGATTTTGTCCATTTAAAAAGCAGTAAAGTTTATTATAGCTACATGAGTGGACAAAAATGGAATTTCCACAGAGTGAACACAGTTTCCAATTATCAGCACCAACATGAATGTGTTTGGGATTACTCAGATTGTCAGAAAATGCTAAACCAACTTCTATGAACTTTGGGGGTGTGGAAAAATATCCCTGCAGATTTCTACTCTCTGTAGAGGATGGGTTAGCTTCATTTTTCAGTTAGAAAATCAGCAAAAGGTCATTTGACCAGGGTTGTTCAAACTTTTACATACGACTTTTATATTAATCTTCATATCGCTGTTGTCAGAAGCTGTTATCGTATCTCCATAATGGTAACTTTACAGGAGAAGAAAAAACCTACTTTTTTTGGTCAATGTTTATCATGCCAATCAGTCACATTTGCAGCCCTGTGAATGTGAGAATTGTCATCTTGGAATACAGACTGGGTTTGCCAATTGGGATGCCAATTTAGCTACTACCTTCACACTATGGCCTTTGGCACCACCAAATGCAATCACTCCTTTTTGCCAATCATTAACATCTGCTTTGCAACCCATTTTCCACACATAAATAGAGACATTCACTGCACTGTACCACCTTTTCTCAAGCTATGAATCTCGTCACACACGCTGCATGTATTTATAGCTTGATCATCCTTGTGCAACGCCATCTGCAGCCTGAAGTTTCTACCATCTTAAACACACAAGGTGACTAATATTTTGTCTGGGGAGCTTATGGCTGTCATGTTATATGTAAGTGCCTTTAAAGGCAAATGTAAGAAGATGTGCAAAAATCGAGAAAATGCTTCTGAAACTCAAGCCTGAACTGATCTAATTGTTTCTGATTAGCCTCTACTAGATTCAGAAAGTCAGAATTTTAAATAGTTCATGCTGATAATCATTCCTGTACACAATGGCCTGACAGCATTAAGCGACAAAAGAAAAGTTCACCCCCCCATTCTCTCTGAGGAATAAGTGTGGCTGTCTGCATGCATTCTGTCAGCAACTCTGACACCATCTTCAGATGTTTCACTTCTTCACTTCTCTCCTCCATGCGGCTCTCCCCCGATGGAACGAGAGGGAGAGAGAAAGTTGTTTTGCTCTGGCATTTTTAATATTCTTTTGTGTTCACTGTTTGCAACTCTCTCTTTTAGATCACAAAGTTGCAGAGCATTTTTTTTTCTTTTCTTTCCCTTTTTTTTGCATGGTGGTGTCTGTGTGTTTCTCTCCCCACTGAGAGAATGCTACCATCCACGCGCTCTTTGTGGCGCTCCTCCTCTCAACATCTCTGTCTTAACTTCCCCTTTTCTTCCTGCGTTCTTTCCCTCCACGTCACTTTTCCTTCTGACTTCACTTCACAGAAGTTTAGGGAAAGCAGGGACTCTTTCTTTTTTTCTCTCTCCCTCTCTCTTTTTCTCTTTTATCTGTCTGCGCAGTGAACAGGGGAAAGCATGTGTGGGAGAAATCTCCAGGTCCTCAGCGTCCTGCTGCAGTTGCTTCAGTTTTCTCCGACTCCCCACCTATCACTGCTTCACCTGACCTCTATAGCCATACAGCTACAGCCTGCTTTTCAGAAGATGTGCAAGAATTGGCCCATGCATTCTTTCATAGTAACTGTTGCTAGGTTGGACAAGTCAAAATGCTGCTGAAAATCCCATTCAAACTAATGAGAAAATGTAGTTTAATATGTAATATTAGAATGCCATTTTAAAGGGGAATTCCACCGATTTTTCAAAATTTCACATAGTTAAAGAGTTGAGATGTAAATAAAGTCATTCAGAGTCGTTTGGTATGAACTGAGTCAGAATTGTTCACAGTGGTGGTGATAGGAACCAGATGTCCACCTCTAAAAGCTCCCTCACAGGCACCTATTATATGAAATAGTTATGAATAATTACCTGATGCCTGAGACTTGATTTACAACAGATTTGAGGAGTTTTTGGCCTAAAGTCTAAATTATTTCAAGGCAGAAGGGTACATATAAGGCAAAGAAAGCATTTTTTTCAGATTTCCCACTTATTATCATCAACATTACACATAAAAGCAAATAAATAGAAATTGTGTACTAACATTTGCAGAAAAATGCCATATTTGTTGGAGATTTCCACCTATTTTTCAAAATGTCTGCCTAATAAAATCATTCAGGAAACTTACCGAGTCAGAAATGTTCACAGTGGTGGTGATAGGAACCAGACGTCCACCTCCAAAAACTCACAGACAATTATTACATGAAATGGGTATGAACACACTGCCTGATGTTCAAGACATTGTTGTAATATAGTTACAAGAAGATTTTGGCTTAAAATGACTTTTTAATATCCATTCATGGTGGAGAGTTAAATGCAGGCCATTGTGAGGCAAAATGGTCCCAGAAGAAATTTTTTTTTTTTAGATTTTCCATTATTTCACCATCATCAACATTACATATAAAACCACAGAAGACATGTGTAGGTTCACTGGTAGTTTTGGATAGCAAATAAAATGGCTATGTTTATGTTGTAGACATCGTGACCCCTGGTTCCTGTCACCACCACTGTTCTACAGTTTCTCATTAGGTTGAATGAATAACTCACTCCAAGTGTAGTTATTATGGAAAGGACAATTACGTCCTCATAACTATCAGCTCCAGGTCCCTTCATAGGTGTGTTGCTACATCACACCTGTACTTCAAAATCTCAGCTCCCTATGAAAGAATGTACTCAGTTTAAAATCCTTCTTCCATCTTACAAAGCCTTAATAATCTTTCTAATCTCTTTCTTCCACATTGACCCAAACTCTCAAATCTTCTCTGCTGACTTGCGTAAGGGAATAGTTTGGCAAAAAAATCAAAATTTCTTTCTTTTTCCCTTACCTACAAAAAAGTAGAGATTAAACTTCTGAGCTGAAGTTGGTGTGTTATAGCTGGGAGAGCACAACTACATGCAGTGCAGTAATTCTCCAGGACCAGGACTGAGAACTTCTGCTCTAAGTGAAGCTCTGCTGTATAACTCTATAAATGTTAAATTAATATATCCATAGGCACCAACTAAAAGTGAAGTTTTGGGAGCAATACCTGCTCAATCCTAGTGGAAAGCTTGAGAAACCCAAATTTTGTGCAGTTTTCTGCACGTACCTTTTTGGTTCACTGGTTCTTTCCCCCATTCGGCCGTATCTGGGGATGCTGGTCTACTACAGTAGGCAAGAACAGAGGTACAATATGAGGTCTAGCTGAATTAATTTAGCCAAAAAGTCAGCATTATAGAAGTGTCTTCTTATTGTGTTTAAATGCTATTTTTTATTCGGTCAGTTATACAGGATTGTTTGACTTGAAGAAAGCTGCAGTTGTCCATTTTATCTTGCCACGGCTGTTTTTGTGTAGATGTGTAAATTGTTTTGATAGCAGGGGGTTCTCACTCCCTCACCTTTCACCCCTCATTGCTCGCGAGCAGCTCAATGCAGAGTCTTGACATATCACATACAGTCCAGGTCAATTTGAATTCTGCCTGCAGAATGTATAATTATATAAATATAATTAGACAAACATCTCTATACTACACAAATCTGCATAACTCACTACAGAGCTCCACACTGCCTCTGGAAGGAACATCAGCACAAGAACTTGATATGGGTATTTAGGCGAGTGTTGTAAAGGTAAATGTAGGTGAGTGGTGTAAAGCACGCTATGACTGGGCTCTGGAGCAGTGAAAATGTATTGTCTGCAGTGATCAAACTGCTTCAGTCTGATAGACAAATCTGGATTTGGCAGATGTCAGGAAAACAGCACCTACCAGAGTTCATAGTGCCGGTAGTAAAGTTTGGCAGAGGAGGGATAATGGTCTGGGGCTGTTTGGGCCTCTTAGTTCCGGTGAAGGGTAATGTAAATGTTACAGCATACATTTTAGACAATAATGTGCCTCTAACTTTGTGGCAACAGTTTGGGGAAGGCCCTTTCCTGTTTTGTGTGCACAAAATGAGGTCCATAAAACCTGCTTTGATGAGTTTGCTGTGGAAGAACTCCAGTGACCTGCACTGAACTCAACCCCACTGAACACTTTAGGAATGAATTGGAATATCAATTGAGATTGAGGCCTTCCAATATATGCCATATAGATAGAGAGTTGTTAAAGTTAAAACAGTGAAAGAAACTGGGCCTGCCATCTATTAAAGTCTATGCTCAGTATATTCCTATTCTATTTTAAATTATGTTTATTTGTTGAAACTCAAAAAAAAAAGCCTCACAGACCTCAAATGCACTTCCCTCAAAAACCCATCCGTCAGATAAGAACACAAGTTCAACTGAACATTTTCTCCTTAAATATTAACGCAGAGTAGCATCGACTAGTTTATGAAGGTCTGTGTTGTGTAATGCGAAATTTACAAGCCTGTTCAAGGTTATTTGGTTTCAGCATATGTGTGTGTGTCACTATAGGCACTTCCCAAGCCTTCCATCAGAGCAGTAATTAAATAATGGAAAAGGGACAAAGAGAAGGCCCTCTCGTCTCATTCAGCCGCAGGTAGCTGGTGTTTCAGATCCATTTGCCATTCTTTTTAATATGAAATCTAATCCTTATCCTCTTCCCTACCAGCTCCTTCCGACCAACGGCTGTCCCTGGTGGATCAAATCAGTAGACGTAGAACATGCAAACAGTCCAAATTGGCTTCCAGGAGTGCTAAAATCAATCTAAGCTGAAAATTACAGGAAGAGAAGCCTTGGGATGTTTGTGGAGAAGTGCTAAGTCTGTTTGCAGTAACGCGAGAAGCTACATGTCATCATGCTGTGGATTTAATGACTGACTGCAGCCATGGTGTAGACCGAGGGTTATTTTTTTTTTGCTGTCATTTTCACCTGTGTTGAATGGTACAGTCAGTATTTGCATAGCATTTGCTAAAGTGCACTGAGTTGCTTTCTTATTATGCCCACCTACCTCCTATCTACTTGGCCGTTTTATCAGAAACACCTACCACATAACTTACAGGTCTTCCCATGTGGAAAAACAATATATTTGAAATATAGTTAAATGTATAAACTAAAATCTATTTTTAGAATATATGCAAATATTTGAAATTGGTCCAGTAGATATATGTCACTCAAATGTATGTATAAATGTATGTCACACAAAAATATGCACACACGTTTGGAATGTAACTGTTGTAATATATGTTAAAACACTTGTATTTTGTAAAAATGTACACTATATGACAAAAGTATTGGGACACCTACGCATTATACCTACAGGAGCTTTTATGACATCCCATTCTAAATCCATAAGCATTATTGTGGAGTTGGTCCCTCTTTGCAGCTGTAACAGCTTCCACTCTTCTGGGAAGCTTTCTATAAGATTTTGAAGTGTGTCTGTGGGAATTTTTGCCCATTCATTCAGAAGAGCATTTGTGAGGTCAGACAGTGATGTTGGATGAAAGGGCCTGACTCACAGTCTCCGTTTTAGTTCATCCCAAAGGTGTTTGATGGGGTTGAGGTCAGGGCTCTGTGCAGGCCAGTCAAGTTCTTTCACACCAAACTCACCCAGCCATGCCTTTATGGACCTTGCTTTATGCACTGGGGCTCAGTCATGCTGGAACAGAAAAGGGCCTTCACCAAACTGTTCCCACAAAATTGGAAGCACACAATTGTCCAAAATATCTTGGTACCCTGAAGCATTAAGATTTCCCTTCACTGGAACTAAGGGGTCTAGAACAACCCCTGAAAAACAACCCCATAGCATTATCCCTCCTCCACCAAACTTTACAGTTGGCACAATGCAATCAGGCAGATACCTAATAACTGATAACTGGCTACTTTTCAATATATACAAAAATACTTAAAGAAAAGAAAAAAACTTACTTTTCCACTCAGATTTAAATATTTAAAAATGTATTGCAATGTAAATAACATATTTAGATATGTGAGACTATATTGTGAATACATTACAGTGCATTTGTCTTATATTCTTACGGTAAAATATATTTCATTTTTTATAAGGGTTCTCAAACAAAACAAATCTCAATATAGACCTCAAGAGCCAAATACTGAAGCTGCTCTCATGAAAATATCAGGCGATAGATTTGGATTGATTTTGATTAGCATTTTCTGGGAGGACTTATTCAAAAGCACTTTTCAGTCTCTGTAAAGTTTCTGAGCACAGAGGTGCTCTTCTGTACTTTGTTAAGCTAAGTGATGGGGCATGGCAGGGTTGATCTGTTGAGAAGACGGCACACATCATTAGCAGAGTTCAGAAGGCTCCATTGCCTCTGGGGAGGAGATGACAGTTCATCAGAGCCCTTGGGGTTACCTTCCTTTTGAAATATGTAAATCAAAGGGTGCTGGAGAGAATCTGAATAAAATAAGATGAAATGCTCTCATACTCCTTTTTAATTTTTTTTTTCTTTAGAAATATAATTGTCCTTCCTGCTACAAACTAGCCGTGATTAGCCATGAGAAGTCACGGCCATAACAAAATCTTGCTGTAATTTTATATGAGTTATTTCTGACTCATAGCTTATTCAAACAGCAGAGAAATTATGAGGAAAGTGCAGATTCTGAACTTTCAACTCAGACTATGTTTGACGAAAAGCTATTGTTTTGTGTACAATCTTGTTTTGCAGAATGAAGATCCATATTGTTACTTATTTGCCATGTTTTTGCCATAATAACTAACAGAAAAAGTCAAATGTGCAGACTAGAAACTGTTGACACAGAATGTAGTTTATTACTCAGATATATCGATTATGTAATTGCATAATTACATATGGTCATGCTAACATGTATGTGCAATGCAACTGGGTTCTGAGGGCGTTTTCTAGATTTTTGCACATCTTCTTGAATTCTCATTTAAAGGCATTTGCTTTTAACATGATACTCAAATGTTTTATATCAAAGTGCTCTGTTACCTTCATCACTACTTTCCAAAACCACTGCAGCGACTTCAGCAGCTGTACACTTTTTGCACACCATTTCACATGATGGATAGGTCTTTAGTGATTTCTTGAGTGTCCACTGGTCAGTTTCACACAAAATGTAGATGGACACACAAATCCACCAGTTACACATGGTAGGAGGTAGATGATGTGCATCTTGACCTCTTTTCATAGGCTCAGAACTCTATATGATCTCGCAATGTCTATAGGACATATTGGCATTAACAAAAGGCCAATTCAGACAAGGTTCAACATAAATATACATAGGATTCATGGGGTATTGTACAGATGCTACTTGGTGATTTTGTTTCTGTTAGGATCAGCCATGTCTGTGATTTTCTCTTCCTACTACTACTGCCCGAATTACATACTATTTTTCATCGAACTCAGTGGTGCCCTGAAAATTTTAGTCCCGTCCGGATTCATGTCTCCATGACTTTATTGGTTTTAAAAAAATTTAATTTTTGTCAAAAGAAGGATGTTTTAGACTTGATTCATTTATTTATATCAGGTTGGGGAACTCCTAGAGTCCTGGAGGGCTGGATTCCTGCACAGTTTGTTGATTTTCCTACTCAAGCACACCTGATTCAACTCATCAGCTAATTACCAACACAAACTGTGCTGGACTCCAGCCACCAGTCCTTGATTTATGTCTAGCCAGCATCTCTACGCTAGTCCAGTGCCTGCTCTTTGACCGCCTGCACACAATGGAGTGTGATTATATGACCACGAGTGATGCAGAGAACGTGCTATAGATGGTTCTATATAGACCCTTTTGGAAAACGGTTCTATATAGCACCAAAAAGGGTTCTACTGTTGTTACAAGCTCATATTGTAACAATAACAGAACCCTTTTGGTTCTATATAGAACCCTTATCAAAAAGGTTCTATCTAGAACCACCTACAGCACATTCTCCATCAGTCTGAAGACCCCTTTCAAGATGCAAAGAACCTTTTAATCATGCAAAGCGTTCTTAGAGTGTTCATGGTTCTATTCACTTTGGTCAAGAACCCTTGAAAAACCATCTTTTTAAGTGTGTAGAATATACAATTCGCTAGAATCTTACTCGTCCTGCGGTATTTTTTATTGGCATCCAGATACAAGAGTTTTAGCACTGAGTAGACACAGATTCTGTTCCAGACACCACTAGTGCTACATCGGTACAACAGGATTTTGTGCTAATCCTGAAAGTGTTAACCAACATATTGTAGAACATGAGTTTTCAGTGATCTTGTGATGTCAAAACTCACAGATAATGTGGAAATATTTGCAGTCTGTTGTTAATATTGGCAGTTGATGATATTAGCAAGCTTGTATGCTACTAAAATGGCTATGGTCATTAAATTCTTCCCAGGTCAATAACTTCATTATTCACAACTAGTCATGAACATAAACTGGCCACATATTTTATTGCAGTATTTAATAAAGAGACCTTTTGAAGTAACATTATTACTTCGATTACTTCATTATTTATTTATCTGCTACAATAATGCTAATTTCTGCTTGCACCTTTATGCTGTGTTATGTTAGCACATGTAACCTGACGGTGCACTTTCCTTCACTGGGTTTAATACTACTTCACTGTGTTTAATACTACTTCACTGGGTTTAATACTACTTCACTAGGTTTAATACTACCCTCGCAGGACAAAGACTTAAACCTAATTCATTACACATTTGTCTACGTTTCACATTATAGCCTCAAAAAAGATTTTACTGCTATCGCTGATGTTTTGGTTCTGTCTGTTATGTTTGTATCAACCGTAAATTAAGATAAATTGCTTCCTCCGCTGAGTTCAGTTCAGCCAACCTTTATGTTGGCCTATCATGATCATGAAATTTTATTAATGACAATTAATTGATACATAAATAATAGCTTAACTATTTAGTTTTCAGTTAAAAGCATTCATGGTTTATTAGCTATCTTGCTTCCTAGCTCACAAGACATGATATACTGCATTGTACTGTGCATAACAAGTGTCTACAGTTACACAGAGTCAACCAAAGCTTGGATTTTTCTCTTGAGACTGTGAAAATGTGAATGAATAACACTTCATGCAAAAATACATGCTAGCATTACCTTTCCTTTCAATGTCCCCTCTAAACCTAAAAGAGTTAAATGTTAATGCAGTTAGATAATGCAGCTAGCAGGCACTAGCTTCTCCATTGCCACTTATCTATGTCTATTACATCTCCTTAAAACACTATTTTAGCAAAAAAAGACAAATGAAATTGATTTTATCAAATAATTGCAATTTGATGTCCAAAAAAATGTACTGGACAACTAGCTAACAACTAGTGGACACCGCCAGCAATTAGCCTTGTCCAAACTGCCTACATCAGGGGTTCCAATCTTAAACCTGGTGAACCTGCAAAATACAAATTTCTGTGCTTTCGCTACCTTCAAGATATACAACCTATGGCTTTCATAAGCGCAAATGAACATCAGCACATTACTGTAAATACTAGTGAGAAACTATACTCCAAATTTTCCAAGTTTGGGGCATTTCAACAAAAAAGCAACAGTAGCTGCTGATAGTTGTACTGTAAGCTGGTTGTACTTTAGTTATACAGCAGCTACACATGAGCACTTCAAATTAAAATCATTTTAATGTCTTACTCTCATCCACTGGTGTACATCATCACACAGTTGTTACGTAATCTCAGATAGACTTGCTTAAATGTTGTGTAGGGCTGGCCCAAACAGCAATGTACAGGCTTCAAATACTCATTGTCAAACTTTAAAATAAGCAGAATAATATATTACATATGTCAAAAATATATGTCCATATATTTATGAATTAACATATTTGAAATCATGTGTAACTATATTTATGTTGCATATGAGAAAGACATCTAAAGGTTTATGATGAAATTGGTTGGTCAGAGAGATGATCATGTGTTATGGAAAATATAACCGCACATTGACCGCTAGACGTCAGATATTTTCAAATGACTGCTCCGACTGTGGACTGCCCAGGCATGCTCAGGGATGCGGTGAAAAAAATACAAACATATTGATTAAATCTCACACTAGAGACTGCAGAAGTGCTTCAATTTTACAGTTTTCATGTTCCTGTTTGCGAGGTAAAGCCTTGTAAGAGCAAAGCGAAATCCCATATTATCTGAGGCCATACAAGCTTCAACAGATTTTATTGTATTTATATTGAGTTCACTGGGCACATTTATTCTGCAATGGCCTTGACCTGTTACTGCAATAATCACCAGCATTTTTCTGTATATTAGAAAAAAGATAAAGGAATTTATTAGCATTGAAGTACTTCTGAGCTCTTGCGTCCTCTCCTTTATGTGAGCATGAAACCTCTTTCCTGTTATGAAAAAGACGACAAAAAAGAGAAAGGGGAAAATTGAGCACATTTTCATCTTCTTCTCTTCTATAAATACCCTAATCAGGCTTTTTTGTGCATTCTTTTAGCTCCTTGTAGCTTTTAGCTCCAGATGGTTTTCAGTATCATTTCCCAGACATACCGCACGCCGACTGTGCCGGCTTTCTTTGGATTTGACTCAATTTCTGTGCAAATGTGGAACAGTAAAACTGCAGAAATGTGTGACAAGAGAGAACAGTGGCTGTGTGATCCAGGCAAGTACACAAAGCCCGTCCACATGGGAGTCTTTGTCAATGCTAATTGGCCCACCAACCCCTAGCAGTGAAGTGGAACACCATTTTCTGCACACAACACTTGTTAACCACCAAGTCCAGCTCTGAGAGATCTGCTTTGAGCTCTGTGGTGTCTTGGGAGGCGTTAACCTGCGATTCTCCTCCAGCATCAGTGGCTTTAGAGCCTGGAGCCTCTGAAACCTCCCCAGAGCTGCTGTTACACTTTCTATAAGGTTAGATAATGCAGCTAGCAGGCGCTAGCTTGTCTGTTTCCACTCATGGCTGTCTACATCTCCTTAAAGCATTGTTTTAGGAAAAAAAAAAAAAATTAAATTTATATTATCAAATAAATTTATATTTGATGTCCAAAAAATGCTTCTGTACTTGAGCTACAAAGCTAACAACTAGCTAACCAGTGGACTGGCTGCATCAGGGGCTCCAGTCTCAATCTTGGTGAACCCACACTATACAAATTTCTGTGTTTTCACTGCCTTCAAGTTGTAGCTGATACACAATGTATGGCATTCAAATGAACATCAGCACATTGTTGTAACTACTAGTGAGACAGTAGTAGCTCCGATTTTCCAAGTTTGGGCTATATATATATATATATATATATATATATATATATACTTATTATACATTATACATATTTGACATGATTCATCAAACTTGTCATGTTTCAAAAGTAAACCAACCTCTTATCATAAATGTTCCACTTAACATTTGATTCACACATTTCATATGTGATTTCTTTCTGAAGCATCTCTGCTCTTTTGGCTTCCCCAGCCACATAGAAAAAGGTGCACTTTGGCGTGCTCTGAGGCGTGGTGACGAGGATGCCTGGCGTGAATTTATTTAAGTATTCAACTAAATTGTTTGATGTTTAACATTGAGCATATATAATCATTGTTCTATCTAAAGGCCTTTGATAATGAAATATGTTGTAGTGTAGACTACAAATGTCTTAAAAAAATAAGGATTATGAATATTACAGATCCAAACACCAAGATAACAAATGAGTACTTGAGTATTCAAATTGTTTGGGCCAGCCCCTGTTTTACCTAAGAAAAATCTAGGACAAAAGTACAGTCAAACTGATGGCTACTACTATTTTTAGCTGCGCTAAAGTACATTTGTCCATGTTTGTAGATAACAGTGTGTCATACAGTGTCAAAACCACAGAATCAGGTCTATTAGAGATTACTTAAAAACTCGTTTAAGGAAAGTTTGATAATTGGTGTGAAGTGGTGGAGTATAATCTTCCATTACTTGTTAGCAACATTAGCTTTGTAGCTACAGTGCTAAAACTAAAGAAGCAAGCTTCAGACACCCAATATGTTTCAGCTGATCAACTACATTTGGAGTACGGGTGTGGGCAAGCAGGGTAAATTTGCCGTACTATTGCTTTAATAGTTATGGCTAAGACACAGGCGTCTTGTGCAGTTGGCTATTATGATCCACCCAGAAGTTAAGTCTGAGCCTTTTAGTGACTTTTAATACACACTGATGTTGCTTTTTCTCAATTAAATAAATACTGCACAATGGTGAGACTGTTTTTTTTCACATTGCATTAAGGAACAAATGTGATAAATCGACCCTTTAAGGGGAATTTAATAGCCATTAAGACTCCATGGATGTGAAAATACATAGCTGTGTTAACACGCGCACTGCCGTATTTAATACATAATTTCTTTAGATGGCATTTTGCCTGTCTGGTTGTCTCCTTGCTTATTAAAATGCACTTAAATTCCCTTTGTTCTCTGAAGTGCTCATTAACAAATACAGCGCTGTCTGATGTCTATAGTTTTACATAATTAGATCCCAAGAGATTTTTTTCTTAAGTTCTTGGTTTGTTTTATTCTGCATTAAAAGAGCAATTTGTGTAATTTCTCAAGAGTTTAACCTCACTGACAACAACAAGCAAAGCTAAAGAGAAACTTAATTCAACGCGAAAGAATAATTGAAATATTGCTCGGCGCTCGTTGGCAGTTGTCATATTGCTCACTCTCACGTGATTTAGACTTGTAATCATCAGGCTGTGTGAAATGGGAATTTTATTTGAAAAGTAGTTATACTGACTCTCAATGCAATGCGCAGAGCTTGTGCATTAGTCACTGCAATATTTGATGAGGCTTTGAAATATTTATCACGGATGGATTTAGAATACAAACGCATTTTCATCCTGCATACTACAAATAAGAAAGCCTTTTTTGTAGCAGATACATAACACCACACCTATAATAATGCTCCAATTTGCTTTACTGTATAATGTGTTTTGTGTGGTCATTAAAGACATAGTTCAGTACACAAGGATATTGGGCAATTTATGCCCAAAAGTACTCAGACAGCCCTTCTACTGAGTGAATTCAGCTACTTTAAGGTGTCCTCCTTACTGACCCTTTGCTAAACTTTAAAGAACAGCATTGCCCAATAGCACTGGAAGCCACATGTGAGCCTAAGGTCACAATGCCCAATGCCAAGCGTGGGCTAGAGGTGTATAAAGAAAATGGAAAGTGAAGCTGTGGGCTGTGACCTCTGTAGTGACGGAGCTCCATTCAATACCCTTTTCAGAAGAAACGTTGGTGTGCACAAAACTTTGGACATAGAGTGCATCTTTTTAGAAAATTGTCAAATGCATCCAGGCTGAGAACTACTAGTTTCCAACACTGAGCTTTTGGGGGTGCTTGATATTGGAGCACTCATTTGTGGATTTATAACATAAATCATTGTCTCACTGCAGTTACATTTTCTTATTGAAAAAATTACATTTTCAGAACTTAAATATAATCACATATTTCACAAACAAACTATAGGAAATTTTTAATTTAACTTCTGGGCCCAGTTGACAAATCTAACAGGAACTAAGAAGCCCAACCCAAACATTGAAAAACAGCTACAGCTTATTATTCTTCCTCCACCAAACTTTACAGCTGGCATGATGATGATACCATTAGCCTCCTATATCAACACTTATTTGATAAACCAGGGATGCCCAGTCCTAGTCCTCGAGATTTACCTTGTACAGAATCGCACTGCACAGTTTAGTTTCATCCCTAATCAAACGTGTGATCCAGGTATTGAAAGCCTTCAGGGGCATTTGAACATTAGTGCCAGGTGACTTGTTGGAAAGGTTGCATCCTATGACAATACCATGTTGAAAGAAGTCCTGCAAGCCAGATTTCTGCCTGTCGGCAGAGTCCGGTACACACATACTGGGTGTCCAAATACTTTTGTCAGTGTAAATCTACCACAAATAGACTTACAAACTGCCGTGATGGTGTTAAACCATCCAAATATTTTATTGATAATAAACTAAAATATATTTGTAATGCTTAAGTGGTATTTTTTTTTTTGTACTTTGAAGGCATTTTAAAGAATGCATTTAATCATTAACTAGGCAATTAGTTCATAATGAAACAGGCTGTTTAGGATCTGTTCTCAATTCTGACAGCTCCCTTTTCCCTCCTATGTCAAAACTGCAGCTCCAGCATAAATGACTATATTCCCACGTGTTCTCCCTCAAATAGATCAGCCAGTGTGAGTGTTTATTGCAGGCTGTTTTTTTTTTCCTTCTGAAGCCCACCGGAAGAGAGAGTGCCCACCACTGTAGGAAACATTTGGCAGATTCAGTCTCAGGATGCTCCACTTTTCCAAAGCCAGAATCCCTGGGTCCCACCCACCGACTCAGTCTATCCATCTCTCTCTCTCACTCTCTCTCTCTCTCTCTCTCTCACTTTCTCTATCCCTTCCTCCATTTTTCTCTCCTTGTTCTCCATGTCCCTCTCTCTCTTTCTCTCTCCATATCTCTCTCACCTCATCTCTATCTCCTCCATCATCATTTCACTCTCCATCTCTCTTCTTTCTCTCTTACCATCTTTCTCTTTTTCCCTCTCTCCATTTCTCTCTCTATCTCCTTCATCTCTGTCTCTCTCCCCCTTCCTCCATCTCTCTCTCTCTCTCTCTCTCTCTCTCTCTCTCTCTCTCTCTCTCTCTCTCTCTGGCACTCACTGGAGTCTCTGACTGTTCTTCGTCTTTGAAGTGGTGCCTGCAGTCTCTTCAACACTGTCGTCCATCTCTACTACCAATGACCAACACCCCTCCCCCTCGTCCAGCCCACCCCACACCCGCCATCTTCCATCACATCACATCATCCCGGCAGGTTTCTAGCAGGAATTCCAAGCAGCGTCTCCACCAGAGAGACGGGCTGAACGATAAAGCACAAATGACAGGAGCAGATGGTCTTCTTTATTGTCCCCAGAAATGCAAACACTGAATATCTTTACTGGGTGGGTTCATCATTTGGGCTCGGCTGCTTATGGCCTGCTAACTGCAGCCACCTGGCACCACAAATTAAGCTGTGACAAACAGGGGAGGGGAATACAAAAATAATGAAAGGTCACTGTTTCCTAACCAGCCTAATCTGTGGTCACAAGTGGATCTTAATTAATTACGTCATGTTACAAATGATGGTGCGGTTTGTGTTGGAGGAATATGATAGTGGCAGAAAAACAGTCTGAATAAAATTCTGAACTGAGCTTAAAATGACACAATAATACTGATTTACATAGATTTTAATTGTTCTTAACTCTTAAAAAGTAGTTTTAGACCATTTCTATTGGTCCATCCATCATGAAATGTAAAGGGCAGGTTTGCTATATATATGGTGTGTATGTGTTTATGTATGTATATGTGTGTGTATGGCAAACTGTGACTATTAGAGCTAGGCCTTCACTTCCGACCATAAATTAAGATAGTAGTTAGTCTAGCTTGTAAGGCCTTCAGTCGAGTCCCTGACCAATGGAAGAG